>NC_081316.1:88261100-88861100 GCF_026419965.1 Kogia breviceps | reverse complement strand
TAGGCCTCACCGGGAGCCTAACCCTAACCCGAGCACCAACCCTGACCCGGAAACCTAAGCCTCATCCGCAGCCTGAACCCTGAGGCCTACTCTAATGATAAGCCGTGCCGTGCAACTCACACGCCCCCTTACACGTATCCGTACACCAATCTCGACCCTAGGCCTCACCGGGAGCCTAACGCTAACCCTAGCTCCAACCCTGACCCTGAAACCTAAGCCTAAACGGAAGACTGAACCCTGAGGACTACCCTAACTATAAGCCGTGCCCTGCAACGCACACGCCCCCAAACACGTATCCCTACCCCAATCTCGACCCTAGGCCTCACCGGGAGCCTAAATCTAACCTTAGCTCCAAACCTGACCTTGAAACCTAAGCATGAACCGCGGCCTGAACCCTGAGGTTTAACCTAACGATCAGCCGTGCCCTGCAATGCACACGCCCCCTAACACGTATCCGTACCCCAATCTCGACCCTAAGCCTCACCGGAATCCTAACCCTAACCCTAGCTCCAACCCTGACCCTGAACGCTACGCATCACCTGCAGCCTGAACCCTGAGGCCTACGCTAAGGATAAGCCGCGCCCTGCAACGAAAACGCCCCCTAACACCTATCCGTACCCCAGTCTCGAACCTAGGCCTCACCGGGAGCCTTACCCTAACCCTAAGTCCAAGCCTGACCCTGAACAATAAACCTCACCTGCAGCCTGAACCCTGAGGCCTACCCTAATGATAAACCACGCCCTGCAAAAACAACGCCCCCTAACACATATCCGTACCCCAATCTCGACCCTAGGCCTCACCAGGAGCCTAACCCTAACCCTAACTCGAACCCTTATCCTTAACACTAAGCCTCACCCGCAGCCACAACCCTCAGCCCTACCCTAACGATAAGCCGCGCCCTGCAACACACACCCCCCTAACACGTATCCGTACCCCAATCTCGACCCTAGGCCTCACCGGGAGCCAAACGCTAACGCTAGCTCCAACCCAGACCCTGAACCCTAAGCCTCACAGGACGACTGAACCCTGAGACCTACACTAACGATAAGCCGCGCCCTGCAACGCACAAGCCCCATAGCACGTATCCAAACCCCAATCTCGACCCGAAGCCTCACCGGGAGCCTAACCCTAACCGTAGCTCCAACTCTGACCCTTAACCGTAAGCCTCACCCGCAGCCTGAACCCTGAGGCCTCCGCTAACGATAAGCCACTCCCTGCAACGAACACGCCCCCTAACATGTATCCGTACCCCAATCTCGGCCCTTAGCCTCACCGGAAGCCTAACCCTAACCCTAGCACCAACTCTCACCCTGAACAGTAATCCTCACCTGCAGCCTGAATCCTGAGGCCTAACCTAATGATTAGCGGCGCCCTGCAATGTACACGCCCCCTAACAAGTATCCGTACCCCAATCTCGATCCTAGGCCTCACCGGGAGCCTAACCCTAACCCGAGCACCAACCCTGACCCGGAAACCTAAGCCTCATCCGCAGCCTGAACCCTGAGGCCTACTCTAATGATAAGCCGTGCCGTGCAACTCACACGCCCCCTTACACGTATCCGTACACCAATCTCGACCCTAGGCCTCACCGGGAGCCTAACGCTAACCCTAGCTCCAACCCTGACCCTGAAACCTAAGCCTAAACGGAAGACTGAACCCTGAGGACTACCCTAACTATAAGCCGTGCCCTGCAACGCACACGCCCCCAAACACGTATCCCTACCCCAATCTCGACCCTAGGCCTCACCGGGAGCCTAAATCTAACCTTAGCTCCAAACCTGACCTTGAAACCAAAGCATGAACCGCGGCCTGAACCCTGAGGTTTAACCTAACGATCAGCCGTGCCCTGCAATGCACACGCCCCCTAACACGTATCCGTACCCCAATCTCGACCCTAAGCCTCACCGGAATCCTAACCCTAACCCTAGCTCCAACCCTGACCCTGAACGCTACGCATCACCTGCAGCCTGAACCCTGAGGCCTACGCTAAGGATAAGCCGCGCCCTGCAACGAAAACGCCCCCTAACACCTATCCGTACCCCAGTCTCGAACCTAGGCCTCACTGGGAGCCTTACCCTAACCCTAAGTCCAAGCCTGACCCTGAACAATAAACCTCACCTGCAGCCTGAACCCTGAGGCCTACCCTAACGATAAACCACGCCCTGCAAAAACAACGCCCCCTAACACATATCCGTACCCCAATCTCGACCCTAGGCCTCACCAGGAGCCAAACCCTAACCCTAACTCGAACCCTTATCCTTAACACTAAGCCTCACCCGCAGCCACAACCCTCAGCCCTACCCTAACGAAAAGCCGCGCCCTGCAACACACACCCCCCTAACACGTATCTGTACCCCAATCTCGACCCTAGGCCTCACCGGGAGCCAAACGCTAACGCTAGCTCCAACCCAGACCCTGAACACTAAGCCTCACAGGACGACTGAACACTGAGGCCTACACTAACGATAAGCCGCGCCCTGCAACGAACACGCCCCCTAACATGTATCCGTACCCCAATCTCGGCCCTTAGCCTCACCGGAAGCCTAACCCTAACCCTAGCACCAACTCTCACCCTGAACAGTAATCCTCACCTGCAGCCTGAATCCTGAGGCCTAACCTAATGATTAGCGGCGCCCTGCAATATACACGCCCCCTAACAAGTATCCGTACCCCAATCTCGACCCTAGGCCTCACCGGGAGCCTAACCCTAACCCGAGCACCAACCCTGACCCGGAAACCTAAGCCTCATCCGCAGCCTGAACCCTGAGGCCTACTCTAATGATAAGCCGTGCCCTGCAACTCACACGCACCCTTACACGTATCCGTACACCAATCTCGACCCTAGGCCTCACCGGGAGCCTAACGCTAACCCTAGCTCCAACCCTGACCCTGAAACCTAAGCCTAAACGGAAGACTGAACCCTGAGGACTACCCTAACTATAAGCCGTGCCCTGCAACGCACACGCCCCCAAACACGTATCCCTACCCCAATCTCGACCCTAGGCCTCACCGGGAGCCTAAATCTAACCTTAGCTCCAAACCTGACCTTGAAACCTAAGCATGAACCGCGGCCTGAACCCTGAGGTTTAACCTAACGATCAGCCGTGCCCTGCAATGCACACGCCCCCTAACACGTATCCGTACCCCAATCTCGACCCTAAGCCTCACCGGAATCCTAACCCTAACCCTAGCTCCAACCCTGACCCTGAACGCTACGCATCACCTGCAGCCTGAACCCTGAGGCCTACGCTAAGGATAAGCCGCGCCCTGCAACGAAAACGCCCCCTAACACCTATCCGTACCCCAGTCTCGAACCTAGGCCTCACTGGGAGCCTTACCCTAACCGTAAGTCCAAGCCTGACCCTGAACAATAAACCTCACCTGCAGCCTGAACCCTGAGGCCTACCCTAACGATAAACCACGCCCTGCAAAAACAACGCCCCCTAACACATATCCGTACCCCAATCTCGACCCTAGGCCTCACCAGGAGCCTAACCCTAACCCTAACTCGAACCCGTATCCTTAACACTAAGCCTCACCCGCAGCCACAACCCTCAGCCCTACCCTAACGATAAGCCGCGCCCTGCAACACACACCCCCCTAACACGTATCCGTACCCCAATCTCGACCCTAGGCCTCACCGGGAGCCAAACGCTAACGCTAGCTCCAACCCAGACCCTGAACCCTAAGCCTCACAGGACGACTGAACCCTGAGGCCTACACTAACGATAAGCCGCGCCCTGCAACGCACAAGCCCCATAGCACGTATCCAAACCCCAATCTCGACCCGAAGCCTCACCGGGACCCTAACCCTAACCGTAGCTCCAACTCTGACCCTGAACCGTAAGCCTCACCCGCAGCCAGAACCCTGAGGCCTCCGCTAACGATAAGCCACTCCCTGCAACGAACACGCCCCCTAACATGTATCCGTACCCCAATCTCGGCCCTTAGCCTCACCGGAAGCCTAACCCTAACCCTAGCACCAACTCTCACCCTGAACAGTAATCCTCACCTGCAGCCTGAATCCTGAGGCCTAACCTAATGATTAGCGGCGCCCTGCAATGTACACGCCCCCTAACAAGTATCCGTACCCCAATCTCGACCCTAGGCCTCACCGGGAGCCTAACCCTAACCCGAGCACCAACCCTGACCCGGAAACCTAAGCCTCATCCGCAGCCTGAACCCTGAGGCCTACTCTAATGATAAGCCGTGCCGTGCAACTCACACGCCCCCTTACACGTATCCGTACACCAATCTCGACCCTAGGCCTCACCGGGAGCCTAACGCTAACCCTAGCTCCAACCCTGACCCTGAAACCTAAGCCTAAACGGAAGACTGAACCCTGAGGACTACCCTAACTATAAGCCGTGCCCTGCAACGCACATGCCCCCAAACACGTATCCCTACCCCAATCTCGACCCTAGGCCTCACCGGGAGCCTAAATCTAACCTTAGCTCCAAACCTGACCTTGAAACCTAAGCATGAACCGCGGCCTGAACCCTGAGGTTTAACCTAACGATCAGCCGTGCCCTGCAATGCACACGCCCCCTAACACGTATCCGTACCCCAATCTCGACCCTAAGCCTCACCGGAATCCTAACCCTAACCCTAGCTCCAACCCTGACCCTGAACGCTACGCATCACCTGCAGCCTGAACCCTGAGGCCTACGCTAAGGATAAGCCGCGCCCTGCAACGAAAACGCCCCCTAACACCTATCCGTACCCCAGTCTCGAACCTAGGCCTCACTGGGAGCCTTACCCTAACCCTAAGTCCAAGCCTGACCCTGAACAATAAACCTCACCTGCAGCCTGAACCCTGAGGCCTACCCTAACGATAAACCACGCCCTGCAAAAACAACGCCCCCTAACACATATCCGTACCCCAATCTCGAACCTAGGCCTCACCAGGAGCCTAACCCTAACCCTAACTCGAACCCTTATCCTTAACACTAAGCCTCACCCGCAGCCACAACCCTCAGCCCTACCCTAACGAAAAGCCGCGCCCTGCAACACACACCCCCCTAACACGTATCTGTACCCCAATCTCGACCCTAGGCCTCACCGGGAGCCAAACGCTAACGCTAGCTCCAACCCAGACCCTGAACACTAAGCCTCACAGGACGACTGAACCCTGAGGCCTACACTAATGATAAGCCGCGCCCTGCAACGCACAAGCCCCATAGCACGTATCCAAACCCCAATCTCGACCCGAAGCCTCACCGGGAGCCTAACCCTAACCGTAGCTCCAACTCTGACCCTGAACCGTAAGCCTCACCTGCAGCCTGAACCCTGAGGCCTCCGCTAACGATAAGCCACTCCCTGCAACGAACACGCCCCCTAACATGTATCCGTACCCCAATCTCGGCCCTTAGCCTCACCGGAAGCCTAACCCTAACCCTAGCACCAACTCTCACCCTGAACAGTAATCCTCACCTGCAGCCTGAATCCTGAGGCCTAACCTAATGATTAGCGGCGCCCTGCAATGTACACGCCCCCTAACAAGTATCCGTACCCCAATCTCGACCCTAGGCCTCACCGGGAACCTAACCCTAACCCGAGCACCAACCCTGACCCGGAAACCTAAGCCTCATCCTCAGCCTGAACCCTGAGGCCTACTCTAATGATAAGCCGTGCCGTGCAACTCACACGCCCCCTTACACGTATCCGTACACCAATCTCGACCCTAGGCCTCACCGGGAGCCTAACGCTAACCCTAGCTCCAACCCTGACCCTGAAACCTAAGCCTAAACGGAAGACTGAACCCTGAGGACTATCCTAACTATAAGCCGTGCCCTGCAACGCACACGCCCCCAAACACGTATCCCTACCCCAATCTCGACCCTAGGCCTCACCGGGAGCCTAAATCTAACCTTAGCTCCAAACCTGACCTTGAAACCTAAGCATGAACCGCGGCCTGAACCCTGAGGTTTAACCTAACGATCAGCCGTGCCCTGCAATGCACACGCCCCCTAACACGTATCCGTACCCCAATCTCGACCCTAAGCCTCACCGGAATCCTAACCCTAACCCTAGCTCCAACCCTGACCCTGAACGCTACGCATCACCTGCAGCCTGAACCCTGAGGCCTACGCTAAGGATAAGCCGCGCCCTGCAACGAAAACGCCCCCTAACACCTATCCGTACCCCAGTCTCGAACCTAGGCCTCACCGGGAGCCTTACCCTAACCCTAAGTCCAAGCCTGACCCTGAACAATAAACCTCACCTGCAGCCTGAACCCTGAGGCCTACCCTAACGATAAACCACGCCCTGCAAAAACAACGCCCCCTAACACATATCCGTACCCCAATCTCGACCCTAGGCCTCACCAGGACCCTAACCCTAACCCTAACTCGAACCCTTATCCTTAACACTAAGCCTCACCCGCAGCCACAACCCTCAGCCCTACCCTAACGAAAAGCCGCGCCCTGCAACACACACCCCCCTAACACGTATCTGTACCCCAATCTCGACCCTAGGCCTCACCGGGAGCCAAACGCTAACGCTAGCTCCAACCCAGACCCTGAACACTAAGCCTCACAGGACGACTGAACCCTGAGGCCTACACTAACGATAAGCCGCGCCCTGCAACGCACAAGCCCCATAGCACGTATCCAAACCCCAATCTCGACCCGAAGCCTCACCGGGAGCCTAACCCTAACCGTAGCTCCAACTCTGACCCTGAACCGTAAGCCTCACCCGCAGCCTGAACCCTGAGGCCTCCGCTAACGATAAGCCACTCCCTGCAACGAACACGCCCCCTAACATGTATCCGTACCCCAATCTCGGCCCTTAGCCTCACCGGAAGCCTAACCCTAACCCTAGCACCAACTCTCACCCTGAACAGTAATCCTCACCTGCAGCCTGAATCCTGAGGCCTAACCTAATGATTAGCGGCGCCCTGCAATGTACACGCCCCCTAACAAGTATCCGTACCCCAATCTCGACCCTAGGCCTCACCGGGAGCCTAACCCTAACCCGAGCACCAACCCTGACCCGGAAACCTAAGCCTCATCCGCAGCCTGAACCCTGAGGCCTACTCTAATGATAAGCCGTGCCGTGCAACTCACACGCCCCCTTACACGTATCCGTACACCAATCTCGACCCTAGGCCTCACCGGGAGCCTAACGCTAACCCTAGCTCCAACCCTGACCCTGAAACCTAAGCCTAAACGGAAGACTGAACCCTGAGGACTACCCTAACTATAAGCCGTGCCCTGCAACGCACACGCCCCCAAACACGTATCCCTACCCCAATCTCGACCCTAGGCCTCACCGGGAGCCTAAATCTAACCTTAGCTCCAAACCTGACCTTGAAACCTAAGCATGAACCGCGGCCTGAACCCTGAGGTTTAACCTAACGATCAGCCGTGCCCTGCAATGCACACGCCCCCTAACACGTATCCGTACCCCAATCTCGACCCTAAGCCTCACCGGAATCCTAACCCTAACCCTAGCTCCAACCCTGACCCTGAACGCTACGCATCACCTGCAGCCTGAACCCTGAGGCCTACGCTAAGGATAAGCCGCGCCCTGCAACGAAAACGCCCCCTAACACCTATCCGTACCCCAGTCTCGAACCTAGGCCTCACCGGGAGCCTTACCCTAACCCTAAGTCCAAGCCTGACCCTGAACAATAAACCTCACCTGCAGCCTGAACCCTGAGGCCTACCCTAACGATAAACCACGCCCTGCAAAATCAACGCCCCCTAACACATATCCGTACCCCAATCTCGACCCTAGGCCTCACCAGGAGCCTAACCCTAACCCTAACTCGAACCCTTATCCTTAACACTAAGCCTCACCCGCAGCCACAACCCTCAGCCCTACCCTAACGAAAAGCCGCGCCCTGCAACACACACCCCCCTAACACGTATCTGTACCCCAATCTCGACCCTAGGCCTCACCGGGAGCCAAACGCTAACGCTAGCTCCAACCCAGACCCTGAACACTAAGCCTCACAGGACGACTGAACCCTGAGGCCTACACTAACGATAAGCCGCGCCCTGCAACGCACAAGCCCCATAGCACGTATCCAAACCCCAATCTCGACCCGAAGCCTCACCGGGAGCCTAACCCTAACCGTAGCTCCAACTCTGACCCTGAACCGTAAGCCTCACCCGCAGCCTGAACCCTGAGGCCTCCGCTAACGATAAGCCACTCCCTGCAACGAACACGCCCCCTAACATGTATCCGTACCCCAATCTCGGCCCTTAGCCTCACCGGAAGCCTAACCCTAACCCTAGCACCAACTCTCACCCTGAACAGTAATCCTCACCTGCAGCCTGAATCCTGAGGCCTAACCTAATGATTAGCGGCGCCCTGCAATGTACACGCCCCCTAACAAGTATCCGTACCCCAATCTCGACCCTAGGCCTCACCGGGAGCCTAACCCTAACCCGAGCACCAACCCTGACCCGGAAACCTAAGCCTCATCCGCAGCCTGAACCCTGAGGCCTACTCTAATGATAAGCCGTGCCGTGCAACTCACACGCCCCCTTACACGTATCCGTACACCAATCTCGACCCTAGGCCTCATCGGGAGCCTAACGCTAACCCTAGCTCCAACCCAGTCCCTGAAACCTAAGCCTAAACGGAAGACTGAACCCTGAGGACTACCCTAACTATAAGCCGTGCCCTGCAACGCACACGCCCCCAAACACGTATCCCTACCCCAATCTCGACCCTAGGCTTCACCGGGAGCCTAAATCTAACCTTAGCTCCAAACCTGACCTTGAAACCTAAGCATGAACCGCGGCCTGAACCCTGAGGTTTAACCTAACGATCAGCCGTGCCCTGCAATGCACACGCCCCCTAACACGTATCCGTACCCCAATCTCGACCCTAAGCCTCACCGGAATCCTAACCCTAACCCTAGCTCCAACCCTGACCCTGAACGCTACGCATCACCTGCAGCCTGAACCCTGAGGCCTACGCTAAGGATAAGCCGCGCCCTGCAACGAAAACGCCCCCTAACACCTATCCGTACCCCAGTCTCGAACCTAGGCCTCACCGGGAGCCTTACCCTAACCCTAAGTCCAAGCCTGACCCTGAACAATAAACCTCACCTGCAGCCTGAACCCTGAGGCCTACCCTAACGATAAACCACGCCCTGCAAAAACAATGCCCCCTAACACATATCCGTACCCCAATCTCGACCCTAGGCCTCACCAGGACCCTAACCCTAACCCTAACTCGAACCCTTATCCTTAACACTAAGCCTCACCCGCAGCCACAACCCTCAGCCCTACCCTAACGATAAGCCGCGCCCTGTAACACACACACCCCTAACACGTATCCGTACCCCAATCGCGACCCTAGGCCTCACCGGGAGCCAAACGCTAACGCTAGCTCCAACCCAGACCCTGAACCCTAAGCTTCACAGGACGACTGAACCCTGAGGCCTACGCTAACGATAAGCCGCGCCCTGCAACGCACAAGCCCCATAGCACGTATCCAAACCCCAATCTCGACCCGAAGCCTCACCGGGAGCCTAACCCTAACCGTAGCTCCAACTCTGACCCTGAACCGTAAGCCTCACCCGCAGCCTGAACCCTGAGGCCTCCGCTAACGATAAGCCACTCCCTGCAACGAACACGCCCCCTAACATGTATCCGTACCCCAATCTCAGCCCTTAGCCTCACCGGAAGCCTAACCCTAACCCTAGCACCAACTCTCACCCTGAACAGTAATCCTCACCTGCAGCCTGAATCCTGAGGCCTAACCTAATGATTAGCGGCGCCCTGCAATGTACACGCCCCCTAACAAGTATCCGTACCCCAATCTCGACCCTAGGCCTCACCGGGAGCCTAACCCTAACCCGAGCACCAACCCTGACCCGGAAACCTAAGCCTCATCCGCAGCCTGAACCCTGAGGCCTACTCTAATGATAAGCCGTGCCCTGCAACTCACACGCCCCCTTACACGTATCCGTACACCAATCTCGACCCTAGGCCTCACCGGGAGCCTAACGCTAACCCTAGCTCCAACCCTGACCCTGAAACCTAAGCCTAAACGGAAGACTGAACCCTGAGGACTACCCTAACTATAAGCCGTGCCCTGCAACGCACACGCCCCCAAACACGTATCCCTACCCCAATCTCGACCCTAGGCCTCACCGGGAGCCTAAATCTATCCTTAGCTCCAAACCTGACCTTGAAACCTAAGCATGAACCGCGGCCTGAACCCTGAGGTTTAACCTAACGATCAGCCGTGCCCTGCAATTCACACGCCCCCTAACACGTATCCGTACCCCAATCTCGACCCTAAGCCTCACCGGAATCCTAACCCTAACCCTAGCTCCAACCCTGACCCTGAACGCTACGCATCACCTGCAGCCTGAACCCTGAGGCCTGCGCTAAGGATAAGCCGCGCCCTGCAACGAAAACGCCCCCTAACACCTATCCGTACCCCAGTCTCGAACCTAGGCCTCACCGGGAGCCTTACCCTAACCCTAAGTCCAAGCCTGACCCTGAACAATAAACCTCACCTGCAGCCTGAACCCTGAGGCCTACCCTAACGATAAACCACGCCCTGCAAAAACAACGCCCCCTAACACATATCCGTACCCCAATCTCGACCCTAGGCCTCACCAGGAGCCTAACCCTAACCCTAACTCGAACCCGTATCCTTAACACTAAGCCTCACCCGCAGCCACAACCCTCAGCCCTACCCTAACGATAAGCCGCGCCCTGCAACACACACCCCCCTAACACGTATCTGTACCCCAATCTCGACCCTAGGCCTCACCGGGAGCCAAACGCTAACGCTAGTTCCAACCCAGACCCTGAACCCTAAGCCTCACAGGACGACTGAACCCTGAGGCCTACACTAACGATAAGCCGCGCCCTGCAACGCACAAGCCCCATAGCACGTATCCAAACCCCAATCTCGACCCGAAGCCTCACCGGGAGCCTAACCCTAACCGTAGCTCCAACTCTGACCCTGAACCGTAAGCCTCACCCGCAGCCTGAACCCTGAGGCCTCCGCTAACGATAAGCCACTCCCTGCAACGAACACGCCCCCTAACATGTATCCGTACCCCAATCTCGGCCCTTAGCCTCACCGGAAGCCTAACCCTAACCCTAGCACCAACTCTCACCCTGAACAGTAATCCTCACCTGCAGCCTGAATCCTGAGGCCTAACCTAATGATTAGCGGCGCCCTGCAATGTACACGCCCCCTAACAAGTATCCGTACCCCAATCTCGACCCTAGGCCTCACCGGGAGCCTAACCCTAACCCGAGCACCAACCCTGACCCGGAAACCTAAGCCTCATCCGCAGCCTGAACCCTGAGGCCTACTCTAATGATAAGCCGTGCCGTGCAACTCACACGCCCCCTTACACGTATCCGTACACCAATCTCGACCCTAGGCCTCACCGGGAGCCTAACGCTAACCCTAGCTCCAACCCTGACCCTGAAACCTAAGCCTAAACGGAAGACTGAACCCTGAGGACTACCCTAACTATAAGCCGTGCCCTGCAACGCACACGCCCCCAAACACGTATCCCTACCCCAATCTCGACCCTAGGCCTCACCGGGAGCCTAAATCTAACCTTAGCTCCAAACCTGACCTTGAAACCTAAGCATGAACCGCGGCCTGAACCCTGAGGTTTAACCTAACGATCAGCCGTGCCCTGCAATGCACACGCCCCCTAACACGTATCCGTACCCCAATCTCGACCCTAAGCCTCACCGGAATCCTAACCCTAACCCTAGCTCCAACCCTGACCCTGAACGCTACGCATCACCTGCAGCCTGAACCCTGAGGCCTACGCTAAGGATAAGCCGCGCCCTGCAACGAAAACGCCCCCTAACACCTATCCGTACCCCAGTCTCGAACCTAGGCCTCACCGGGAGCCTTACCCTAACCCTAAGTCCAAGCCTGACCCTGAACAATAAACCTCACCTGCAGCCTGAACCCTGAGGCCTACCCTAACGATAAACCACGCCCTGCAAAAACAACGCCCCCTAACACATATCCGTACCCCAATCTCGACCCTAGGCCTCACCAGGAGCCTAACCCTAACCCTAACTCGAACCCTTATCCTTAACACTAAGCCTCACCCGCAGCCACAACCCTCAGCCCTACCCTAACGATAAGCCGCGCCCTGTAACACACACACCCCTAACACGTATCCGTACCCCAATCGCGACCCTAGGCCTCACCGGGAGCCAAACGCTAACGCTAGCTCCAACCCAGACCCTGAACCCTAAGCTTCACAGGACGACTGAACCCTGAGGCCTACGCTAACGATAAGCCGCGCCCTGCAACGCACAAGCCCCATAGCACGTATCCAAACCCCAATCTCGACCCGAAGCCTCACCGGGAGCCTAACCCTAACCGTAGCTCCAACTCTGACCCTGAACCGTAAGCCTCACCCGCAGCCTGAACCCTGAGGCCTCCGCTAACGATAAGCCACTCCCTGCAACGAACACGCCCCCTAACATGTATCCGTACCCCAATCTCGGCCCTTAGCCTCACCGGAAGCCTAACCCTAACCCTAGCACCAACTCTCACCCTGAACAGTAATCCTCACCTGCAGCCTGAATCCTGAGGCCTAACCTAATGATTAGCGGCGCCCTGCAATGTACACGCCCCCTAACAAGTATCCGTACCCCAATCTCGACCCTAGGCCTCACCGGGAGCCTAACCCTAACCCGAGCACCAACCCTGACCCGGAAACCTAAGCCTCATCCGCAGCCTGAACCCTGAGGCCTACTCTAATGATAAGCCGTGCCCTGCAACTCACACGCACCCTTACACGTATCCGTACACCAATCTCGACCCTAGGCCTCACCGGGAGCCTAACGCTAACCCTAGCTCCAACCCTGACCCTGAAACCTAAGCCTAAACGGAAGACTGAACCCTGAGGACTACCCTAACTATAAGCCGTGCCCTGCAACGCACACGCCCCCAAACACGTATCCCTACCCCAATCTCGACCCTAGGCCTCACCGGGAGCCTAAATCTATCCTTAGCTCCAAACCTGACCTTGAAACCTAAGCATGAACCGCGGCCTGAACCCTGAGGTTTAACCTAACGATCAGCCGTGCCCTGCAATGCACACGCCCCCTAACACGTATCCGTACCCCAATCTCGACCCTAAGCCTCACCGGAATCCTAACCCTAACCCTAGCTCCAACCCTGACCCTGAACGCTACGCATCACCTGCAGCCTGAACCCTGAGGCCTACGCTAAGGATAAGCCGCGCCCTGCAACGAAAACGCCCCCTAACACCTATCCGTACCCCAGTCTCGAACCTAGGCCTCACCGGGAGCCTTACCCTAACCCTAAGTCCAAGCCTGACCCTGAACAATAAACCTCACCTGCAGCCTGAACCCTGAGGCCTACCCTAACGATAAACCACGCCCTGCAAAAACAACGCCCCCTAACACATATCCGTACCCCAATCTCGACCCTAGGCCTCACCAGGAGCCTAACCCTAACCCTAACTCGAACCCGTATCCTTAACACTAAGCCTCACCCGCAGCCACAACCCTCAGCCCTACCCTAACGATAAGCCGCGCCCTGCAACACTCACCCCCCTAACACGTATCCGTACCCCAATCTCGACCCTAGGCCTCACCGGGAGCCAAACGCTAACGCTAGCTCCAACCCAGACCCTGAACCCTAAGCCTCACAGGACGACTGAACCCTGAGGCCTACGCTAACGATAAGCCGCGCCCTGCAACGCACAAGCCCCATAGCACGTATCCAAACCCCAATCTCGACCCGAAGCCTCACCGGGACCCTAACCCTAACCGTAGCTCCAACTCTGACCCTGAACCGTAAGCCTCACCCGCAGCCTGAACCCTGAGGCCTCCGCTAACGATAAGCCACTCCCTGCAACGAACACGCCCCCTAACATGTATCCGTACCCCAATCTCGGCCCTTAGCCTCACCGGAAGCCTAACCCTAACCATAGCACCAACTCTCACCCTGAACAGTAATCCTCACCTGCAGCCTGAATCCTGAGGCCTAACCTAATGATTAGCGGCGCCCTGCAATGTACACGCCCCCTAACAAGTATCCGTACCCCAATCTCGACCCTAGGCCTCACCGGGAGCCTAACCCTAACCCGAGCACCAACCCTGACCCGGAAACCTAAGCCTCATCCGCAGCCTGAACCCTGAGGCCTACTCTAATGATAAGCCGTGCCCTGCAACTCACACGCCCCCTTACACGTATCCGTACACCAATCTCGACCCTAGGCCTCACCGGGAGCCTAACGCTAACCCTAGCTCCAACCCTGACCCTGAAACCTAAGCCTAAACGGAAGACTGAACCCTGAGGACTACCCTAACTATAAGCCGTGCCCAGCAACGCACACGCCCCCAAACACGTATCCCTACCCCAATCTCGACCCTAGGCCTCACCGGGAGCCTAAATCTATCCTTAGCTCCAAACCTGACCTTGAAACCTAAGCATGAACCGCGGCCTGAACCCTGAGGTTTAACCTAACGATCAGCCGTGCCCTGCAATGCACACGCCCCCTAACACGTATCCGTACCCCAATCTCGACCCTAAGCCTCACCGGAATCCTAACCCTAACCCTAGCTCCAACCCTGACCCTGAACGCTACGCATCACCTGCAGCCTGAACCCTGAGGCCTACGCTAAGGATAAGCCGCGCCCTGCAACGAAAACGCCCCCTAACACCTATCCGTACCCCAGTCTCGAACCTAGGCCTCACCGGGAGCCTTACGCTAACCCTAAGTCCAAGCCTGACCCTGAACAATAAACCTCACCTGCAGCCTGAACCCTGAGGCCTACCCTAACGATAAACCACGCCCTGCAAAAACAACGCCCCCTAACACATATCCGTACCCCAATCTCGACCCTAGGCCTCACCAGGAGCCTAACCCTAACCCTAACTCGAACCCGTATCCTTAACACTAAGCCTCACCCGCAGCCACAACCCTCAGCCGTACCCTAACGATAAGCCGCGCCCTGCAACACACACCCCCCTAACACGTATCCGTACCCCAATCTCGACCCTAGGCCTCACCGGGAGCCAAACGCTAACGCTAGCTCCAACCCAGACCCTGAACCCTAAGCCTCACAGGACGACTGAACCCTGAGGCCTACACTAACGATAAGCCGCGCCCCGCAACGCACAAGCCCCATAGCACGTATCCAAACCCCAATCTCGACCCGAAGCCTCACCGGGAGCCTAACCCTAACCGTAGCTCCAACTCTGACCCTGAACCGTAAGCCTCACCCGCAGCCTGAACCCTGAGGCCTCCGCTAACGATAAGCCACTCCCTGCAACGAACACGCCCCCTAACATGTATCCGTACCCCAATCTCGGCCCTTAGCCTCACCGGAAGCCTAACCCTAACCCTAGCACCAACTCTCACCCTGAACAGTAATCCTCACCTGCAGCCTGAATCCTGAGGCCTAACCTAATGATTAGCGGCGCCCTGCAATGTACACGCCCCCTAACAAGTATCCGTACCCCAATCTCGACCCTAGGCCTCACCGGGAGCCTAACCCTAACCCGAGCACCAACCCTGACCCGGAAACCTAAGCCTCATCCGCAGCCTGAACCCTGAGGCCTACTCTAATGATAAGCCGTGCCGTGCAACTCACACGCCCCCTTACACGTATCCGTACACCAATCTCGACCCTAGGCCTCACCGGGAGCCTAACGCTAACCCTAGCTCCAACCCTGACCCTGAAACCTAAGCCTAAACGGAAGACTGAACCCTGAGGACTACCCTAACTATAAGCCGTGCCCTGCAACGCACACGCCCCCAAACACGTATCCCTACCCCAATCTCGACCCTAGGCCTCACCGGGAGCCTAAATCTAACCTTAGCTCCAAACCTGACCTTGAAACCTAAGCATGAACCGCGGCCTGAACCCTGAGGTTTAACCTAACGATCAGCCGTGCCCTGCAATGCACACGCCCCCTAACACGTATCCGTACCCCAATCTCGACCCTAAGCCTCACCGGAATCCTAACCCTAACCCTAGCTCCAACCCTGACCCTGAACGCTACGCATCACCTGCAGCCTGAACCCTGAGGCCTACGCTAAGGATAAGCCGCGCCCTGCAACGAAAACGCCCCCTAACACCTATCCGTACCCCAGTCTCGAACCTAGGCCTCACTGGGAGCCTTACCCTAACCCTAAGTCCAAGCCTGACCCTGAACAATAAACCTCACCTGCAGCCTGAACCCTGAGGCCTACCCTAACGATAAATCACGCGCTGCAAAAACAACGCCCCCTAACACATATCCGTACCCCAATCTCGAACCTAGGCCTCACCAGGAGCCTAACCCTAACCCTAACTCGAACCCTTATCCTTAACACTAAGCCTCACCCGCAGCCACAACCCTCAGCCCTACCCTAACGAAAAGCCGCGCCCTGCAACACACACACCCCTAACACGTATCTGTACCCCAATCTCGACCCTAGGCCTCACCGGGAGCCAAACGCTAACGCTAGCTCCAACCCAGACCCTGAACACTAAGCCTCACAGGACGACTGAACCCTGAGGCCTACACTAATGATAAGCCGCGCCCTGCAACGCACAAGCCCCATAGCACGTATCCAAACCCCAATCTCGACCCGAAGCCTCACCGGGAGCCTAACCCTAACCGTAGCTCCAACTCTGACCCTGAACCGTAAGCCACACCTGCAGCCTGAATCCTGAGGCCTCCGCTAACGATAAGCCACTCCCTGCAACGAACACGCCCCCTAACATGTATCCGTACCCCAATATCGGCCCTTAGCCTCACCGGAAGCCTAACCCTAACCCTAGCACCAACTCTCACCCTGAACAGTAATCCTCACCTGCAGCCTGAATCCTGAGGCCTAACCTAATGATTAGCGGCGCCCTGCAATGTACACGCCCCCTAACAAGTATCCGTACCCCAATCTCGACCCTAGGCCTCACCGGGAGCCTAACCCTAACCCGAGCACCAACCCTGACCCGGAAACCTAAGCCTCATCCTCAGCCTGAACCCTGAGGCCTACTCTAATGATAAGCCGTGCCGTGCAACTCACACGCCCCCTTACACGTATCCGTACACCAATCTCGACCCTAGGCCTCACCGGGAGCCTAACGCTAACCCTAGCTCCAACCCTGACCCTGAAACCTAAGCCTAAACGGAAGACTGAACCCTGAGGACTACCCTAACTATAAGCCGTGCCCTGCAACGCACACGCCCCCAAACACGTATCCCTACCCCAATCTCGACCCTAGGCCTCACCGGGAGCCTAAATCTAACCTTAGCTCCAAACCTGACCTTGAAACCTAAGCATGAACCGCAGCCTGAACCCTGAGGTTTAACCTAACGATCAGCCGTGCCCTGCAATGCACACGCCCCCTAACACGTATCCGTACCCCAATCTCGACCCTAAGCCTCACCGGAATCCTAACCCTAACCCTAGCTCCAACCCTGACCCTGAACGCTACGCATCACCTGCAGCCTGAACCCTGAGGCCTACGCTAAGGATAAGCCGCGCCCTGCAACGAAAACGCCCCCTAACACCTATCCGTACCCCAGTCTCGAACCTAGGCCTCACCGGGAGCCTTACCCTAACCCTAAGTCCAAGCCTGACCCTGAACAATAAACCTCACCTGCAGCCTGAACCCTGAGGCCTACCCTAACGATAAACCACGCCCTGCAAAAACAACGCCCCCTAACACATATCCGTACCCCAATCTCGACCCTAGGCCTCACCAGGAGCCTAACCCTAACCCTAACTCGAACCCTTATCCTTAACACTAAGCCTCACCCGCAGCCACAACCCTCAGCCCTACCCTAACGAAAAGCCGCGCCCTGCAACACACACCCCCCTAACACGTATCTGTACCCCAATCTCGACCCTAGGCCTCACCGGGAGCCAAACGCTAACGCTAGCTCCAACCCAGACCCTGAACACTAAGCCTCACAGGACGACTGAACCCTGAGGCCTACACTAACGATAAGCCGCGCCCTGCAACGCACAAGCCCCATAGCACGTATCCAAACCCCAATCTCGACCCGAAGCCTCACCGGGAGCCTAACCCTAACCGTAGCTCCAACTCTGACCCTGAACCGTAAGCCTCACCCGCAGCCTGAACCCTGAGGCCTCCGCTAACGATAAGCCACTCCCTGCAACGAACACGCCCCCTAACATGTATCCGTACCCCAATCTCGGCCCTTAGCCTCACCGGAAGCCTAACCCTAACCCTAGCACCAACTCTCACCCTGAACAGTAATCCTCACCTGCAGCCTGAATCCTGAGGCCTAACCTAATGATTAGCGGCGCCCTGCAATGTACACGCCCCCTAACAAGTATCCGTACCCCAATCTCGACCCTAGGCCTCACCGGGAGCCTAACCCTAACCCGAGCACCAACCCTGACCCGGAAACCTAAGCCTCATCCGCAGCCTGAACCCTGAGGCCTACTCTAATGATAAGCCGTGCCGTGCAACTCACACGCCCCCTTACACGTATCCGTACACCAATCTCGACCCTAGGCCTCATCGGGAGCCTAATGCTAACCCTAGCTCCAACCCAGTCCCTGAAACCTAAGCCTAAACGGAAGACTGAACCCTGAGGACTACCCTAACTATAAGCCGTGCCCTGCAACGCACACGCCCCCAAACACGTATCCCTACCCCAATCTCGACCCTAGGCTTCACCGGGAGCCTAAATCTAACCTTAGCTCCAAACCTGACCTTGAAACCTAAGCATGAACCGCGGCCTGAACCCTGAGGTTTAACCTAACGATCAGCCGTGCCCTGCAATGCACACGCCCCCTAACACGTATCCGTACCCCAATCTCGACCCTAAGCCTCACCGGAATCCTAACCCTAACCCTAGCTCCAACCCTGACCCTGAACGCTACGCATCACCTGCAGCCTGAACCCTGAGGCCTACGCTAAGGATAAGCCGCGCCCTGCAACGAAAACGCCCCCTAACACCTATCCGTACCCCAGTCTCGAACCTAGGCCTCACCGGGAGCCTTACCCTAACCCTAAGTCCAAGCCTGACCCTGAACAATAAACCTCACCTGCAGCCTGAACCCTGAGGCCTACCCTAACGATAAACCACGCCCTGCAAAAACAATGCCCCCTAACACATATCCGTACCCCAATCTCGACCCTAGGCCTCACCAGGACCCTAACCCTAACCCTAACTCGAACCCTTATCCTTAACACTAAGCCTCACCCGCAGCCACAACCCTCAGCCCTACCCTAACGATAAGCCGCGCCCTGTAACACACACACCCCTAACACGTATCCGTACCCCAATCGCGACCCTAGGCCTCACCGGGAGCCAAACGCTAACGCTAGCTCCAACCCAGACCCTGAACCCTAAGCTTCACAGGACGACTGAACCCTGAGGCCTACGCTAACGATAAGCCGCGCCCTGCAACGCACAAGCCCCATAGCACGTATCCAAACCCCAATCTCGACCCGAAGCCTCACCGGGAGCCTAACCCTAACCGTAGCTCCAACTCTGACCCTGAACCGTAAGCCTCACCCGCAGCCTGAACCCTGAGGCCTCCGCTAACGATAAGCCACTCCCTGCAACGAACACGCCCCCTAACATGTATCCGTACCCCAATCTCGGCCCTTAGCCTCACCGGAAGCCTAACCCTAACCCTAGCACCAACTCTCACCCTGAAGAGTAATCCTCACCTGCAGCCTGAATCCTGAGGCCTAACCTAATGATTAGCGGCGCCCTGCAATGTACACGCCCCCTAACAAGTATCCGTACCCCAATCTCGACCCTAGGCCTCACCGGGAGCCTAACCCTAACCCGAGCACCAACCCTGACCCGGAAACCTAAGCCTCATCCGCAGCCTGAACCCTGAGGCCTACTCTAATGATAAGCCGTGCCCTGCAACTCACACGCCCCCTTACACGTATCCGTACACCAATCTCGACCCTAGGCCTCACCGGGAGCCTAACGCTAACCCTAGCTCCAACCCTGACCCTGAAACCTAAGCCTAAACGGAAGACTGAACCCTGAGGACTACCCTAACTATAAGCCGTGCCCTGCAACGCACACGCCCCCAAACACGTATCCCTACCCCAATCTCGACCCTAGGCCTCACCGGGAGCCTAAATCTAACCTTAGCTCCAAACCTGACCTTGAAACCTAAGCATGAACCGCGGCCTGAACCCTGAGGTTTAACCTAACGATCAGCCGTGCCCTGCAATGCACACGCCCCCTAACACGTATCCGTACCCCAATCTCGACCCTAAGCCTCACCGGAATCCTAACCCTAACCCTAGCTCCAACCCTGACCCTGAACGCTACGCATCACCTGCAGCCTGAACCCTGAGGCCTACGCTAAGGATAAGCCGCGCCCTGCAACGAAAACGCCCCCTAACACCTATCCGTACCCCAGTCTCGAACCTAGGCCTCACCGGGAGCCTTACGCTAACCCTAAGTCCAAGCCTGACCCTGAACAATAAACCTCACCTGCAGCCTGAACCCTGAGGCCTACCCTAACGATAAACCACGCCCTGCAAAAACAACGCCCCCTAACACATATCCGTACCCCAATCTCGACCCTAGGCCTCACCAGGAGCCTAACCCTAACCCTAACTCGAACCCTTATCCTTAACACTAAGCCTCACCCGCAGCCACAACCCTCAGCCCTACCCTAACGAAAAGCCGCGCCCTGTAACACACACACCCCTAACACGTATCCGTACCCCAATCTCGACCCTAGGCCTCACCGGGAGCCAAACGCTAACGCTAGCTCCAACCCACACCCTGAACCGTAAGCTTCACAGGACGACTGAACCCTGAGGCCTACACTAACGATAAGCCGCGCCCTGCAACGCACAAGCCCCATAGCACGTATCCAAACCCCAATCTCGACCCGAAGCCTCACCGGGAGCCTAACCCTAACCGTAGCTCCAACTCTGACCCTGAACCGTAAGCCTCACCTGCAGCCTGAACCCTGAGGCCTCCGCTAACGATAAGCCACTCCCTGCAACGAACACGCCCCCTAACATGTATCCGTACCCCAATCTCGGCCCTTAGCCTCACCGGAAGCCTAACCCTAACCCTAGCACCAACTCTCACCCTGAACAGTAATCCTCACCTGCAGCCTGAATCCTGAGGCCTAACCTAATGATTAGCGGCGCCCTGCAATGTACACGCCCCCTAACAAGTATCCGTACCCCAATCTCGACCCTAGGCCTCACCGGGAGCCTAACCCTAACCCGAGCACCAACCCTGACCCGGAAACCTAAGCCTCATCCGCAGCCTGAACCCTGAGGCCTACTCTAATTATAAGCCGTGCCGTGCAACTCACACGCCCCCTTACACGTATCCGTACACCAATCTCGACCCTAGGCCTCACCGGGAGCCTAACGCTAACCCTAGCTCCAACCCTGACCCTGAAACCTAAGCCTAAACGGAAGACTGAACCCTGAGGACTACCCTAACTATAAGCCGTGCCCTGCAACGCACACGCCCCCAAACACGCATCCCTACCCCAATCTCGACCCTAGGCCTCACCGGGAGCCTAAATCTAACCTTAGCTCCAAACCTGACCTTGAAACCTAAGCATGAACCGCGGCCTGAACCCTGAGGTTTAACCTAACGATCAGCCGTGCCCTGCAATGCACACGCCCCCTAACACGTATCCGTACCCCAATCTCGACCCTAAGCCTCACCGGAATCCTAACCCTAACCCTAGCTCCAACCCTGACCCTGAACGCTACGCATCACCTGCAGCCTGAACCCTGAGGCCTACGCTAAGGATAAGCCGCGCCCTGCAACGAAAACGCCCCCTAACACCTATCCGTACCCCAGTCTCGAACCTAGGCCTCACCGGGAGCCTTACCCTAACCCTAAGTCCAAGCCTGACCCTGAACAATAAACCTCACCTGCAGCCTGAACCCTGAGGCCTACCCTAAGGATAAACCACGCCCTGCAAAAACAACGCCCCCTAACACATATCCGTACCCCAATCTCGACCCTAGGCCTCACCAGGAGCCTAACCCTAACCCTAACTCGAACCCTTATCCTTAACACTAAGCCTCACCCGCAGCCACAACCCTCAGCCCTACCCTAACGATAAGCCGCGCCCTGTAACACACACACCCCTAACACGTATCCGTACCCCAATCTCGACCCTAGGCCTCACCGGGAGCCAAACGCTAACGCTAGCTCCAACCCACACCCTGAACCGTAAGCTTCACAGGACGACTGAACCCTGAGGCCTACACTAACGATAAGCCGCGCCCTGCAACGCACAAGCCCCATAGCACGTATCCAAACCCCAATCTCGACCCGAAGCCTCACCGGGAGCCTAACCCTAACCGTAGCTCCAACTCTGACGCTGAACCGTAAGCCTCACCCGCAGCCTGAACCCTGAGGCCTCCGCTAACGATAAGCCACTCCCTGCAACGAACACGCCCCCTAACATGTATCCGTACCCCAATCTCAGCCCTTAGCCTCACCGGAAGCCTAACCCTAACCCTAGCACCAACTCTCACCCTGAACAGTAATCCTCACCTGCAGCCTGAATCCTGAGGCCTAACCTAATGATTAGCGGCGCCCTGCAATGTACACGCCCCCTAACAAGTATCCGTACCCCAATCTCGACCCTAGGCCTCACCGGGAGCCTAACCCTAACCCGAGCACCAACCCTGACCCGGAAACCTAAGCCTCATCCGCAGCCTGAACCCTGAGGCCTACTCTAATGATAAGCCGTGCCCTGCAACTCACACGCCCCCTTACACGTATCCGTACACCAATCTCGACCCTAGGCCTCACCGGGAGCCTAACGCTAACCCTAGCTCCAACCCTGACCCTGAAACCTAAGCCTAAACGGAAGACTGAACCCTGAGGACTACCCTAACTATAAGCCGTGCCCTGCAACGCACACGCCCCCAAACACGTATCCCTACCCCAATCTCGACCCTAGGCCTCACCGGGAGCCTAAATCTATCCTTAGCTCCAAACCTGACCTTGAAACCTAAGCATGAACCGCGGCCTGAACCCTGAGGTTTAACCTAACGATCAGCCGTGCCCTGCAATTCACACGCCCCCTAACACGTATCCGTACCCCAATCTCGACCCTAAGCCTCACCGGAATCCTAACCCTAACCCTAGCTCCAACCCTGACCCTGAACGCTACGCATCACCTGCAGCCTGAACCCTGAGGCCTGCGCTAAGGATAAGCCGCGCCCTGCAACGAAAACGCCCCCTAACACCTATCCGTACCCCAGTCTCGAACCTAGGCCTCACCGGGAGTCTTACCCTAACCCTAAGTCCAAGCCTGACCCTGAACAATAAACCTCACCTGCAGCCTGAACCCTGAGGCCTACCCTAACGATAAACCACGCCCTGCAAAAACAACGCCCCCTAACACATATCCGTACCCCAGTCTCGACCCTAGGCCTCACCAGGAGCCTAACCCTAACCCTAACTCGAACCCGTATCCTTAACACTAAGCCTCACCCGCAGCCACAACCCTCAGCCCTACCCTAACGATAAGCCGCGCCCTGCAACACACACCCCCCTAACACGTATCTGTACCCCAATCTCGACCCTAGGCCTCACCGGGAGCCAAACGCTAACGCTAGTTCCAACCCAGACCCTGAACCCTAAGCCTCACAGGACGACTGAACCCTGAGGCCTACACTAACGATAAGCCGCGCCCTGCAACGCACAAGCCCCATAGCACGTATCCAAACCCCAATCTCGACCCGAAGCCTCACCGGGAGCCTAACCCTAACCGTAGCTCCAACTCTGACCCTGAACCGTAAGCCTCACCCGCAGCCTGAACCCTGAGGCCTCCGCTAACGATAAGCCACTCCCTGCAACGAACACGCCCCCTAACATGTATCCGTACCCCAATCTCGGCCCTTAGCCTCACCGGAAGCCTAACCCTAACCCTAGCACCAACTCTCACCCTGAACAGTAATCCTCACCTGCAGCCTGAATCCTGAGGCCTAACCTAATGATTAGCGGCGCCCTGCAATGTACACGCCCCCTAACAAGTATCCGTACCCCAATCTCGACCCTAGGCCTCACCGGGAGCCTAACCCTAACCCGAGCACCAACCCTGACCCGGAAACCTAAGCCTCATCCGCAGCCTGAACCCTGAGGCCTACTCTAATGATAAGCCGTGCCGTGCAACTCACACGCCCCCTTACACGTATCCGTACACCAATCTCGACCCTAGGCCTCACCGGGAGCCTAACGCTAACCCTAGCTCCAACCCTGACCCTGAAACCTAAGCCTAAACGGAAGACTGAACCCTGAGGACTACCCTAACTATAAGCCGTGCCCTGCAACGCACACGCCCCCAAACACGTATCCCTACCCCAATCTCGACCCTAGGCCTCACCGGGAGCCTAAATCTAACCTTAGCTCCAAACCTGACCTTGAAACCTAAGCATGAACCGCGGCCTGAACCCTGAGGTTTAACCTAACGATCAGCCGTGCCCTGCAATGCACACGCCCCCTAACACGTATCCGTACCCCAATCTCGACCCTAAGCCTCACCGGAATCCTAACCCTAACCCTAGCTCCAACCCTGACCCTGAACGCTACGCATCACCTGCAGCCTGAACCCTGAGGCCTACGCTAAGGATAAGCCGCGCCCTGCAACGAAAACGCCCCCTAACACCTATCCGTACCCCAGTCTCGAACCTAGGCCTCACCGGGAGCCTTACCCTAACCCTAAGTCCAAGCCTGACCCTGAACAATAAACCTCACCTGCAGCCTGAACCCTGAGGCCTACCCTAACGATAAACCACGCCCTGCAAAAACAACGCCCCCTAACACATATCCGTACCCCAATCTCGACCCTAGGCCTCACCAGGAGCCTAACCCTAACCCTAACTCGAACCCTTATCCTTAACACTAAGCCTCACCCGCAGCCACAACCCTCAGCCCTACCCTAACGATAAGCCGCGCCCTGTAACACACACACCCCTAACACGTATCCGTACCCCAATCGCGACCCTAGGCCTCACCGGGAGCCAAACGCTAACGCTAGCTCCAACCCAGACCCTGAACCCTAAGCTTCACAGGACGACTGAACCCTGAGGCCTACGCTAACGATAAGCCGCGCCCTGCAACGCACAAGCCCCATAGCACGTATCCAAACCCCAATCTCGACCCGAAGCCTCACCGGGAGCCTAACCCTAACCGTAGCTCCAACTCTGACCCTGAACCGTAAGCCTCACCCGCAGCCTGAACCCTGAGGCCTCCGCTAACGATAAGCCACTCCCTGCAACGAACACGCCCCCTAACATGTATCCGTACCCCAATCTCGGCCCTTAGCCTCACCGGAAGCCTAACCCTAACCCTAGCACCAACTCTCACCCTGAACAGTAATCCTCACCTGCAGCCTGAATCCTGAGGCCTAACCTAATGATTAGCGGCGCCCTGCAATGTACACGCCCCCTAACAAGTATCCGTACCCCAATCTCGACCCTAGGCCTCACCGGGAGCCTAACCCTAACCCGAGCACCAACCCTGACCCGGAAACCTAAGCCTCATCCGCAGCCTGAACCCTGAGGCCTACTCTAATGATAAGCCGTGCCCTGCAACTCACACGCACCCTTACACGTATCCGTACACCAATCTCGACCCTAGGCCTCACCGGGAGCCTAACGCTAACCCTAGCTCCAACCCTGACCCTGAAACCTAAGCCTAAACGGAAGACTGAACCCTGAGGACTACCCTAACTATAAGCCGTGCCCTGCAACGCACACGCCCCCAAACACGTATCCCTACCCCAATCTCGACCCTAGGCCTCACCGGGAGCCTAAATCTATCCTTAGCTCCAAACCTGACCTTGAAACCTAAGCATGAACCGCGGCCTGAACCCTGAGGTTTAACCTAACGATCAGCCGTGCCCTGCAATGCACACGCCCCCTAACACGTATCCGTACCCCAATCTCGACCCTAAGCCTCACCGGAATCCTAACCCTAACCCTAGCTCCAACCCTGACCCTGAACGCTACGCATCACCTGCAGCCTGAACCCTGAGGCCTACGCTAAGGATAAGCCGCGCCCTGCAACGAAAACGCCCCCTAACACCTATCCGTACCCCAGTCTCGAACCTAGGCCTCACCGGGAGCCTTACCCTAACCCTAAGTCCAAGCCTGACCCTGAACAATAAACCTCACCTGCAGCCTGAACCCTGAGGCCTACCCTAACGATAAACCACGCCCTGCAAAAACAACGCCCCCTAACACATATCCGTACCCCAATCTCGACCCTAGGCCTCACCAGGAGCCTAACCCTAACCCTAACTCGAACCCGTATCCTTAACACTAAGCCTCACCCGCAGCCACAACCCTCAGCCCTACCCTAACGATAAGCCGCGCCCTGCAACACTCACCCCCCTAACACGTATCCGTACCCCAATCTCGACCCTAGGCCTCACCGGGAGCCAAACGCTAACGCTAGCTCCAACCCAGACCCTGAACCCTAAGCCTCACAGGACGACTGAACCCTGAGGCCTACGCTAACGATAAGCCGCGCCCTGCAACGCACAAGCCCCATAGCACGTATCCAAACCCCAATCTCGACCCGAAGCCTCACCGGGACCCTAACCCTAACCGTAGCTCCAACTCTGACCCTGAACCGTAAGCCTCACCCGCAGCCTGAACCCTGAGGCCTCCGCTAACGATAAGCCACTCCCTGCAACGAACACGCCCCCTAACATGTATCCGTACCCCAATCTCGGCCCTTAGCCTCACCGGAAGCCTAACCCTAACCATAGCACCAACTCTCACCCTGAACAGTAATCCTCACCTGCAGCCTGAATCCTGAGGCCTAACCTAATGATTAGCGGCGCCCTGCAATGTACACGCCCCCTAACAAGTATCCGTACCCCAATCTCGACCCTAGGCCTCACCGGGAGCCTAACCCTAACCCGAGCACCAACCCTGACCCGGAAACCTAAGCCTCATCCGCAGCCTGAACCCTGAGGCCTACTCTAATGATAAGCCGTGCCCTGCAACTCACACGCCCCCTTACACGTATCCGTACACCAATCTCGACCCTAGGCCTCACCGGGAGCCTAACGCTAACCCTAGCTCCAACCCTGACCCTGAAACCTAAGCCTAAACGGAAGACTGAACCCTGAGGACTACCCTAACTATAAGCCGTGCCCTGCAACGCACACGCCCCCAAACACGTATCCCTACCCCAATCTCGACCCTAGGCCTCACCGGGAGCCTAAATCTATCCTTAGCTCCAAACCTGACCTTGAAACCTAAGCATGAACCGCGGCCTGAACCCTGAGGTTTAACCTAACGATCAGCCGTGCCCTGCAATGCACACGCCCCCTAACACGTATCCGTACCCCAATCTCGACCCTAAGCCTCACCGGAATCCTAACCCTAACCCTAGCTCCAACCCTGACCCTGAACGCTACGCATCACCTGCAGCCTGAACCCTGAGGCCTACGCTAAGGATAAGCCGCGCCCTGCAACGAAAACGCCCCCTAACACCTATCCGTACCCCAGTCTCGAACCTAGGCCTCACCGGGAGCCTTACGCTAACCCTAAGTCCAAGCCTGAACCTGAACAATAAACCTCACCTGCAGCCTGAACCCTGAGGCCTACCCTAACGATAAACCACGCCCTGCAAAAACAACGCCCCCTAACACATATCCGTACCCCAATCTCGACCCTAGGCCTCACCAGGAGCCTAACCCTAACCCTAACTCGAACCCGTATCCTTAACACTAAGCCTCACCCGCAGCCACAACCCTCAGCCGTACCCTAACGATAAGCCGCGCCCTGCAACACACACCCCCCTAACACGTATCCGTACCCCAATCTCGACCCTAGGCCTCACCGGGAGCCAAACGCTAACGCTAGCTCCAACCCAGACCCTGAACCCTAAGCCTCACAGGACGACTGAACCCTGAGGCCTACACTAACGATAAGCCGCGCCCTGCAACGCACAAGCCCCATAGCACGTATCCAAACCCCAATCTCGACCCGAAGCCTCACCGGGAGCCTAACCCTAACCGTAGCTCCAACTCTGACCCTGAACCGTAAGCCTCACCCGCAGCCTGAACCCTGAGGCCTCCGCTAACGATAAGCCACTCCCTGCAACGAACACGCCCCCTAACATGTATCCGTACCCCAATCTCGGCCCTTAGCCTCACCGGAAGCCTAACCCTAACCCTAGCACCAACTCTCACCCTGAACAGTAATCCTCACCTGCAGCCTGAATCCTGAGGCCTAACCTAATGATTAGCGGCGCCCTGCAATGTACACGCCCCCTAACAAGTATCCGTACCCCAATCTCGACCCTAGGCCTCACCGGGAGCCTAACCCTAACCCGAGCACCAACCCTGACCCGGAAACCTAAGCCTCATCCGCAGCCTGAACCCTGAGGCCTACTCTAATGATAAGCCGTGCCGTGCAACTCACACGCCCCCTTACACGTATCCGTACACCAATCTCGACCCTAGGCCTCACCGGGAGCCTAACGCTAACCCTAGCTCCAACCCTGACCCTGAAACCTAAGCCTAAACGGAAGACTGAACCCTGAGGACTACCCTAACTATAAGCCGTGCCCTGCAACGCACACGCCCCCAAACACGTATCCCTACCCCAATCTCGACCCTAGGCCTCACCGGGAGCCTAAATCTAACCTTAGCTCCAAACCTGACCTTGAAACCTAAGCATGAACCGCGGCCTGAACCCTGAGGTTTAACCTAACGATCAGCCGTGCCCTGCAATGCACACGCCCCCTAACACGTATCCGTACCCCAATCTCGACCCTAAGCCTCACCGGAATCCTAACCCTAACCCTAGCTCCAACCCTGACCCTGAACGCTACGCATCACCTGCAGCCTGAACCCTGAGGCCTACGCTAAGGATAAGCCGCGCCCTGCAACGAAAACGCCCCCTAACACCTATCCGTACCCCAGTCTCGAACCTAGGCCTCACTGGGAGCCTTACCCTAACCCTAAGTCCAAGCCTGACCCTGAACAATAAACCTCACCTGCAGCCTGAACCCTGAGGCCTACCCTAACGATAAATCACGCGCTGCAAAAACAACGCCCCCTAACACATATCCGTACCCCAATCTCGAACCTAGGCCTCACCAGGAGCCTAACCCTAACCCTAACTCGAACCCTTATCCTTAACACTAAGCCTCACCCGCAGCCACAACCCTCAGCCCTACCCTAACGAAAAGCCGCGCCCTGCAACACACACACCCCTAACACGTATCTGTACCCCAATCTCGACCCTAGGCCTCACCGGGAGCCAAACGCTAACGCTAGCTCCAACCCAGACCCTGAACACTAAGCCTCACAGGACGACTGAACCCTGAGGCCTACACTAATGATAAGCCGCGCCCTGCAACGCACAAGCCCCATAGCACGTATCCAAACCCCAATCTCGACCCGAAGCCTCACCGGGAGCCTAACCCTAACCGTAGCTCCAACTCTGACCCTGAACCGTAAGCCACACCTGCAGCCTGAATCCTGAGGCCTCCGCTAACGATAAGCCACTCCCTGCAACGAACACGCCCCCTAACATGTATCCGTACCCCAATCTCGGCCCTTAGCCTCACCGGAAGCCTAACCCTAACCCTAGCACCAACTCTCACCCTGAACAGTAATCCTCACCTGCAGCCTGAATCCTGAGGCCTAACCTAATGATTAGCGGCGCCCTGCAATGTACACGCCCCCTAACAAGTATCCGTACCCCAATCTCGACCCTAGGCCTCACCGGGAGCCTAACCCTAACCCGAGCACCAACCCTGACCCGGAAACCTAAGCCTCATCCTCAGCCTGAACCCTGAGGCCTACTCTAATGATAAGCCGTGCCGTGCAACTCACACGCCCCCTTACACGTATCCGTACACCAATCTCGACCCTAGGCCTCACCGGGAGCCTAACGCTAACCCTAGCTCCAACCCTGACCCTGAAACCTAAGCCTAAACGGAAGACTGAACCCTGAGGACTACCCTAACTATAAGCCGTGCCCTGCAACGCACACGCCCCCAAACACGTATCCCTACCCCAATCTCGACCCTAGGCCTCACCGGGAGCCTAAATCTAACCTTAGCTCCAAACCTGACCTTGAAACCTAAGCATGAACCGCGGCCTGAACCCTGAGGTTTAACCTAACGATCAGCCGTGCCCTGCAATGCACACGCCCCCTAACACGTATCCGTACCCCAATCTCGACCCTAAGCCTCACCGGAATCCTAACCCTAACCCTAGCTCCAACCCTGACCCTGAACGCTACGCATCACCTGCAGCCTGAACCCTGAGGCCTACGCTAAGGATAAGCCGCGCCCTGCAACGAAAACGCCCCCTAACACCTATCCGTACCCCAGTCTCGAACCTAGGCCTCACCGGGAGCCTTACCCTAACCCTAAGTCCAAGCCTGACCCTGAACAATAAACCTCACCTGCAGCCTGAACCCTGAGGCCTACCCTAACGATAAACCACGCCCTGCAAAAACAACGCCCCCTAACACATATCCGTACCCCAATCTCGACCCTAGGCCTCACCAGGAGCCTAACCCTAACCCTAACTCGAACCCTTATCCTTAACACTAAGCCTCACCCGCAGCCACAACCCTCAGCCCTACCCTAACGAAAAGCCGCGCCCTGCAACACACACCCCCCTAACACGTATCTGTACCCCAATCTCGACCCTAGGCCTCACCGGGAGCCAAACGCTAACGCTAGCTCCAACCCAGACCCTGAACACTAAGCCTCACAGGACGACTGAACCCTGAGGCCTACACTAACGATAAGCCGCGCCCTGCAACGCACAAGCCCCATAGCACGTATCCAAACCCCAATCTCGACCCGAAGCCTCACCGGGAGCCTAACCCTAACCGTAGCTCCAACTCTGACCCTGAACCGTAAGCCTCACCCGCAGCCTGAACCCTGAGGCCTCCGCTAACGATAAGCCACTCCCTGCAACGAACACGCCCCCTAACATGTATCCGTACCCCAATCTCGGCCCTTAGCCTCACCGGAAGCCTAACCCTAACCCTAGCACCAACTCTCACCCTGAACAGTAATCCTCACCTGCAGCCTGAATCCTGAGGCCTAACCTAATGATTAGCGGCGCCCTGCAATGTACACGCCCCCTAACAAGTATCCGTACCCCAATCTCGACCCTAGGCCTCACCGGGAGCCTAACCCTAACCCGAGCACCAACCCTGACCCGGAAACCTAAGCCTCATCCGCAGCCTGAACCCTGAGGCCTACTCTAATGATAAGCCGTGCCGTGCAACTCACACGCCCCCTTACACGTATCCGTACACCAATCTCGACCCTAGGCCTCATCGGGAGCCTAATGCTAACCCTAGCTCCAACCCAGTCCCTGAAACCTAAGCCTAAACGGAAGACTGAACCCTGAGGACTACCCTAACTATAAGCCGTGCCCTGCAACGCACACGCCCCCAAACACGTATCCCTACCCCAATCTCGACCCTAGGCTTCACCGGGAGCCTAAATCTAACCTTAGCTCCAAACCTGACCTTGAAACCTAAGCATGAACCGCGGCCTGAACCCTGAGGTTTAACCTAACGATCAGCCGTGCCCTGCAATGCACACGCCCCCTAACACGTATCCGTACCCCAATCTCGACCCTAAGCCTCACCGGAATCCTAACCCTAACCCTAGCTCCAACCCTGACCCTGAACGCTACGCATCACCTGCAGCCTGAACCCTGAGGCCTACGCTAAGGATAAGCCGCGCCCTGCAACGAAAACGCCCCCTAACACCTATCCGTACCCCAGTCTCGAACCTAGGCCTCACCGGGAGCCTTACCCTAACCCTAAGTCCAAGCCTGACCCTGAACAATAAACCTCACCTGCAGCCTGAACCCTGAGGCCTACCCTAACGATAAACCACGCCCTGCAAAAACAATGCCCCCTAACACATATCCGTACCCCAATCTCGACCCTAGGCCTCACCAGGACCCTAACCCTAACCCTAACTCGAACCCTTATCCTTAACACTAAGCCTCACCCGCAGCCACAACCCTCAGCCCTACCCTAACGATAAGCCGCGCCCTGTAACACACACACCCCTAACACGTATCCGTACCCCAATCGCGACCCTAGGCCTCACCGGGAGCCAAACGCTAACGCTAGCTCCAACCCAGACCCTGAACCCTAAGCTTCACAGGACGACTGAACCCTGAGGCCTACGCTAACGATAAGCCGCGCCCTGCAACGCACAAGCCCCATAGCACGTATCCAAACCCCAATCTCGACCCGAAGCCTCACCGGGAGCCTAACCCTAACCGTAGCTCCAACTCTGACCCTGAACCGTAAGCCTCACCCGCAGCCTGAACCCTGAGGCCTCCGCTAACGATAAGCCACTCCCTGCAACGAACACGCCCCCTAACATGTATCCGTACCCCAATCTCGGCCCTTAGCCTCACCGGAAGCCTAACCCTAACCCTAGCACCAACTCTCACCCTGAAGAGTAATCCTCACCTGCAGCCTGAATCCTGAGGCCTAACCTAATGATTAGCGGCGCCCTGCAATGTACACGCCCCCTAACAAGTATCCGTACCCCAATCTCGACCCTAGGCCTCACCGGGAGCCTAACCCTAACCCGAGCAACAACCCTGACCCGGAAACCTAAGCCTCATCCGCAGCCTGAACCCTGAGGCCTACTCTAATGATAAGCCGTGCCCTGCAACTCACACGCCCCCTTACACGTATCCGTACACCAATCTCGACCCTAGGCCTCACCGGGAGCCTAACGCTAACCCTAGCTCCAACCCTGACCCTGAAACCTAAGCCTAAACGGAAGACTGAACCCTGAGGACTACCCTAACTATAAGCCGTGCCCTGCAACGCACACGCCCCCAAACACGTATCCCTACCCCAATCTCGACCCTAGGCCTCACCGGGAGCCTAAATCTAACCTTAGCTCCAAACCTGACCTTGAAACCTAAGCATGAACCGCGGCCTGAACCCTGAGGTTTAACCTAACGATCAGCCGTGCCCTGCAATGCACACGCCCCCTAACACGTATCCGTACCCCAATCTCGACCCTAAGCCTCACCGGAATCCTAACCCTAACCCTAGCTCCAACCCTGACCCTGAACGCTACGCATCACCTGCAGCCTGAACCCTGAGGCCTACGCTAAGGATAAGCCGCGCCCTGCAACGAAAACGCCCCCTAACACCTATCCGTACCCCAGTCTCGAACCTAGGCCTCACCGGGAGCCTTACGCTAACCCTAAGTCCAAGCCTGACCCTGAACAATAAACCTCACCTGCAGCCTGAACCCTGAGGCCTACCCTAACGATAAACCACGCCCTGCAAAAACAACGCCCCCTAACACATATCCGTACCCCAATCTCGACCCTAGGCCTCACCAGGAGCCTAACCCTAACCCTAACTCGAACCCTTATCCTTAACACTAAGCCTCACCCGCAGCCACAACCCTCAGCCCTACCCTAACGAAAAGCCGCGCCCTGTAACACACACACCCCTAACACGTATCCGTACCCCAATCTCGACCCTAGGCCTCACCGGGAGCCAAACGCTAACGCTAGCTCCAACCCACACCCTGAACCGTAAGCTTCACAGGACGACTGAACCCTGAGGCCTACACTAACGATAAGCCGCGCCCTGCAACGCACAAGCCCCATAGCACGTATCCAAACCCCAATCTCGACCCGAAGCCTCACCGGGAGCCTAACCCTAACCGTAGCTCCAACTCTGACCCTGAACCGTAAGCCTCACCTGCAGCCTGAACCCTGAGGCCTCCGCTAACGATAAGCCACTCCCTGCAACGAACACGCCCCCTAACATGTATCCGTACCCCAATCTCGGCCCTTAGCCTCACCGGAAGCCTAACCCTAACCCTAGCACCAACTCTCACCCTGAACAGTAATCCTCACCTGCAGCCTGAATCCTGAGGCCTAACCTAATGATTAGCGGCGCCCTGCAATGTACACGCCCCCTAACAAGTATCCGTACCCCAATCTCGACCCTAGGCCTCACCGGGAGCCTAACCCTAACCCGAGCACCAACCCTGACCCGGAAACCTAAGCCTCATCCGCAGCCTGAACCCTGAGGCCTACTCTAATTATAAGCCGTGCCGTGCAACTCACACGCCCCCTTACACGTATCCGTACACCAATCTCGACCCTAGGCCTCACCGGGAGCCTAACGCTAACCCTAGCTCCAACCCTGACCCTGAAACCTAAGCCTAAACGGAAGACTGAACCCTGAGGACTACCCTAACTATAAGCCGTGCCCTGCAACGCACACGCCCCCAAACACGCATCCCTACCCCAATCTCGACCCTAGGCCTCACCGGGAGCCTAAATCTAACCTTAGCTCCAAACCTGACCTTGAAACCTAAGCATGAACCGCGGCCTGAACCCTGAGGTTTAACCTAACGATCAGCCGTGCCCTGCAATGCACACGCCCCCTAACACGTATCCGTACCCCAATCTCGACCCTAAGCCTCACCGGAATCCTAACCCTAACCCTAGCTCCAACCCTGACCCTGAACGCTACGCATCACCTGCAGCCTGAACCCTGAGGCCTACGCTAAGGATAAGCCGCGCCCTGCAACGAAAACGCCCCCTAACACCTATCCGTACCCCAGTCTCGAACCTAGGCCTCACCGGGAGCCTTACCCTAACCCTAAGTCCAAGCCTGACCCTGAACAATAAACCTCACCTGCAGCCTGAACCCTGAGGCCTACCCTAAGGATAAACCACGCCCTGCAAAAACAACGCCCCCTAACACATATCCGTACCCCAATCTCGACCCTAGGCCTCACCAGGAGCCTAACCCTAACCCTAACTCGAACCCTTATCCTTAACACTAAGCCTCACCCGCAGCCACAACCCTCAGCCCTACCCTAACGATAAGCCGCGCCCTGTAACACACACACCCCTAACACGTATCCGTACCCCAATCTCGACCCTAGGCCTCACCGGGAGCCAAACGCTAACGCTAGCTCCAACCCACACCCTGAACCGTAAGCTTCACAGGACGACTGAACCCTGAGGCCTACACTAACGATAAGCCGCGCCCTGCAACGCACAAGCCCCATAGCACGTATCCAAACCCCAATCTCGACCCGAAGCCTCACCGGGAGCCTAACCCTAACCGTAGCTCCAACTCTGACCCTGAACCGTAAGCCTCACCCGCAGCCTGAACCCTGAGGCCTCCGCTAACGATAAGCCACTCCCTGCAACGAACACGCCCCCTAACATGTATCCGTACCCCAATCTCGGCCCTTAGCCTCACCGGAAGCCTAACCCTAACCCTAGCACCAACTCTCACCCTGAACAGTAATCCTCACCTGCAGCCTGAATCCTGAGGCCTAACCTAATGATTAGCGGCGCCCTGCAATGTACACGCCCCCTAACAAGTATCCGTACCCCAATCTCGACCCTAGGCCTCACCGGGAGCCTAACCCTAACCCGAGCACCAACCCTGACCCGGAAACCTAAGCCTCATCCGCAGCCTGAACCCTGAGGCCTACTCTAATGATAAGCCGTGCCGTGCAACTCACACGCCCCCTTACACGTATCCGTACACCAATCTCGACCCTAGGCCTCACCGGGAGCCTAACGCTAACCTTAGCTCCAACCCTGACCCTGAAACCTAAGCCTAAACGGAAGACTGAACCCTGAGGACTACCCTAACTATAAGCCGTGCCCTGCAACGCACACGCCCCCAAACACGTATCCCTACCCCAATCTCGACCCTAGGCCTCACCGGGAGCCTAAATCTAACCTTAGCTCCAAACCTGACCTTGAAACCTAAGCATGAACCGCGGCCTGAACCCTGAGGTTTAACCTAACGATCAGCCGTGCCCTGCAATGCACACGCCCCCTAACACGTATCCGTACCCCAATCTCGACCCTAAGCCTCACCGGAATCCTAACCCTAACCCTAGCTCCAACCCTGACCCTGAACGCTACGCATCACCTGCAGCCTGAACCCTGAGGCCTACGCTAAGGATAAGCCGCGCCCTGCAACGAAAACGCCCCCTAACACCTATCCGTACCCCAGTCTCGAACCTAGGCCTCACTGGGAGCCTTACCCCAACCCTAAGTCCAAGCCTGACCCTGAACAATAAACCTCACCTGCAGCCTGAACCCTGAGGCCTACCCTAACGATAAACCACGCCCTGCAAAAACAATGCCCCCTAACACATATCCGTACCCCAATCTCGACCCTAGGCCTCACCAGGACCCTAACCCTAACCCTAACTCGAACCCTTATCCTTAACACTAAGCCTCACCCGCAGCCACAACCCTCAGCCCTACCCTAACGATAAGCCGCGCCCTGTAACACACACACCCCTAACACGTATCCGTACCCCAATCGCGACCCTAGGCCTCACCGGGAGCCAAACGCTAACGCTAGCTCCAACCCAGACCCTGAACGCTAAGCTTCACAGGACGACTGAACCCTGAGGCCTACGCTAACGATAAGCCGCGCCCTGCAACGCACAAGCCCCATAGCACGTATCCAAACCCCAATCTCGACCCGAAGCCTCACCGGGAGCCTAACCCTAACCATAGCTCCAACTCTGACCCTGAACCGTAAGCCTCACCCGCAGCCTGAACCCTGAGGCCTCCGCTAACGATAAGCCACTCCCTGCAACGAACACGCCCCCTAACATGTATCCGTACCCCAATCTCGGCCCTTAGCCTCACCGGAAGCCTAACCCTAACCCTAGCACCAACTCTCACCCTGAACAGTAATCCTCACCTGCAGCCTGAATCCTGAGGCCTAACCTAATGATTAGCGGCGCCCTGCAATGTACACGCCCCCTAACAAGTATCCGTACCCCAATCTCGACCCTAGGCCTCACCGGGAGCCTAACCCTAACCCAAGCACCAACCCTGACCCGGAAACCTAAGCCTCATCCGCAGCCTGAACCCTGAGGCCTACTCTAATGATAAGCCGTGCCGTGCAACTCACACGCCCCCTTACACGTATCCGTACACCAATCTCGACCCTAGGCCTCACCGGGAGCCTAACGCTAACCCTAGCTCCAACCCTGACCCTGAAACCTAAGCCTAAACGGAAGACTGAACCCTGAGGACTACCCTAACTATAAGCCGTGCCCTGCAACGCACACGCCCCCAAACACGTATCCCTACCCCAATCTCGACCCTAGGCCTCACCGGGAGCCTAAATCTAACCTTAGCTCCAAACCTGACCTTGAAACCTAAGCATGAACCGCGGCCTGAACCCTGAGGTTTAACCTAACGATCAGCCATGCCCTGCAATGCACACGCCCCCTAACACGTATCCGTACCCCAATCTCGACCCTAAGCCTCACCGGAATCCTAACCCTAACCCTAGCTCCAACCCTGACCCTGAACGCTACGCATCACCTGCAGCCTGAACCCTGAGGCCTACGCTAAGGATAAGCCGCGCCCTGCAACGAAAACGCCCCCTAACACCTATCCGTACCCCAGTCTCGAACCTAGGCCTCACTGGGAGCCTTACCCTAACCCTAAGTCCAAGCCTGACCCTGAACAATAAACCTCACCTGCAGCCTGAACCCTGAGGCCTACCCTAAGGATAAACCACGCCCTGCAAAAACAACGCCCCCTAACACATATCCGTACCCCAATCTCGACCCTAGGCCTCACCAGGAGCCTAACCCTAACCCTAACTCGAACCCTTATCCTTAACACTAAGCCTCACCCGCAGCCACAACCCTCAGCCCTACCCTAACGAAAAGCCGCGCCCTGTAACACACACACCCCTAACACGTATCCGTACCCCAATCTCGACCCTAGGCCTCACCGGGAGCCAAACGCTAACGCTAGCTCCAACCCACACCCTGAACCGTAAGCTTCACAGGACGACTGAACCCTGAGGCCTACACTAACGATAAGCCGCGCCCTGCAACGCACAAGCCCCATAGCACGTATCCAAACCCCAATCTCGACCCGAAGCCTCACCGGGAGCCTAACCCTAACCGTAGCTCCAACTCTGACCCTGAACCGTAAGCCTCACCCGCAGCCTGAACCCTGAGGCCTCCGCTAACGATAAGCCACTCCCTGCAACGAACACGCCCCCTAACATGTATCCGTACCCCAATCTCGGCCCTTAGCCTCACCGGAAGCCTAACCCTAACCCTAGCACCAACTCTCACCCTGAACAGTAATCCTCACCTGCAGCCTGAATCCTGAGGCCTAACCTAATGATTAGCGGCGCCCTGCAATGTACACGCCCCCTAACAAGTATCCGTACCCCAATCTCGACCCTAGGCCTCACCGGGAGCCTAACCCTAACCCGAGCACCAACCCTGACCCGGAAACCTAAGCCTCATCCGCAGCCTGAACCCTGAGGCCTACTCTAATGATAAGCCGGGCCGTGCACCTCACACGCCCCCTTACACATATCCGTACACCAATCTCGACCCTAGGCCTCACCGGGAGCCTAACGCTAACCCTAGCTCCAACCCTGACCCTGAAACCTAAGCCTAAACGGAAGACTGAACCCTGAGGACTACCCTAACTATAAGCCGTGCCCTGCAACGCACACGCCCCCAAACACGTATCCCTACCCCAATCTCGACCCTAGGCCTCACCGGGAGCCTAAATCTAACCTTAGCTCCAAACCTGACCTTGAAACCTAAGCATGAACCGCGGCCTGAACAGTGAGGTTTAACCTAACGATCAGCCGTGCCCTGTAATGCACATGCCCCCTAACACGTATCCGTACCCCAATCTCGACCCTAAGCCTCACCGGAATCCTAACCCTAACCCTAGCTCCAACCCTGACCCTGAACGCTACGCATCACCTGCAGCCTGAACCCTGAGGCCTACGCTAAGGATAAGCCGCGCCCTGCAACGAAAACGCCCCCTAACACCTATCCGTACCCCAGTCTCGAACCTAGGCCTCACTGGGAGCCTTACCCTAACCCTAAGTCCAAGCCTGACCCTGAACAATAAACCTCACCTGCAGCCTGAACCCTGAGGCCTACCCTAACGATAAACCATGCCCTGCAAAAACAACGCCCCCTAACACATATCCGTACCCCAATCTCGACCCTAGGCCTCACCAGGAGCCTAACCCTAACCCTAACTCGAACCCTTATCCTTAACACTAAGCCTCACCCGCAGCCACAACCCTCAGCCCTACCCTAACGAAAAGCCGCGCCCTGTAACACACACACCCCTAACACGTATCCGTACCCCAATCTCGACCCTAGGCCTCACCGGGAGCCAAACGCTAACGCTAGCTCCAACCCAGACCCTGAACCGTAAGCCTCACAGGACGACTGAACCCTGAGTCCTACACTAACGATAAGCCGCGCCCTGCAACGCACAAGCCCCATAGCACGTATCCAAACCCCAATCTCGACCCGAAGCCTCACCAGGAGCCTAACCCTAACCGTAGCTCCAACTCTGACCCTGAACCGTAAGCCTCACCCGCAGCCTGAACCCTGAGGCCTCCGCTAACGATAAGCCACTCCCTGCAACGAACACGCCCCCTAACATGTATCCGTACCCCAATCTCGGCCCTTAGCCTCACCGGAAGCCTAACCCTAACCCTAGCACCAACTCTCACCCTGAACAGTAATCCTCACCTGCAGCCTGAATCCTGAGGCCTAACCTAATGATTAGCGGCGCCCTGCAATGTACACGCCCCCTAACAAGTATCCGTACCCCAATCTCGACCCTAGGCCTCACCGGGAGCCTTACCCTAACCCTAAGTCCAAGCCTGACCCTGAACAATAAACCTCACCTGCAGCCTGAACCCTGAGGCCTACCCTAACGATAAACCACGCCCTGCAAAAACAACGCCCCCTAACACATATCCGTACCCCAATCTCGACCCTAGGCCTCACCAGGAGCCTAACCCTAACCCTAACTCGAACCCTTATCCTTAACACTAAGCCTCACCCGCAGCCACAACCCTCAGCCCTACCCTAACGAAAAGCCGCGCCCTGTAACACACACACCCCTAACACGTACCCGTACCCCAATCTCGACCCTAGGCCTCACCGGGAGCCAAACGCTAACGCTAGCTCCAACCCACACCCTGAACCGTAAGCTTCACAGGACGACTGAACCCTGAGGCCTACACTAACGATAAGCCGCGCCCTGCAACGCACAAGCCCCATAGCACGTATCCAAACCCCAATCTCGACCCGAAGCCTCACCGGGAGCCTAACCCTAACCGTAGCTCCAACTCTGACCCTGAACCGTAAGCCTCACCCGCAGCCTGAACCCTGAGGCCTCCGCTAACGATAAGCCACTCCCTGCAACGAACACGCCCCCTAACATGTATCCGTACCCCAATCTCGGCCCTTAGCCTCACCGGAAGCCTAACCCTAACCCTAGCACCAACTCTCACCCTGAACAGTAATCCTCACCTGCAGCCTGAATCCTGAGGCCTAACCTAATGATTAGCGGCGCCGTGCAATGTACACGCCCCCTAACAAGTATCCGTACCCCAATCTCGACCCTAGGCCTCACCGGGAGCCTAACCCTAACCCGAGCACCAACCCTGACCCGGAAACCTAAGCCTCATCCGCAGCCTGAACCCTGAGGCCTACTCTAATGATAAGCCGTGCCCTGCAACTCACACGCCCCCTTACACGTATCCGTACACCAATCTCGACCCTAGGCCTCACCGGGAGCCTAACGCTAACCCTAGCTCCAACCCTGACCCTGAAACCTAAGCCTAAACGGAAGACTGAACCCTGAGGACTACCCTAACTATAAGCCGTGCCCTGCAACGCACACGCCCCCAAACACGTATCCCTACCCCAATCTCGACCCTAGGCCTCACCGGGAGCCTAAATCTAACCTTAGCTCCAAACCTGACCTTGAAACCTAAGCATGAACCGCGGCCTGAACCCTGAGGTTTAACCTAACGATCAGCCGTGCCCTGCAATGCACACGCCCCCTAACACGTATCCGTACCCCAATCTCGACCCTAAGCCTCACCGGAATCCTAACCCTAACCCTAGCTCCAACCCTGACCCTGAACGCTACGCATCACCTGCAGCCTGAACCCTGAGGCCTACGCTAAGGATAAGCCGCGCCCTGCAACGAAAACGCCCCCTAACACCTATCCGTACCCCAGTCTCGAACCTAGGCCTCACTGGGAGCCTTACCCTAACCCTAAGTCCAAGCCTGACCCTGAACAATAAACCTCACCTGCAGCCTGAACCCTGAGGCCTACCCTAACGATAAACCACGCCCTGCAAAAACAATGCCCCCTAACACATATCCGTACCCCCATCTCGACCCTAGGCCTCACCAGGAGCCTAACCCTAACCCTAACTCGAACCCTTATCCTTAACACTAAGCCTCACCCGCAGCCACAACCCTCAGCCCTACCCTAACGAAAAGCCGCGCCCTGTAACACACACACCCCTAACACGTATCCGTACCCCAATCTCGACCCTAGGCCTCACCGGGAGCCAAACGCTAACGCTAGCTCCAACCCACACCCTGAACCGTAAGCTTCACAGGACGACTGAACCCTGAGGCCTACACTAATGATAAGCCGCGCCCTGCAACGCACAAGCCCCATAGCACGTATCCAAACCCCAATCTCGACCCGAAGCCTCACCGGGAGCCTAACCCTAACCGTAGCTCCAACTCTGACCCTGAACCGTAAGCCTCACCCGCAGCCTGAACCCTGAGGCCTCCGCTAACGATAAGCCAGTCCCTGCAACGAACACGCCCCCTAACATGTATCCGTACCCCAATCTCGGCCCTTAGCCTCACCGGAAGCCTAACCCTAACCCTAGCACCAACTCTCACCCTGAACAGTAATCCTCACCTGCAGCCTGAATCCTGAGGCCTAACCTAATGATTAGCGGCGCCCTGCAATGTACACGCCCCCTAACAAGTATCCGTACCCCAATCTCGACCCTAGGCCTCACCGGGAGCCTAACCCTAACCCGAGCACCAACCCTGACCCGGAAACCTAAGCCTCATCCGCAGCCTGAACCCTGAGGCCTACTCTAATGATAAGCCGTGCCGTGCAACTCACACGCCCCCTTACACGTATCCGTACACCAATCTCGACCCTAGGCCTCACCGGGAGCCTAACGCTAACCCTAGCTCCAACCCTGACCCTGAAACCTCAGCCTAAACGGAAGACTGAACCCTGAGGACTACCCTAACTATAAGCCGTGCCCTGCAACGCACACGTCCCCAAACACGTATCCCTACCCCAATCTCGACCCTAGGCCTCACCGGGAGCCTAAATCTAACCTTAGCTCCAAACCTGACCTTGAAACCTAAGCATGAACCGCGGCCTGAACCCTGAGGTTTAACCTAACGATCAGCCGTGCCCTGCAATGCACACGCCCCCTAACACGTATCCGTACCCCAATCTCGACCCTAAGCCTCACCGGAATCCTAACCCTAACCCTAGCTCCAACCCTGACCCTGAACGCTACGCATCACCTGCAGCCTGAACCCTGAGGCCTACGCTACGGATAAGCCGCGCCCTGCAACGAAAACGCCCCCTAACACCTATCCGTACCCCAGTATCGAACCTAGGCCTCACTGGGAGCCTTACCCTAACCCTAAGTCCAAGCATGACCCTGAACAATAAACCTCACCTGCAGCCTGAACCCTGAGGCCTACCCTAACGATAAACCACGCCCTGCAAAAACAACGCCCCCTAACACATATCCGTACCCCAATCTCGACCCTAGGCCTCACCAGGAGCCTAACCCTAACCCTAACTCGAACCCTTATCCTTAACACTAAGCCTCACCCGCAGCCACAACCCTCAGCCCTACCCTAACGAAAAGCCGCGCCCTGCAACACACACCCCCCTAACACGTATCTGTACCCCAATCTCGACCCTAGGCCTCACCGGGAGCCAAACGCTAACGCTAGCTCCAACCCAGACCCTGAACCCTAAGCCTCACAGGACGACAGAACCCTGAGGCCTACACTAACGATAAGCCGCGCCCTGCAATGCACAAGCCCCATAGCACGTATCCAAACCCCAATCTCGACCCGAAGCCTCACCGGGAGCCTAACCCTAACCGTAGCTCCAACTCTGACCCTGAACCGTAAGCCTCACCCGCAGCCTGAACCCTGAGGCCTCCGCTAACGATAAGCCACTCCCTGCAACGAACACCCCCCCTAACATGTATCCGTACACCAATCTCGGCCCTTAGCCTCACCGGAAGCCTAACCCTAACCCTAGCACCAACTCTCACCCTGAACAGTAATCCTCACCTGCAGCCTGAATCCTGAGGCCTAACCTAATGATTAGCGGCGCCCTGCAATGTACACGCCCCCTAACAAGTATCCGTACCCCAATCTCGACCCTAGGCCTCACCGGGAGCCTAACCCTAACCCGAGCACCAACCCTGACCCGGAAACCTAAGCCTCATCCGCAGCCTGAACCCTGAGGCCTACTCTAATGATAAGCCGTGCCGTGCAACTCACACGCCCCCTTACACGTATCCGTACACCAATCTCGACCCTAGGCCTCACCGGGAGCCTAACGCTAACCCTAGCTCCAACCCTGACCCTGAAACCTCAGCCTAAACGGAAGACTGAACCCTGAGGACTACCCTAACTATAAGCCGTGCCCTGCAACGCACACGTCCCCAAACACGTATCCCTACCCCAATCTCGACCCTAGGCCTCACCGGGAGCCTAAATCTAACCTTAGCTCCAAACCTGACCTTGAAACCTAAGCATGAACCGCAGCCTGAACCCTGAGGTTTAACCTAACGATCAGCCGTGCCCTGCAATGCACACGCCCCCTAACACGTATCCGTACCCCAATCTCGACCCTAAGCCTCACCGGAATCCTAACCCTAACCCTAGCTCCAACCCTGACCCTGAACGCTACGCATCACCTGCAGCCTGAACCCTGAGGCCTACGCTAAGGATAAGCCACGCCCTGCAACGAAAACGCCCCCTAACACCTATCCGTACCCCAGTATCGAACCTAGGCCTCACTGGGAGCCTTACCCTAACCCTAAGTCCAAGCCTGACCCTGAACAATAAACCTCACCTGCAGCCTGAACCCTGAGGCCTACCCTAACGATAAACCACGCCCTGCAAAACCAACGCCCCCTAACACATATCCGTACCCCAATCTCGACCCTAGGCCTCACCAGGAGCCTAACCCTAACCCTAACTCGAACCCTTATCCTTAACACTAAGCCTCACCCGCAGCCACAACCCTCCTCCCTACCCTAACGAAAAGCCGCGCCCTGTAACACACACACCCCTAACACGTATCCGTACCCCAATCTCGACCCTAGGCCTCACCGGGAGCCAAACGCTAACGCTAGCTCCAACCCACACCCTGAACCGTAAGCTTCACAGGACGACTGAACCCTGAGGCCTACACTAATGATAAGCCGCGCCCTGCAACGCACAAGCCCCATAGCACGTATCCAAACCCCAATCTCGACCCGAAGCCTCACCGGGAGCCTAACCCTAACCGTAGCTCCAACTCTGACCCTGAACCGTAAGCCTCACCCGCAGCCTGAACCCTGAGGCCTCCGCTAACGATAAGCCACTCCCTGCAACGAACACCCCCCCTAACATGTATCCGTACCCCAATCTCGGCCCTTAGCCTCACCGGAAGCCTAACCCTAACCCTAGCACCAACTCTCACCCTGAACAGTAATCCTCACCTGCAGCCTGAATCCTGAGGCCTAACCTAATGATTAGCGGCGCCCTGCAATGTACACGCCCCCTAACAAGTATCCGTACCCCAATCTCGACCCTAGGCCTCACCGGGAGCCTAACCCTAACCCGAGCACCAACCCTGACCCGGAAACCTAAGCCTCATCCGCAGCCTGAACCCTGAGGCCTACTCTAATGATAAGCCGTGCCGTGCAACTCACACGCCCCCTTACACGTATCCGTACACCAATCTCGACCCTAGGCCTCACCGGGAGCCTAACGCTAACGCTAGCTCCAACCCTGACCCTGAAACCTCAGCCTAAACGGAAGACTGAACCCTGAGGACTACCCTAACTATAAGCCGTGCCCTGCAACGCACACGTCCCCAAACACGTATCCCTACCCCAATCTCGACCCTAGGCCTCACCGGGAGCCTAAATCTAACCTTAGCTCCAAACCTGACCTTGAAACCTAAGCATGAACCGCGGCCTGAACCCTGAGGTTTAACCTAACGATCAGCCGTGCCCTGCAATGCACACGCCCCCTAACACGTATCCGTACCCCAATCTCGACCCAAAGCCTCACCGGAATCCTAACCCTAACCCTAGCTCCAACCCTGACCCTGAACGCTACGCATCACCTGCAGCCTGAACCCTGAGGCCTACGCTAAGGATAAGCCGCGACCTGCAACGAAAACGCCCGCTAACACCTATCCGTACCCCAGTCTCGAACCTAGGCCTCACTGGGAGCCTTACCCTAACCCTAAGTCCAAGCCTGACCCTGAACAATAAACCTCACCTGAAGCCTGAACCCTGAGGCCTACCCTAACGATAAACCACGCCCTGCAAAAACAACGCCCCCTAACACATATCCGTACCCCAATCTCGACCCTAGGCCTCACCAGGAGCCTAACCCTAACCCTAACTCGAACCCTTATCCTTAACACTAAGCCTCACCCGCAGCCACAACCCTCAGCCCTACCCTAACGAAAAGCCGCGCCCTGTAACACACACACCCCTAACACGTATCCGTACCCCAATCTCGACGCTAGGCCTCACCGGGAGCCAAACGCTAACGCTAGCTCCAACCCACACCCTGAACCGTAAGCTTCACAGGACGACTGAACCCTGAGGCCTACACTAACGATAAGCCGCGCCCTGCAACGCACAAGCCCCATAGCACGTATCCAAACCCCAATCTCGACCCGAAGCCTCACCGGGAGCCTAACCCTAACCGTAGCTCCAACTCTGACCCTGAACCGTAAGCCTCACCCGCAGCCTGAACCCTGAGGCCTCCGCTAACGATAAGCCACTCCCTGCAACGAACACGCCCCCTAACATGTATCCGTACCCCAATCTCGGCCCTTAGCCTCACCGGAAGCCTAACCCTAACCCTAGCACCAACTCTCACCCTGAACAGTAATCCTCACCTGCAGCCTGAATCCTGAGGCCTAACCTAATGATTAGCGGCGCCCTGCAATGTACACGCCCCCTAACAAGTATCCGTACCCCAATCTCGACCCTAGGCCTCACCGGGAGCCTAACCCTAACCCGAGCACCAACCCTGACCCGGAAACCTAAGCCTCATCCGCAGCCTGAACCCTGAGGCCTACTCTAATGATAAGCCGTGCCGTGCAACTCACACGCCCCCTTACACGTATCCGTACACCAATCTCGACCCTAGGCCTCACCGGGAGCCTAACGCTAACCCTAGCTCCAACCCTGACCCTGAAACCTCAGCCTAAACGGAAGACTGAACCCTGAGGACTACCCTAACTATAAGCCGTGCCCTGCAACGCACACGTCCCCAAACACGTATCCCTACCCCAATCTCGACCCTAGGCCTCACCGGGAGCCTAAATCTAACCTTAGCTCCAAACCTGACCTTGAAACCTAAGCATGAACCGCAGCCTGAACCCTGAGGTTTAACCTAACGATCAGCCGTGCCCTGCAATGCACACGCCCCCTAACACGTATCCGTACCCCAATCTCGACCCTAAGCCTCACCGGAATCCTAACCCTAACCCTAGCTCCAACCCTGACCCTGAACGCTACGCATCACCTGCAGCCTGAACCCTGAGGCCTACGCTAAGGATAAGCCGCGCCCTGCAACGAAAACGCCCCCTAACACCTATCCGTACCCCAGTCTCGAACCTAGGCCTCACTGGGAGCCTTACCCTAACCCTAAGTCCAAGCCTGACCCTGAACAATAAACCTCACCTGCAGCCTGAACCCTGAGGCCTACCCTAACGATAAACCACGCCCTGCAAAAACAACGCCCCCTAACACATATACGTACCCCAATCTCGACCCTAGGCCTCACCAGGAGCCTAACCCTAACCCTAACTCGAACCCTTATCCTTAACACTAAGCCTCACCCGCATCCACAACCCTCAGCCCTACCCTAACGAAAAGCCGCGCCCTGCAACACACACCCCCCTAACACGTATCTGTACCCCAATCTCGACCCTAGGCCTCACCGGGAGCCAAACGCTAACGCTAGCTCCAACCCAGACCCTGAACCCTAAGCCTCACAGGACGACTGAACCCTGAGGCCTACACTAACGATAAGCCGCGCCCTGCAACGCACAAGCCCCATAGCACGTATCCAAACCCCAATCTCGACCCGAAGCCTCACCGGGAGCCTAACCCTAACCGTAGCTCCAACTCTGACCTTTAACCGTAAGCCTCACCCGCAGCCTGAACCCTGAGGCCTCCGCTAACGATAAGCCACTCCCTGCAAAGAACACGCCCCCTAACAGGTATCCGTACCCCAATCTCGGCCCTTAGCCTCACCGGAAGCCTAACCCTAACCCTAGCACCAACTCTCACCCTGAACAGTAATCCTCACCTGCAGCCTGAATCCTGAGGCCTAACCTAATGATTAGCGGCGCCCTGCAATGTACACGCCCCCTAACAAGTATCCGTACCCCAATCTCGACCCTAGGCCTCACCGGGAGCCTAACCCTAACCCGAGCACCAACCCTGACCCGGAAACCTAAGCCTCATCCGCAGCCTGAACCCTGAGGCCTACTCTAATGATAAGCCGTGCCGTGCAACTCACACGCCCCCTTACACGTATCCGTACACCAATCTCGACCCTAGGCCTCATCGGGAGCCTAACGCTAACCCTAGCTCCAACCCAGTCCCTGAAACCTAAGCCTAAACGGAAGACTGAACCCTGAGGACTACCCTAACTATAAGCCGTGCCCTGCAACGCACACGCCCCCAAACACGTATCCCTACCCCAATCTCGACCCTAGGCCTCACCGGGAGCCTAAATCTAACCTTAGCTCCAAACCTGACCTTGAAACCTAAGCATTAACCGCGGCCTGAACCCTGAGGTTTAACCTAACGATCAGCCGTGCCCTGCAATGCACACGCCCCCTAACACGTATCCGTACCCCAATCTCGACCCTAAGCCTCACCGGAATCCTAACCCTAACCCTAGCTCCAACCCTGACCCTGAACACTACGCATCACCTGCAGCCTGAACCCTGAGGCCTACGCTAAGGATAAGCCGCGCCCTGCAACGAAAACGCCCCCTAACACCTATCCGTACCCCAGTCTCGAACCTAGGCCTCACCGGGAGCCTTACCCTAACCCTAAGTCCAAGCCTGACCCTGAACAATAAACCTCACCTGCAGCCTGAACCCTGAGGCCTACCCTAACGATAAACCACGCCCTGCAAAAACAATGCCCCCTAACACATATCCGTACCCCAATCTCGACCCTAGGCCTCACCAGGACCCTAATCCTAACCCTAACTCGAACCCTTATCCTTAACACTAAGCCTCACCCGCAGCCACAACCCTCAGCCCTACCCTAACGATAAGCCGCGCCCTGTAACACACACACCCCTAACACGTATCCGTACCCCAATCGCGACCCTAGGCCTCACCGGGAGCCAAACGCTAACGCTAGCTCCAACCCAGACCCTGAACCCTAAGCTTCACAGGACGACTGAACCCTGAGGCCTACACTAACGTTAAGCCGCGCCCTGCAACGCACAAGCCCCATAGCACGTATCCAAACCCCAATCTCGACCCGAAGCCTCACCGGGAGCCTAACCCTAACCGTAGCTCCAACTCTGACCCTGAACCGTAAGCCTCACCCGCAGCCTGAACCCTGAGGCCTCCGCTAACGATAAGCCACTCCCTGCAACGAACACGCCCCCTAACATGTATCCGTACCCCAATCTCGGCCCTTAGCCTCACCGGAAGCCTAACCCTAACCCTAGCACCAACTCTCACCCTGAACAGTAATCCTCACCTGCAGCCTGAATCCTGAGGCCTAACCTAATGATTAGCGGCGCCCTGCAATGTACACGCCCCCTAACAAGTATCCGTACCCCAATCTCGACCCTAGGCCTCACCGGGAGCCTAACCCTAACCCGAGCACCAACCCTGACCCGGAAACCTAAGCCTCATCCGCAGCCTGAACCCTGAGGCCTACTCTAATGATAAGCCGTGCCGTGCAACTCACACGCCCCCTTACACGTATCCGTACACCAATCTCGACCCTAGGCCTCACCGGGAGCCTAACGCTAACCCTAGCTCCAACCCTGACCCTGAAACCTCAGCCTAAACGGAAGACTGAACCCTGAGGACTACCCTAACTATAAGCCGTGCCCTGCAACGCACACGCCCCCAAACACGTATCCCTACCCCAATCTCGACCCTAGGCCTCACCGGAATCCTAACCCTTACCCTAGCTCCAACCCTGACCCTGAACACTACGCATCACCTGCAGCCTGAACCCTGAGGCCTACGCTAAGGATAAGCCGCGCCCTGCAACGAAAACGCCCCCTAACACCTATCCGTACCCCAGTCTCGAACCTAGGCCTCACTGGGAGCCTTACCCTAACCCTAAGTCCAAGCCTGACCCTGAACAATAAACCTCACCTGCAGCCTGAACCCTGAGGCCTACCCTAACGATAAACCACGCCCTGCAAAAACAACGCCCCCTAACACATATCCGTACCCCAATCTCGACCCTAGGCCTCACCAGGAGCCTAACCCTAACCCTAACTCGAACCCTTATCCTTAACACTAAGCCTCACCCGCAGCCACAACCCTCAGCCCTACCCTAACGAAAAGCCGCGCCCTGTAACACACACACCCCTAACACGTATCCGTACCCCAATCTCGACCCTAGGCCTCACCGGGAGCCAAACGCTAACGCTAGCTCCAACCCACACCCTGAACCGTAAGCTTCACAGGACGACTGAACCCTGAGGCCTACACTAACGATAAGCCGCGCCCTGCAACGCACAAGCCCCATAGCACGTATCCAAACCCCAATCTCGACCCGAAGCCTCACCGGGAGCCTAACCCTAACCGTAGCTCCAACTCTGACCCTGAACCGTAAGCCTCACCCGCAGCCTGAACCCTGAGGCCTCCGCTAACGATAAGCCACTCCCTGCAACGAACACGCCCCATAACATGTATCCGTACCCCAATCTCGGCCCTTAGCCTCACCGGAAGCCTAACCCTAACCCTAGCACCAACTCTCACCCTCAACAGTAATCCTCACCTGCAGCCTGAATCCTGAGGCCTAACCTAATGATTAGCGGCGCCCTGCAATGTACACGCCCCCTAACAAGTATCCGTACCCCAATCTCGACCCTAGGCCTCACCGGGAGCCTAACCCTAACCCGAGCACCAACCCTGACCCGGAAACCTAAGCCTCATCCGCAGCCTGAACCCTGAGGCCTACTCTAATGATAAGCCGTGCCGTGCAACTCACACGCCCCCTTACACGTATCCGTACACCAATCTCGACCCTAGGCCTCACCGGGAGCCTAACGCTAACCCTAGCTCCAACCCTGACCCTGAAACCTAAGCCTAAACGGAAGACTGAACCCTGAGGACTACCCTAACTATAAGCCGTGCCCTGCAACGCACACGCCCCCAAACACGTATCCCTACCCCAATCTCGACCCTAGGCCTCACCGGGAGCCTAAATCTAACCTTAGCTCCAAACCTGACCTTGAAACCTAAGCATGAACCGCGGCCTGAACCCTGAGGTTTAACCTAACGATCAGCCGTGCCCTGCAATGCACACGCCCCCTAACACGTATCCGTACCCCAATCTCGACCCTAAGCCTCACCGGAATCCTAACCCTAACCCTAGCTCCAACCCTGACCCTGAACGCTACGCATCACCAGCAGCCTGAACCCTGAGGCCTACGCTAAGGATAAGCCGCGCCCTGCAACGAAAACGCCCCCTAACACCTATCCGTACCCCAGTCTCGAACCTAGGCCTCACTGGGAGCCTTACCCTAACCCTAAGTCCAAGCCTGACCCTGAACAATAAACCTCACCTGCAGCCTGAACCCTGAGGCCTACCCTAACGATAAACCACGCCCTGCAAAAACAACGCCCCCTAACACATATCCGTACCCCAATCTCGACCCTAGGCCTCACCAGGAGCCTAACCCTAACCCTAACTCGAACCCTTATCCTTAACACTAAGCCTCACCCGCAGCCACAACCCTCAGCCCTACCCTAACGAAAAGCCGCGCCCTGTAACACACACACCCCTAACACGTATCCGTACCCCAATCTCGACCCTAGGCCTCACCGGGAGCCAAACGCTAACGCTAGCTCCAACCCACACCCTGAACCGTAAGCTTCACAGGACGACTGAACCCTGAGGCCTACACTAACGATAAGCCGCGCCCTGCAACGCACAAGCCCCATAGCACGTATCCAAACCCCAATCTCGACCCGAAGCCTCACCGGGAGCCTAACCCTAACCGTAGCTCCAACTCTGACCCTGAACCGTAAGCCTCACCCGCAGCCTGAACCCTGAGGCCTCCGCTAACGATAAGCCACTCCCTGCAACGAACACGCCCCCTAACATGTATCCGTACCCCAATCTCGGCCCTTAGCCTCACCGGAAGCCTAACCCTAACCCTAACACCAACTCTCACCCTGAACAGTAATCCTCACCTGCAGCCTGAATCCTGAGGCCTAACCTAATGATTAGCGGCGCCCTGCAATGTACACGCCCCCTAACAAGTATCCGTACCCCAATCTCGACCCTAGGCCTCACCGGGAGCCTAACCCTAACCCGAGCACCAACCCTGACCCGGAAACCTAAGCCTCATCCGCAGCCTGAACCCTGAGGCCTACTCTAATGATAAGCCGTGCCGTGCAACACACACGCACCCTTACACGTATCCGTACACCAATCTCGACCCTAGGCCTCACCGGGAGCCTAACGCTAACCCTAGCTCCAACCCTGACCCTGAAACCTAAGCCTAAACGGAAGACTGAACCCTGAGGACTACCCTAACTATAAGCCGTGCCCTGCAACGCACACGCCCCCAAACACGTATCCCTACCCCAATCTCGACCCTAGGCCTCACCGGGAGCCTAAATCTAACCTTAGCTCCAAACCTGACCTTGAAACCAAAGCATGAACCGCGGCCTGAACCCTGAGGTTTAACCTAACGATCAGCCGTGCCCTGCAATGCACACGCCCCCTAACACGTATCCGTACCCCAATCTCGACCCTAAGCCTCACCGGAATCCTAACCCTAACCCTAGCTCCAACCCTGACCCTGAACGCTACGCATCACCTGCAGCCTGAACCCTGAGGCCTACGCTAAGGATAAGCCGCGCCCTGCAACGAAAACGCCCCCTAACACCTATCCGTACCCCAGTCTCGAACCTAGGCCTCACTGGGAGCCTTACCCTAACCCTAAGTCCAAGCCTGACCCTGAACAATAAACCTCACCTGCAGCCTGAACCCTGAGGCCTACCCTAACGATAAACCACGCCCTGCAAAAACAACGCCCCCTAACACATATCCGTACCCCAATCTCGACCCTAGGCCTCACCAGGAGCCTAACCCTAACCCTAACTCGAACCCTTATCCTTAACACTAAGCCTCACCCGCAGCCACAACCCTCAGCCCTACCCTAACGAAAAGCCGCGCCCTGTAACACACACACCCCTAACACGTATCCGTACCCCAATCTCGACCCTAGGCCTCACCGGGAGCCAAACGCTAACGCTAGCTCCAACCCACACCCTGAACCGTAAGCTTCACAGGACGACTGAACCCTGAGGCCTACACTAACGATAAGCCGCGCCCTGAAACGCACAAGCCCCATAGCACGTATCGAAACCCCAATCTCGACCCGAAGCCTCACCGGGAGCCTAACCCTAACCGTAGCTCCAACTCTGACCCTGAACCGTAAGCCTCACCCGCAGCCTGAACCCTGAGGCCTCCGCTAACGATAAGCCACTCCCTGCAACGAACACGCCCCCTAACATGTATCCGTACCCCAATCTCGGCCCTTAGCCTCACCGGAAGCCTAACCCTAACCCTAGCACCAACTCTCACCCTGAACAGTAATCCTCACCTGCAGCCTGAATCCTGAGGCCTAACCTAATGATTAGCGGCGCCCTGCAATGTACACGCCCCCTAACAAGTATCCGTACCCCAATCTCGACCCTAGGCCTCACCGGGAGCCTAACCCTAACCCGAGCACCAACCCTGACCCGGAAACCTAAGCCTCATCCGCAGCCTGAACCCTGAGGCCTACTCTAATGATAAGCCGTGCCGTGCAACTCACACGCCCCCTTACACGTATCCGTACACCAATCTCGACCCTAGGCCTCACCGGGAGCCTAACGCTAACCCTAGCTCCAACCCTGACCCTGAAACCTCAGCCTAAACGGAAGACTGAACCCTGAGGACTACCCTAACTATAAGCCGTGCCCTGCAACGCACACGTCCCCAAACACGTATCCCTACCCCAATCTCGACCCTAGGCCTCACCGGGAGCCTAAATCTAACCTTAGCTCCAAACCTGACCTTGAAACCTAAGCATGAACCGCGGCCTGAACCCTGAGGTTTAACCTAACGATCAGCCGTGCCCTGCAATGCACACGCCCCCTAACACGTATCCGTACCCCAATCTCGACCCTAAGCCTCACCGGAATCCTAACCCTAACCCTAGCTCCAACCCTGACCCTGAACGCTACGCATCACCTGCAGCCTGAACCCTGAGGCCTACGCTAAGGATAAGCCGCGCCCTGCAACGAAAACGCCCCCTAACACCTATCCGTACCCCAGTCTCGAACCTAGGCCTCACTGGGAGCCTTACCCTAACCCTAAGTCCAAGCCTGACCCTGAACAATAAACCTCACCTGCAGCCTGAACCCTGAGGCCTACCCTAACGATAAACCACGCCCTGCAAAAACAACGCCCCCTAACACATATCCGTACCCCAATCTCGACCCTAGGCCTCACCAGGAGCCTAACCCTAACCCTAACTCGAACCCTTATCCTTAACACTAAGCCTCACCCGCAGCCACAACCCTCAGCCCTACCCTAACGAAAAGCCGCGCCCTGTAACACACACACCCCTAACACGTATCCGTACCCCAATCTCGACCCTAGGCCTCACCGGGAGCCAAACGCTAACGCTAGCTCCAACCCAGACCCTGAACCGTAAGCTTCACAGGACGACTGAACCCTGAGGCCTACACTAACGATAAGCCGCGCCCTGCAACGCACAAGCCCCATAGCACGTATCCAAACCCCAATCTCGACCCGAAGCCTCACCGGGAGCCTAACCCTAACCGTAGCTCCAACTCTGACCCTGAACCGTAAGCCTCACCCGCAGCCTGAACCCTGAGGCCTCCGCTAACGATAAGCCACTCCCTGCAAAGAACACGCCCCCTACCATGTATCCGTACCCCAATCTCGGCCCTTAGCCTCACCGGAAGCCTAACCCTAACCCTAGCACCAACTCTCACCCTGAACAGTAATCCTCACCTGCAGCCTGAATCCTGAGGCCTAACCTAATGATTAGCGGCGCCCTGCAATGTACACGCCCCCTAACAAGTATCCGTACCCCAATCTCGACCCTAGGCCTCACCGGGAGCCTAACCCTAACCCGAGCACCAACCCTGACCCGGAAACCTAAGCCTCATCCGCAGCCTGAACCCTGAGGCCTACTCTAATGATAAGCCGTGCCGTGCAACTCACACGCCCCCTTACACGTATCCGTACACCAATCTCGACCCTAGGCCTCACCGGGAGCCTAACGCTAACCCTAGCTCCAACCCTGACCCTGAAACCTCAGCCTAAACGGAAGACTGAACCCTGAGGACTACCCTAACTATAAGCCGTGCCCTGCAACGCACACGCCCCCAAACACGTATCCCTACCCCAATCTCGACCCTAGGCCTCACCGGAATCCTAACCCTAACCCTAGCTCCAACCCTGACCCTGAACACTACGCATCACCTGCAGCCTGAACCCTGAGGCCTACGCTAAGGATAAGCCGCGCCCTGCAACGAAAACGCCCCCTAACACCTATCCGTACCCCAGTCTCGAACCTAGGCCTCACTGGGAGCCTTACCCTAACCCTAAGTCCAAGCCTGACCCTGAACAATAAACCTCACCTGCAGCCTGAACCCTGAGGCCTACCCTAACGATAAACCACGCCCTGCAAAAACAACGCCCCCTAACACATATCCGTACCCCAATCTCGACCCTAGGCCTCACCAGGAGCCTAACCCTAACCCTAACTCGAACCCTTATCCTTAACACTAAGCCTCACCCGCAGCCACAACCCTCAGCCCTACCCTAACGAAAAGCCGCGCCCTGTAACACACACACCCCTAACACGTATCCGTACCCCAATCTCGACCCTAGGCCTCACCGGGAGCCAAACGCTAACGCTAGCTCCAACCCACACCCTGAACCGTAAGCTTCACAGGACGACTGAACCCTGAGGCCTACACTAACGATAAGCCGCGCCCTGAAACGCACAAGCCCCATAGCACGTATCCAAACCCCAATCTCGACCCGAAGCCTCACCGGGAGCCTAACCCTAACCGTAGCTCCAACTCTGACCCTGAACCGTAAGCCTCACCCGCAGCCTGAACCCTGAGGCCTCCGCTAACGATAAGCCACTCCCTGCAACGAACACGCCCCATAACATGTATCCGTACCCCAATCTCGGCCCTTAGCCTCACCGGAAGCCTAACCCTAACCCTAGCACCAACTCTCACCCTCAACAGTAATCCTCACCTGCAGCCTGAATCCTGAGGCCTAACCTAATGATTAGCGGCGCCCTGCAATGTACACGCCCCCTAACAAGTATCCGTACCCCAATCTCGACCCTAGGCCTCACCGGGAGCCTAACCCTAACCCGAGCACCAACCCTGACCCGGAAACCTAAGCCTCATCCGCAGCCTGAACTCTGAGGCCTACTCTAATGATAAGCCGTGCCGTGCAACTCACACGCCCCCTTACACGTATCCGTACACCAATCTCGACCCTAGGCCTCACCGGGAGCCTAACGCTAACCCTAGCTCCAACCCTGACCCTGAAACCTAAGCCTAAACGGAAGACTGAACCCTGAGGACTACCCTAACTATAAGCCGTGCCCTGCAACGCACACGCCCCCAAACACGTATCCCTACCCCAATCTCGACCCTAGGCCTCACCGGGAGCCTAAATCTAACCTTAGCTCCAAACCTGACCTTGAAACCTAAGCATGAACCGCGGCCTGAACCCTGAGGTTTAACCTAACGATCAGCCGTGCCCTGCAATGCACACGCCCCCTAACACGTATCCGTACCCCAATCTCGACCCTAAGCCTCACCGGAATCCTAACCCTAACCCTAGCTCCAACCCTGACCCTGAACGCTACGCATCACCAGCAGCCTGAACCCTGAGGCCTACGCTAAGGATAAGCCGCGCCCTGCAACGAAAACGCCCCCTAACACCTATCCGTACCCCAGTCTCGAACCTAGGCCTCACTGGGAGCCTTACCCTAACCCTAAGTCCAAGCCTGACCCTGAACAATAAACCTCACCTGCAGCCTGAACCCTGAGGCCTACCCTAACGATAAACCACGCCCTGCAAAAACAACGCCCCCTAACACATATCCGTACCCCAATCTCGACCCTAGGCCTCACCAGGAGCCTAACCCTAACCCTAACTCGAACCCTTATCCTTAACACTAAGCCTCACCCGCAGCCACAACCCTCAGCCCTACCCTAACGAAAAGCCGCGCCCTGTAACACACACACCCCTAACACGTATCCGTACCCCAATCTCGACCCTAGGCCTCACCGGGAGCCAAACGCTAACGCTAGCTCCAACCCACACCCTGAACCGTAAGCTTCACAGGACGACTGAACCCTGAGCCCTACACTAACGATAAGCCGCGCCCTGCAACGCACAAGCCCCATAGCACGTATCCAAACCCCAATCTCGACCCGAAGCCTCACCGGGAGCCTAACCCTAACCGTAGCTCCAACTCTGACCCTGAACCGTAAGCCTCACCCGCAGCCTGAACCCTGAGGCCTCCGCTAACGATAAGCCACTCCCTGCAACGAACACGCCCCCTAACATGTATCCGTACCCCAATCTCGGCCCTTAGCCTCACCGGAAGCCTAACCCTAACCCTAACACCAACTCTCACCCTGAACAGTAATCCTCACCTGCAGCCTGAATCCTGAGGCCTAACCTAATGATTAGCGGCGCCCTGCAATGTACACGCCCCCTAACAAGTATCCGTACCCCAATCTCGACCCTAGGCCTCACCGGGAGCCTAACCCTAACCCGAGCACCAACCCTGACCCGGAAACCTAAGCCTCATCCGCAGCCTGAACCCTGAGGCCTACTCTAATGATAAGCCGTGCCGTGCAACACACACGCACCCTTACACGTATCCGTACACCAATCTCGACCCTAGGCCTCACCGGGAGCCTAACGCTAACCCTAGCTCCAACCCTGACCCTGAAACCTAAGCCTAAACGGAAGACTGAACCCTGAGGACTACCCTAACTATAAGCCGTGCCCTGCAACGCACACGCCCCCAAACACGTATCCCTACCCCAATCTCGACCCTAGGCCTCACCGGGAGCCTAAATCTAACCTTAGCTCCAAACCTGACCTTGAAACCAAAGCATGAACCGCGGCCTGAACCCTGAGGTTTAACCTAACGATCAGCCGTGCCCTGCAATGCACACGCCCCCTAACACGTATCCGTACCCCAATCTCGACCCTAAGCCTCACCGGAATCCTAACCCTAACCCTAGCTCCAACCCTGACCCTGAACGCTACGCATCACCTGCAGCCTGAACCCTGAGGCCTACGCTAAGGATAAGCCGCGCCCTGCAACGAAAACGCCCCCTAACACCTATCCGTACCCCAGTCTCGAACCTAGGCCTCACTGGGAGCCTTACCCTAACCCTAAGTCCAAGCCTGACCCTGAACAATAAACCTCACCTGCAGCCTGAACCCTGAGGCCTACCCTAACGATAAACCACGCCCTGCAAAAACAACGCCCCCTAACACATATCCGTACCCCAATCTCGACCCTAGGCCTCACCAGGAGCCTAACCCTAACCCTAACTCGAACCCTTATCCTTAACACTAAGCCTCACCCGCAGCCACAACCCTCAGCCCTACCCTAACGAAAAGCCGCGCCCTGTAACACACACACCCCTAACACGTATCCGTACCCCAATCTCGACCCTAGGCCTCACCGGGAGCCAAACGCTAACGCTAGCTCCAACCCACACCCTGAACCGTAAGCTTCACAGGACGACTGAACCCTGAGGCCTACACTAACGATAAGCCGCGCCCTGCAACGCACAAGCCCCATAGCACGTATCCAAACCCCAATCTCGACCCGAAGCCTCACCGGGAGCCTAACCCTAACCGTAGCTCCAACTCTGACCCTGAACCGTAAGCCTCACCCGCAGCCTGAACCCTGAGGCCTCCGCTAACGATAAGCCACTCCCTGCAACGAACACGCCCCCTAACATGTATCCGTACCCCAATCTCGGCCCTTAGCCTCACCGGAAGCCTAACCCTAACCCTAGCACCAACTCTCACCCTGAACAGTAATCCTCACCTGCAGCCTGAATCCTGAGGCCTAACCTAATGATTAGCGGCGCCCTGCAATGTACACGCCCCCTAACAAGTATCCGTACCCCAATCTCGACCCTAGGCCTCACCGGGAGCCTAACCCTAACCCGAGCACCAACCCTGACCCGGAAACCTAAGCCTCATCCGCAGCCTGAACCCTGAGGCCTACTCTAATGATAAGCCGTGCCGTGCAACTCACACGCCCCCTTACACGTATCCGTACACCAATCTCGACCCTAGGCCTCACCGGGAGCCTAACGCTAACCCTAGCTCCAACCCTGACCCTGAAACCTCAGCCTAAACGGAAGACTGAACCCTGAGGACTACCCTAACTATAAGCCGTGCCCTGCAACGCACACGTCCCCAAACACGTATCCCTACCCCAATCTCGACCCTAGGCCTCACCGGGAGCCTAAATCTAACCTTAGCTCCAAACCTGACCTTGAAACCTAAGCATGAACCGCGGCCTGAACCCTGAGGTTTAACCTAACGATCAGCCGTGCCCTGCAATGCACACGCCCCCTAACACGTATCCGTACCCCAATCTCGACCCTAAGCCTCACCGGAATCCTAACCCTAACCCTAGCTCCAACCCTGACCCTGAACGCTACGCATCACCTGCAGCCTGAACCCTGAGGCCTACGCTAAGGATAAGCCGCGCCCTGCAACGAAAACGCCCCCTAACACCTATCCGTACCCCAGTCTCGAACCTAGGCCTCACTGGGAGCCTTACCCTAACCCTAAGTCCAAGCCTGACCCTGAACAATAAACCTCACCTGCAGCCTGAACCCTGAGGCCTACCCTAACGATAAACCACGCCCTGCAAAAACAACGCCCCCTAACACATATCCGTACCCCAATCTCGACCCTAGGCCTCACCAGGAGCCTAACCCTAACCCTAACTCGAACCCTTATCCTTAACACTAAGCCTCACCCGCAGCCACAACCCTCAGCCCTACCCTAACGAAAAGCCGCGCCCTGTAACACACACACCCCTAACACGTATCCGTACCCCAATCTCGACCCTAGGCCTCACCGGGAGCCAAACGCTAACGCTAGCTCCAACCCAGACCCTGAACCGTAAGCTTCACAGGACGACTGAACCCTGAGGCCTACACTAACGATAAGCCGCGCCCTGCAACGCACAAGCCCCATAGCACGTATCCAAACCCCAATCTCGACCCGAAGCCTCACCGGGAGCCTAACCCTAACCGTAGCTCCAACTCTGACCCTGAACCGTAAGCCTCACCCGCAGCCTGAACCCTGAGGCCTCCGCTAACGATAAGCCACTCCCTGCAAAGAACACGCCCCCTAACATGTATCCGTACCCCAATCTCGGCCCTTAGCCTCACCGGAAGCCTAACCCTAACCCTAGCACCAACTCTCACCCTGAACAGTAATCCTCACCTGCAGCCTGAATCCTGAGGCCTAACCTAATGATTAGCGGCACCCTGCAATGTACACGCCCCCTAACAAGTATCCGTACCCCAATCTCGACCCTAGGCCTCACCGGGAGCCTAACCCTAACCCGAGCACCAACCCTGACCCGGAAACCTAAGCCTCATCCGCAGCCTGAACCCTGAGGCCTACTCTAATGATAAGCCGTGCCGTGCAACTCACACGCCCCCTTACACGTATCCGTACACCAATCTCGACCCTAGGCCTCACCGGGAGCCTAACGCTAACCCTAGCTCCAACCCTGACCCTGAAACCTAAGCCTAAACGGAAGACTGAACCCTGAGGACTACCCTAACTATAAGCCGTGCCCTGCAACGCACACGCCCCCAAACACGTATCCCTACCCCAATCTCGACCCTAGGCCTCACCGGGAGCCTAAATCTAACCTTAGCTCCAAACCTGACCTTGAAACCTAAGCATGAACCGCGGCCTGAACCCTGAGGTTTAACCTAACGATCAGCCGTGCCCTGCAATGCACACGCCCCCTAACACGTATCCGTACCCCAATCTCGACCCTAAGCCTCACCGGAATCCTAACCCTAACCCTAGCTCCAACCCTGACCCTGAACGCTACGCATCACCTGCAGCCTGAACCCTGAGGCCTACGCTAAGTATAAGCCGCGCCCTGCAACGAAAACGCCCCCTAACACCTATCCGTACCCCAGTCTCGAACCTAGGCCTCACCGGGAGCCTTACCCTAACCCTAAGTCCAAGCCTGACCCTGAACAATAAACCTCACCTGCAGCCTGAACCCTGAGGCCTACCCTAACGATAAACCACGCCCTGCAAAAACAACGCCCCCTAACACATATCCGTACCCCAATCTCGACCCTAGGCCTCACCAGGAGCCTAACCCTAACCCTAACTCGAACCCTTATCCTTAACACTAAGTCTCACCCGCAGACACAACCCTCAGCCCTACCCTAACGAAAAGCCGCGCCCTGTAACACACACACCCCTAACACGTATCCGTACCCCAATCTCGACCCTAGGCCTCACCGGGAGCCAAACGCTAACACTAGCTCCAACCCACACCCTGAACCGTAAGCTTCACAGGACGACTGAACCCTGAGGCCTACACTAACGATAAGCCGCGCCCTGCAACGCACAAGCCCCATAGCACGTATCCAAATCCCAATCTCGACCCGAAGCCTCACCGGGAGCCTAACCCTAACCGTAGCTCCAACTCTGACCCTGAACCGTAAGCCTCACCCGCAGCCTGAACCCTGAGGCCTCCGCTAACGATAAGCCACTCCCTGCAACGAACACGCCCCTTAACATGTATCCGTACCCCAATCTCGGCCCTTAGCCTCACCGGATGCCTAACCCTAACCCTAGCACCAACTCTCACCCTGAACAGTAATCCTCACCTGCAGCCTGAATCCTGAGGCCTAACCTAATGATTAGCGGCGCCCTGCAATGTACACGCCCCCTAACAAGTATCCGTACCCCAATCTCGACCCTAGGCCTCACCGGGAGCCTAACCCTAACCCGAGCACCAACCCTGACCCGGAAACCTAAGCCTCATCCGCAGCCTGAACCCTGAGGCCTACTCTAATGATAAGCCGTGCCGTGCAACTCACACGCCCCCTTACACGTATCCGTACACCAATCTCGACCCTAGGCCTCACCGGGAGCCTAACGCTAACCCTAGCTCCAACCCTGACCCTGAAACCTAAGCCTAAACGGAAGACTGAACCCTGAGGACTACCCTAACTATAAGCCGTGCCCTGCAACGCACACGCCCCCAAACACGTATCCCTACCCCAATCTCGACCCTAGGCCTCACCGGGAGCCTAAATCTAACCTTAGCTCCAAACCTGACCTTGAAACCTAAGCATGAACCGCGGCCTGAACCCTGAGGTTTAACCTAACGATCAGCCGTGCCCTGCAATGCACATGCCCCCTAACACGTATCCGTACCCCAATCTCGACCCTAAGCCTCACCGAAATCCTAACCCTAACCCTAGCTCCAACCCTGACCCTGAACGCTACGCATCACCTGCAGCCTGAACCCTGAGGCCTACGCTAAGGATAAGCCGCGCCCTGCAACGAAAACGCCCCCTAACACCTATCCGTACCCCAGTCTCGAACCTAGGCCTCACTGGGAGCCTTACCCTAACCCTAAGTCCAAGCCTGACCCTGAACAATAAACCTCACCTGCAGCCTGAACCCTGAGGCCTACCCTAACGATAAACCACGCCCTGCAAAAACAACGCCCCCTAACACATATCCGTACCCCAATCTCGACCCTAGGCCTCACCAGGAGCCTAACCCTAACCCTAACTCGAACCCTTATCCTTAACACTAAGCCTCACCCGCAGCCACAACCCTCAGCCCTACCCTAACGAAAAGCCGCGCCCTGTAACACACACACCCCTAACACGTATCCGTACCCCAATCTCGACCCTAGGCCTCACCGGGAGCCAAACGCTAACGCTAGCTCCAACCCAGACCCTGAACCGTAAGCTTCACAGGACGACTGAACCCTGAGGCCTACACTAACGATAAGCCGCGCCCTGCAACGCACAAGCCCCATAGCACGTATCCAAACCCCAATCTCGACCCGAAGCCTCACCGGGAGCCTAACCCTAACCGTAGCTCCAACTCTGACCCTGAACCGTAAGCCTCACCCGCAGCCTGAACCCTGAGGCCTCCGCTAACGATAAGCCACTCCCTGCAACGAACACGCCCCCTAACACGTATCCGTACCCCAATCTCGGCCCTTAGCCTCACCGGAAGCCTAACCCTAACCCTAGCACCAACTCTCACCCTGAACAGTAATCCTCACCTGCAGCCTGAATCCTGAGGCCTAACCTAATGATTAGCGGCGCCCTGCAATGTACACGCCCCCTAACAAGTATCCGTACCCCAATCTCGACCCGAGGCCTCACCGGGAGCCTAACCCTAACCCGAGCACCAACCCTGACCCGGAAACCTAAGCCTCATCCGCAGCCTGAACCCTGAGGCCTACTCTAATGATAAGCCGTGCCGTGCAACTCACACGCCCCCTTACACGTATCCGTACACCAATCTCGACCCTAGGCCTCACCGGGAGCCTAACGCTAACCCTAGCTCCAACCCTGACCCTGAAACCTAAGCCTAAACGGAAGACTGAACCCTGAGGACTACCCTAACTATAAGCCGTGCCCTGCAACGCACACGCCCCCAAACACGTATCCCTACCCCAATCTCGACCCTAGGCCTCACCGGGAGCCTAAATCTAACCTTAGCTCCAAACCTGACCTTGAAACCTAAGCATGAACCGCGGCCTGAACCCTGAGGTTTAACCTAACGATCAGCCGTGCCCTGCAATGCACACGCCCCCTAACACGTATCCGTACCCCAATCTCGACCCTAAGCCTCACCGGAATCCTAACCCTAACCCTAGCTCCAACCCTGACCCTGAACGCTACGCATCACCTGCAGCCTGAACCCTGAGGCCTACGCTAAGGATAAGCCGCGCCCTGCAACGAAAATGCCCCCTAACACCTATCCGTACCCCAGTCTCGAACCTAGGCCTCACTGGGAGCCTTACCCTAACCCTAAGTCCAAGCCTGACCCTGAACAATAAACCTCACCTGCAGCCTGAACCCTGAGGCCTACCCTAACGATAAACCACGCCCTGCAAAAACAACGCCCCCTAACACATATCCGTACCCCAATCTCGACCCTAGGCCTCACCAGGAGCCTAACCCTAACCCTAACTCGAACCCTTATCCTTAACACTAAGCCTCACCCGCAGCCACAACCCTCAGCCCTACCCTAACGAAAAGCCGCGCCCTGCAACACACACCCCCCTAACACGTATCTGTACCCCAATCTCGACCCTAGGCCTCACCGGGAGCCAAACGCTAACGCTAGCTCCAACCCAGACCCTGAACACTAAGCCTCACAGGACGACTGAACCCTGAGGCCTACACTAACGATAAGCCGCGCCCTGCAACGCACAAGCCCCATAGCACGTATCCAAACCCCAATCTCGACCCGAAGCCTCACCGGGAGCCTAACCCTAACCGTAGCTCCAACTCTGACCCTGAACCGTAAGCCTCACCCGCAGCCTGAACCCTGAGGCCTCCGCTAACGATAAGCCACTCCCTGCAACGAACACGCCCCCTAACATGTATCCGTACCCCAATCTCGGCCCTTAGCCTCACCGGAAGCCTAACCCTAACCCTAGCACCAACTCTCACCCTGAACAGTAATCCTCACCTGCAGCCTGAATCCTGAGGCCTAACCTAATGATTAGCGGCGCCCTGCAATGTACACGCCCCCTAACAAGTATCCGTACCCCAATCTCGACCCGAGGCCTCACCGGGAGCCTAACCCTAACCCGAGCACCAACCCTGACCCGGAAACCTAAGCCTCATCCGCAGCCTGAACCCTGAGGCCTACTCTAATGATAAGCCGTGCCGTGCAACTCACACGCCCCCTTACACGTATCCGTACACCAATCTCGACCCTAGGCCTCACCGGGAGCCTAACGCTAACCCTAGCTCCAACCCTGACCCTGAAACCTAAGCCTAAACGGAAGACTGAACCCTGAGGACTACCCTAACTATAAGCCGTGCCCTGCAACGCACACGCCCCCAAACACGTATCCCTACCCCAATCTCGACCCTAGGCCTCACCGGGAGCCTAAATCTAACCTTAGCTCCAAACCTGACCTTGAAACCTAAGCATGAACCGCGGCCTGAACCCTGAGGTTTAACCTAACGATCAGCCGTGCCCTGCAATGCACACGCCCCCTAACACGTATCCGTACCCCAATCTCGACCCTAAGCCTCACCGGAATCCTAACCCTAACCCTAGCTCCAACCCTGACCCTGAACGCTACGCATCACCTGCAGCCTGAACCCTGAGGCCTACGCTAAGGATAAGCCGCGCCCTGCAACGAAAACGCCCCCTAACACCTATCCGTACCCCAGTCGCGAACCTAGGCCTCACCGGGAGCCTTACCCTAACCCTAAGTCCAAGCCTGACCCTGAACAATAAACCTCACCTGCAGCCTGAACCCTGAGGCCTACCCTAACGATAAACCACGCCCTGCAAAAACAACGCCCCCTAACACATATCCGTACCCCAATCTCGACCCTAGGCCTCACCAGGAGCCTAACCCTAACCCTAACTCGAACCCTTATCCTTAACACTAAGCCTCACCCGCAGCCACAACCCTCAGCCCTACCCTAACGAAAAGCCGCGCCCTGCAACACACACCCCCCTAACACGTATCCGTACCCCAATCTCGACCCTAGGCCTCACCGGGAGCCAAACGCTAACGCTAGCTCCAACCCAGACCCTGAACCCTAAGCCTCACAGGACGACTGAACCCTGAGGCCTACACTAACGATAAGCCGCGCCCTGCAACGCACAAGCCCCATAGCACGTATCCAAACCCCAATCTCGACCCGAAGCCTCACCGGGAGCCTAACCCTAACCGTAGCTCCAACTCTGACCCTGAACCGTAAGCCTCACCCGCAGCCTGAACCCTGAGGCCTCCGCTAACGATAAGCCACTCCCTGCAACGAACACGCCCCCTAACATGTATCCGTACCCCAATCTCGGCCCTTAGCCTCACCGGAAGCCTAACCATAACCCTAACACCAACTCTCACCCTGAACAGTAATCCTCACCTGCAGCCTGAATCCTGAGGCCTAACCTAATGATTAGCGGCGCCCTGCAATGTACACGCCCCCTAACAAGTATCCGTACCCCAATCTCGACCCTAGGCCTCACCGGGAGCCTAACCCTAACCCGAGCACCAACCCTGACCCGGAAACCTAAGCCTCATCCGCAGCCTGAACCCTGAGGCCTACTCTAATGATAAGCCGTGCCGTGCAACTCACACGCCCCCTTACACGTATCCGTACACCAATCTCGACCCTAGGCCTCACCGGGAGCCTAACGCTAACCCTAGCTCCAACCCTGACCCTGAAACCTAAGCCTAAACGGAAGACTGAACCCTGAGGACTACCCTAACTATAAGCCGTGCCCTGCAACGCACACGCCCCCAAACACGTATCCCTACCCCAATCTCGACCCTAGGCCTCACCGGGAGCCTAAATCTAACCTTAGCTCCAAACCTGACCTTGAAACCTAAGCATGAACCGCGGCCTGAACCCTGAGGTTTAACCTAACGATCAGCCGTGCCCTGCAATGCACACGCCCCCTAACACGTATCCGTACCCCAATCTCGACCCTAAGCCTCACCGGAATCCTAACCCTAACCCTAGCTCCAACCCTGACCCTGAACGCTACGCATCACCTGCAGCCTGAACCCTGAGGCCTACGCTAAGGATAAGCCGCGCCCTGCAACGAAAACGCCCCCTAACACCTATCCGTACCCCAGTCTCGAACCTAGGCCTCACCGGGAGCCTTACCCTAACCCTAAGTCCAAGCCTGACCCTGAACAATAAACCTCACCTGCAGCCTGAACCCTGAGGCCTACCCTAACGATAAACCACGCCCTGCAAAAACAACGCCCCCTAACACATATCCGTACCCCAATCTCGACCCTAGGCCTCACCAGGAGCCTAACCCTAACCCTAACTCGAACCCTTATCCTTAACACTAAGCCTCACCCGCAGCCACAACCCTCAGCCCTACCCTAACGAAAAGCCGCGCCCTGCAACACACACCCCCCTAACAGGTATCCGTACCCCAATCTCGACCCTAGGCCTCACCGGGAGCCAAACGCTAACGCTAGCTCCAACCCAGACCCTGAACCCTATGCCTCACAGGACGACTGAACCCTGAGGCCTACATAACGATAAGCCGCGCCCTGCAACGCACAAGCCCCATAGCACGTATCCAAACCCCAATCTCGACCCGAAGCCTCACCGGGAGCCTAACCCTAACCGTAGCTCCAACTCTGACCCTGAACCGTAAGCCTCACCCGCAGCCTGAACCCTGAGGCCTCCGCTAACGATAAGCCACTCCCTGCAACGAACACGCCCCCTAACATGTATCCGTACCCCAATCTCGGCCCTTAGCCTCACCGGAAGCCTAACCATAACCCTAACACCAACTCTCACCCTGAACAGTAATCCTCACCTGCAGCCTGAATCCTGAGGCCTAACCTAATGATTAGCGGCGCCCTGCAATGTACACGCCCCCTAACAAGTATCCGTACCCCAATCTCGACCCTAGGCCTCACCGGGAGCCTAACCCTAACCCGAGCACCAACCCTGACCCGGAAACCTAAGCCTCATCCGCAGCCTGAACCCTGAGGCCTACTCTAATGATAAGCCGTGCCGTGCAACTCACACGCCCCCTTACACATATCCGTACACCAATCTCGACCCTAGGCCTCACCGGGAGCCTAACGCTAACCCTAGCTCCAACCCTGACCCTGAAACCTAAGCCTAAACGGAAGACTGAACCCTGAGGACTACCCTAACTATAAGCCGTGCCCTGCAACGCACACGCCCCCAAACACGTATCCCTACCCCAATCTCGACCCTAGGCCTCACCGGGAGCCTAAATCTAACCTTAGCTCCAAACCTGACCTTGAAACCTAAGCATGAACCGCGGCCTGAACCCTGAGGTTTAACCTAACGATCAGCCGTGCCCTGCAATGCACACGCCCCCTAACACGTATCCGTACCCCAATCTCGACCCTAAGCCTCACCGGAATCCTAACCCTAACCCTAGCTCCAACCCTGACCCTGAACGCTACGCATCACCTGCAGCCTGAACCCTGAGGCCTACGCTAAGGATAAGCCGCGCCCTGCAACGAAAACGCCCCCTAACACCTATCCGTACCCCAGTCTCGAACCTAGGCCTCACTTGGAGCCTTACCCTAACCCTAAGTCCAAGCCTGACCCTGAACAATAAACCTCACCTGCAGCCTGAACCCTGAGGCCTACCCTAACGATAAACCACGCCCTGCAAAAACAACGCCCCCTAACACATATCCGTACCCCAATCTCGACCCTAGGCCTCAGCAAGACCCTAAACCTAACCCTAACTCGAACCCTTATCCTTAACACTAAGCCTCACCCGCAGCCACAACCCTCAGCCCTACCCTAACGATAAGCCGCGCCCTGTAACACACACACCCCTAACACGTATCCGTACCCCAATCTCGACCCTAGGCCTCACCGGGAGCCAAACGCTAACGCTAGCTCCAACCCAGACCCTGAACCCTAAGCTTCACAGGACGACTGAACCCTGAGGCCTACACTAACGATAAGCTGCGCCCTGCAACGCACAAGCCCAATAGCACATATCCAAACCCCAATCTCGACCCGAAGCCTCACCGGGAGCCTAACCCTAACCGTAGCTCCAACTCTGACCCTGAACCGTAAGCCTCACCCGCAGCCTGAACCCTGAGGCCTCCGCTAACGAAAAGCCACTCCCTGCAACGAACACGCCCCCTAACATGTATCCGTACCCCAATCTCGGCCCTTAGCCTCACCGGAAGCCTAACCCTAACCCTAGCACCAACCCTGACCCGGAAACCTAAGCCTCATCCGCAGCCTGAACCCTGAGGCCTACTCTAATGATAAGCCGTGCCGTGCAACTCACACGCCCCCTTACACGTATCCGTACACCAATCTCGACCCTAGGCCTCACCGGGAGCCTAACGCTAACCCTAGCTCCAACCCTGACCCTGTAACCTAAGCCTAAACGGAAGACTGAACCCTGAGGACTACCCTAACTATAAGCCGTGCCCTGCAACGCACACGCCCCCAAACACGTATCCCTACCCCAATCTCGACCCTAGGCCTCACCGGGAGCCTAAATCTAACCTTAGCTCCAAACCTGACCTTGAAACCTAAGCATGAACCGCGGCCTGAACCCTGAGGTTTAACCTAACGATCAGCCGTGCCCTGCAATGCACACGCCCCCTAACACGTATCCGTACCCCAATCTCGACCCTAAGCCTCACCGGAATCCTAACCCTAACCCTAGCTCCAACCCTGACCCTGAACGCTACGCATCACCTGCAGCCTGAACCCTGAGGCCTACGCTAAGGATAAGCCGCGCCCTGCAACGAAAACGCCCCCTAACACCTATCCGTACCCCAGTCTCGAACCTAGGCCTCACCGGGAGCCTTACCCTAACCCTAAGTCCAAGCCTGACCCTGAACAATAAACCTCACCTGCAGCCTGAACCCTGAGGCCTACCCTAACGATAAACCACGCCCTGCAAAAACAACGCCCCCTAACACATATCCGTACCCCAATCTCGACCCTAGGCCTCACCAGGAGCCTAACCCTAACCCTAACTCGAACCCTTATCCTTAACACTAAGCCTCACCCGCAGCCACAACCCTCAGCCCTACCCTAACGAAAAGCCGCGCCCTGTAACACACACACCCCTAACACGTATCCGTACCCCAATCTCGACCCTAGCCCTCACCGGGAGCCAAACGCTAACGCTAGCTCCAACCCAGACCCTGAACACTAAGCCTCACAGGACGACTGAACCCTGAGGCCTACACTAACGATAAGCCACGCCCTGCAACGCACAAGCCCCATAGCACGTATCCAAACCCCAATCTCGACCCGAAGCCTCACCGGGAGCCTAACCCTAACCGTAGCTCCAACTCTGACCCTGAACCGTAAGCCTCACCCGCAGCCTGAACCCTGAGGCCTCCGCTAACGATAAGCCACTCCGTGCAACGAACACGCCCCCTAACATGTATCCGTACCCCAATCTCGGCCCTTAGCCTCACCGGAAGCCTAACCCTAACCCTAGCACCAACTCTCACCCTGAACAGTAATCCTCACCTGCAGCCTGAATCCTGAGGCCTAACCTAATGATTAGCGGCGCCCTGCAATGTACACGCCCCCTAACAAGTATCCGTACCCCAATCTCGACCCTAGGCCTCACCGGGAGCCTAACCCTAACCCGAGCACCAACCCTGACCCGGAAACCTAAGCCTCATCCGCAGCCTGAACCCTGAGGCCTACTCTAATGATAAGCCGTGCCGTGCAACTCACACGCCCCCTTACACGTATCCGTACACCAATCTCGACCCTAGGCCTCACCGGGAGCCTAACGCTAACCCTAGCTCCAACCCTGACCCTGAAACCTAAGCCTAAACGGAAGACTGAACCCTGAGGACTACCCTAACTATAAGCCGTGCCCTGCAACGCACACGCCCCCAAACACGTATCCCTACCCCAATCTCGACCCTAGGCCTCACCGGGAGCCTAAATCTAACCTTAGCTCCAAACCTGACCTTGAAACCTAAGCATGAACCGCGGCCTGAACCCTGAGGTTTAACCTAACGATCAGCCGTGCCCTGCAATGCACATGCCCCCTAACACGTATCCGTACCCCAACCTCGACCCTAAGCCTCACCGGAATCCTAACCCTAACCCTAGCTCCAACCCTGACCCTGAACGCTACGCATCACCTGCAGCCTGAACCCTGAGGCCTACGCTAAGGATAAGCCGCGCCCTGCAACGAAAACGCCCCCTAACACCTATCCGTACCCCAGTCTCGAACCTAGGCCTCACTGGGAGCCTTACCCTAACCCTAAGTCCAAGCCTGACCCTGAACAATAAACCTCACCTGCAGCCTGAACCCTGAGGCCTACCCTAACGATAAACCACGCTCTGCAAAACAACGCCCCCTAACACATATCCGTACCCCAATCTCGACCCTAGGCCTCACCAGGAGCCTAACCCTAACCCTAACTCGAACCCTTATCCTTAACACTAAGCCTCACCCGCAGCCACAACCCTCAGCCCTACCCTAACGAAAAGCCGCGCCCTGCAACACACACACCCCTAACACGTATCTGTACCCCAATCTCGACCCTAGGCCTCACCGGGAGCCAAACGCTAACGCTAGCTCCAACCCAGACCCTGAACACTAAGCCTCACAGGACGACTGAACCCTGAGGCCTACACTAACGATAAGCCGCGCCCTGCAACGCACAAGCCCCATAGCACGTATCCAAACCCCAATCTCGACCCGAAGCCTCACCGGGAGCCTAACCCTAACCGTAGCTCCAACTCTGACCCTGAACCGTAAGCCTCACCCGCAGCCTGAACCCTGAGGCCTCCGCTAACGATAAGCCACTCCCTGCAACGAACACGCCCCCTAACATGTATCCGTACCCCAATCTCGGCCCTTAGCCTCACCGGAAGCCTAACCCTAACCCTAGCACCAACTCTCACCCTGAACAGTAATCCTCACCTGCAGCCTGAATCCTGAGGCCTAACCTAATGATTAGCGGCGCCCTGCAATGTACACGCCCCCTAACAAGTATCCGTACCCCAATCTCGACCCTAGGCCTCACCGGGAGCCTAACCCTAACCCGAGCACCAACCCTGACCCGGAAACCTAAGCCTCATCCGCAGCCTGAACCCTGAGGCCTACTCTAATGATAAGCCGTGCCGTGCAACTCACACGCCCCCTTACACGTATCCGTACACCAATCTCGACCCTAGGCCTCACCGGGAGCCTAACGCTAACCCTAGCTCCAACCCTGACCCTGAAACCTAAGCCTAAACGGAAGACTGAACCCTGAGGACTACCCTAACTATAAGCCGTGCCCTGCAACGCACACGCCCCCAAACACGTATCCCTACCCCAATCTCGACCCTAGGCCTCACCGGGAGCCTAAATCTAACCTTAGCTCCAAACCTGACCTTGAAACCTAAGCATGAACCGCGGCCTGAACCCTGAGGTTTAACCTAACGATCAGCCGTGCCCTGCAATGCACACGCCCCCTAACACGTATCCGTACCCCAATCTCGACCCTAAGCCTCACCGGAATCCTAACCCTAACCCTAGCTCCAACCCTGACCCTGAACGCTACGCATCACCTGCAGCCTGAACCCTGAGGCCTACGCTAAGGATAAGCCGCGCCCTGCAACGAAAACGCCCCCTAACACCTATCCGTACCCCAGTCTCGAACCTAGGCCTCACCGGGAGCCTTACCCTAACCCTAAGTCCAAGCCTGACCCTGAACAATAAACCTCACCTGCAGCCTGAACCCTGAGGCCTACCCTAACGATAAACCATGCCCTGCAAAAACAACGCCCCCTAACACATATCCGTACCCCAATCTCGACCCTAGGCCTCACCAGGAGCCTAACCCTAACCCTAACTCGAACCCTTATCCTTAACACTAAGCCTCACCCGCAGGCACAACCCTCAGCCCTACCCTAACGATAAGCCGCGCCCTGCAACACACACCCCCCTAACACGTATCCGTACCCCAATCTCGACCCTAGTCCTCACCGGGAGCCAAACGCTAACGCTAGCTCCAACCCAGACCCTGAACCCTAAGCCTCACAGGACGACTGAACCCTGAGGCCTACACTAACGATAAGCCGCGCCCTGCAACGCACAAGCCCCATAGCACGTATCCAAACCCCAATCTCGACCCGAAGCCTCACCGGGAGCCTAACCCTAACCGTAGCTCCAACTCTGACCCTGAACCGTAAGCCTCACCCGCAGCCTGAACCCTGAGGCCTCCGCTAACGATAAGCCACTCCCTGCAACGAACACGCCCCCTAACATGTATCCGTACCCCAATCTCGGCCCTTAGCCTCACCGGAAGCCTAACCCTAACCCTAACACCAACTCTCACTCTGAACAGTAATCCTCACCTGCAGCCTGAATCCTGAGGCCTAACCTAATGATTAGCGGCGCCCTGCAATGTACACGCCCCCTAACAAGTATCCGTACCCCAATCTCGACCCTAGGCCTCACCGGGAGCCTAACCCTAACCCGAGCACCAACCCTGACCCGGAAACCTAAGCCTCATCCGCAGCCTGAACCCTGAGGCCTACTCTAATGATAAGCCGTGCCGTGCAACTCACACGCCCCCTTACACGTATCCGTACACCAATCTCGACCCTAGGCCTCACCGGGAGCCTAACGCTAACCCTAGCTCCAACCCTGACCCTGAAACCTAAGCCTAAACGGAAGACTGAACCCTGAGGACTACCCTAACTATAAGCCGTGCCCTGCAACGCACACGCCCCCAAACACGTATCCCTACCCCAATCTCGACCCTAGGCCTCACCGGGAGCCTAAATCTAACCTTAGCTCCAAACCTGACCTTGAAACCTAAGCATGAACCGCGGCCTGAACCCTGAGGTTTAACCTAACGATCAGCCGTGCCCTGCAATGCACACGCCCCCTAACACGTATCCGTACCCCAATCTCGACCCTAAGCCTCACCGGAATCCTAACCCTAACCCTAGCTCCAACCCTGACCCTGAACGCTACGCATCACCTGCAGCCTGAACCCTGAGGCCTACGCTAAGGATAAGCCGCGCCCTGCAACGAAAACGCCCCCTAACACCTATCCGTACCCCAGTCTCGAACCTAGACCTCACCGGGAGCCTTACCCTAACCCTAAGTCCAAGCCTGACCCTGAACAATAAACCTCACCTGCAGCCTGAACCCTGAGGCCTACCCTAACGATAAACCACGCCCTGCAAAAACAACGCCCCCTAACACATATCCGTACCCCAATCTCGACCCTAGGCCTCACCAGGAGCCTAACCCTAACCCTAACTCGAACCCTTATCCTTAACACTAAGCCTCACCCGCAGCCACAACCCTCAGCCCTACCCTAACGAAAAGCCGCGCCCTGCAACACACACACCCCTAACACGTATCTGTACCCCAATCTCGACCCTAGGCCTCACCGGGAGCCAAACGCTAACGCTAGCTCCAACCCAGACCCTGAACCCTAAGCCTCACAGGACGACTGAACCCTGAGGCCTACACTAACGATAAGCTGCGCCCTGGAACGCACAAGCCCCATAGCACGTATCCATACCCCAATCTCGACCCGAAGCCTCACTGGGAGCCTAACCCTAACCGTAGCTCCAACTCTGACCCTGAACCGTAAGCCTCACCCGCAGCCTGAACCCTGAGGCCTCCGCTAACGATAAGCCACTCCCTGCAACGAACACGCCCCCTAACATGTATCCGTACCCCAATCTCGGCCCTTAGCCTCACCGGAAGCCTAACCCTAACACTAGCACCAACTCTCACCCTGAACAGTAATCCTCACCTGCAGCCTGAATCCTGAGGCCTAACCTAATGATTAGCGGCGCCCTGCAATGTACACGCCCCCTAACAAGTATCCGTACCCCAATCTCGACCCTAGGCCTCACCGGGAGCCTAACCCTAACCCGAGCACCAACCCTGACCCGGAAACCTAAGCCTCATCCGCAGCCTGAACCCTGAGGCCTACTCTAATGATAAGCCGTGCCGTGCAACTCACACGCCCCCTTACACGTATCCGTACACCAATCTCGACCCTAGGCCTCACCGGGAGCCTAACGCTAACCCTAGCTCCAACCCTGACCCTGAAACCTAAGCCTAAACGGAAGACTGAACCCTGAGGACTACCCTAACTATAAGCCGTGCCCTGCAACGCACACGCCCCCAAACACGTATCCCTACCCCAATCTCGACCCTAGGCCTCACCGGGAGCCTAAATCTAACCTTAGCTCCAAACCTGACCTTGAAACCTAAGCATGAACCGCGGCCTGAACCCTGAGGTTTAACCTAACGATCAGCCGTGCCCTGCAATGCACAGGCCCCCTAACACGTATCCGTACCCCAATCTCGACCCTAAGCCTCACCGGAATCCTAACCCTAACCCTAGCTCCAACCCTGACCCTGAACGCTACGCATCACCTGCAGCCTGAACCCTGAGGCCTACGCTAAGTATAAGCCGCGCCCCGGAACGAAAACGCCCCCTAACACCTATCCGTACCCCAGTCTCGAACCTAGGCCTCACCGGGAGCCTTACCCTAACCCTAAGTCCAAGCCTGACCCTGAACAATAAACCTCACCTGCAGCCTGAACCCTGAGGCCTACCCTAACGATAAACCACGCCCTGCAAAAACAACGCCCCCTAACACATATCCGTACCCCAATCTCGACCCTAGGCCTCACCAGGACCCTAACCCTAACCCTAACTCGAACCCTTATCCTTAACACTAAGCCTCACCCGCAGCCACAACCCTCAGCCCTACCCTAACGAAAAGCCGCGCCCTGCAACACACAACCCCCTAACACGTATCTGTACCCCAATCTCGACCCTAGGCCTCACCGGGAGCCAAACGCTAACGCTAGCTCCAACCCAGACCCTGAACCCTAAGCCTCACAGGACGACTGAACCCTGAGGCCTACACTAACGATAAGCCGCGCCCTGCAACGCACAAGCCCCATAGCACGTATCCAAACCCCAATCTCGACCCGAAGCCTCACCGGGAGCCTAACCCTAACCGTAGCTCCAACTCTGACCCTGAACCGTAAGCCTCACCCGCAGCCTGAACCCTGAGGCCTCCGCTAACGATAAGCTACTCCGTGCAACGAACACGCCCCCTAACATGTATCCGTACCCCAATCTCGGCCCTTAGCCTCACCGGAAGCCTAACCCTAACCCTAGCACCAACTCTCACCCTGAACAGTAATCCTCACCTGCAGCCTGAATCCTGAGGCCTAACCTAATGATTAGCGGCGCCCTGCAATGTACACGCCCCCTAACAAGTATCCGTACCCCAATCTCGACCCGAGGCCTCACCGGGAGCCTAACCCTAACCCGAGCACCAACCCTGACCCGGAAACCTAAGCCTCATCCGCAGCCTGAACCCTGAGGCCTACTCTAATGATAAGCCGTGCCGTGCAACTCACACGCCCCCTTACACGTATCCGTACACCAATCTCGACCCTAGGCCTCACCGGGAGCCTAACGCTAACCCTAGCTCCAACCCTGACCCTGTAACCTAAGCCTAAACGGAAGACTGAACCCTGAGGACTACCCTAACTATAAGCCGTGCCCTGCAACGCACACGCCCCCAAACACGTATCCCTACCCCAATCTCGACCCTAGGCCTCACCGGGAGCCTAAATCTAACCTTAGCTCCAAACCTGACCTTGAAACCTAAGCATGAACCGCGGCCTGAACCCTGAGGTTTAACCTAACGATCAGCCGTGCCCTGCAATGCACACGCCCCCTAACACGTATCCGTACCCCAATCTCGACCCGAAGCCTCACCGGAATCCTAACCCTAACCCTAGCTCCAACCCTGACCCTGAACGCTACGCATCACCTGCAGCCTGAACCCTGAGGCCTACGCTAAGGATAAGCCGCGCCCTGCAACGAAAACGCCCCCTAACACCTATCCGTACCCCAGTCTCGAACCTAGGCCTCACCGGGAGCCTTACCCTAACCCTAAGTCCAAGCCTGACCCTGAACAATAAACCTCACCTGCAGCCTGAACCCTGAGGCCTACCCTAACGATAAACCACGCCCTGCAAAAACAACGCCCCCTAACACATATCCGTACCCCAATCTCGACCCTAGGCCTCACCAGGAGCCTAACCCTAACCCTAACTCGAACCCTTATCCTTAACACTAAGCCTCACCCGCAGCCACAACCCTCAGCCCTACCCTGATAAGCCGCGCCCTGCAACACACACCCCCCTAACACGTATCCGTACCCCAATCTCGACCCTAGGCCTCACCGGGAGCCAAACGCTAACGCTAGCTCCAACACAGACCCTGAACCCTAAGCCTCACAGGACGACTGAACCCTGAGGCCTACACTAACGATAAGCCGCGCCCTGCAACGCAAAAGCCCCATAGCACGTATCCAAACCCCAATCTCGACCCGAAGCCTCACCGGGAGCCTAACCCTAACCGTAGCTCCAACTCTGACCCTGAACCGTAAGCCTCACCCGCAGCCTGAACCCTGAGGCCTCCGCTAACGATAAGCCACTCCCTGCAACGAACACGCCCCCTAACATGTATCCGTACCCCAATCTCGGCCCTTAGCCTCACCGGAAGCCTAACCCTAACCCTAACACCAACTCTCACCCTGAACAGTAATCCTCACCTGCAGCCTGAATCCTGAGGCCTAACCTAATGATTAGCGGCGCCCTGCAATGTACACGCCCCCTAACAAGTATCCGTACCCCAATCTCGACCCTAGGCCTCACCGGGAGCCTAACCCTAACCCGAGCACCAACCCTGACCCGGAAACCTAAGCCTCATCCGCAGCCTGAACCCTGAGGCCTACTCTAATGATAAGCCGTGCCGTGCAACTCACACGCCCCCTTGCACGTATCCGTACACCAATCTCGACCCTAGGCCTCACCGGGAGCCTAACGCTAACCCTAGCTCCAACCCTGACCCTGAAACCTAAGCCTAAACGGAAGACTGAACCCTGAGGACTACCCTAACTATAAGCCGTGCCCTGCAACGCACACGCCCCCAAACACGTATCCCTACCCCAATCTCGACCCTAGGCCTCACCGGGAGCCTAAATCTAACCTTAGCTCCAAACCTGACCTTGAAACCTAAGCATGAACCGCGGCCTGAACCCTGAGGTTTAACCTAACGATCAGCCGTGCCCTGCAATGCACACGCCCCCTAACACGTATCCGTACCCCAATCTCGACCCTAAGCCTCACCGGAATCCTAACCCTAACCCTAGCTCCAACCCTGACCCTGAACACTACGCATCACCTGCAGCCTGAACCCTGAGGCCTACGCTAAGGATAAGCCGCGCCCTGCAACGAAAACGCCCCCTAACACCTATCCGTACCCCAGTCTCGAACCTAGGCCTCACTGGGAGCCTTACCCTAACCCTAAGTCCAAGCCTGACCCTGAACAATAAACCTCACCTGCAGCCTGAACCCTGAGGCCTACCCTAACGATAAACCACGCCCTGCAAAAACAACGCCCCCTAACACATATCCGTACCCCAATCTCGACCCTAGGCCTTACCAGGACCCTAACCCTAACCCTAACTCGAACCCTTATCCTTAACACTAAGCCTCACCCGCAGCCACAACCCTCAGTCCTACCCTAACGATAAGCCGCGCCCTGTAACACACACACCCCTAACACGTATCCGTACCCCAATCTCGACCCTAGGCCTCACCGGAATCCTAACCCTAACCCTAGCTCCAACCCTGACCCTGAACGCTACGCATCACCTGCAGCCTGAACCCTGAGGCCTACGCTAAGGATAAGCCGCGCCCTGCAACGAAAACGCCCCCTAACACCTATCCGTACCCCAGTCTCGAACCTAGGCCTCACCGGGAGCCTTACCCTAACCCTAAGTCCAAGCCTGACCCTGAACAATAAACCTCACCTGCAGCCTGAACCCTGAGGCCTACCCTAACGATAAACCACGCCCTGCAAAAACAACGCCCCCTAACACATATCCGTACCCCAATCTCGACCCTAGGCCTCACCAGGAGCCTAACCCTAACCCTAACTCGAACCCTTATCCTTAACACTAAGCCTCACCCGCAGCCACAACCCTCAGCCCTACCCTAACGAAAAGCCGCGCCCTGCAACACACACACCCCTAACACGTATCTGTACCCCAATCTCGACCATAGGCCTCACCGGGAGCCAAACGCTAACGCTAGCTCCAACCCAGACCCTGAACCCTAAGCCTCACAGGACGACTGAACCCTGAGGCCTACACTAACGATAAGCTGCGCCCTGGAACGCACAAGCCCCATAGCACGTATCCATACCCCAATCTCGACCCGAAGCCTCACCGGGAGCCTAACCCTAACCGTAGCTCCAACTCTGACCCTGAACCGTAAGCCTCACCCGCAGCCTGAACCCTGAGGCCTCCGCTAACGATAAGCCACTCCCTGCAACGAACACGCCCCCTAACATGTATCCGTACCCCAATCTCGGCCCTTAGCCTCACCGGAAGCCTAACCCTAACCCTAGCACCAACTCTCACCCTGAACAGTAATCCTCACCTGCAGCCTGAATCCTGAGGCCTAACCTAATGATTAGCGGCGCCCTGCAATGTACACGCCCCCTAACAAGTATCCGTACCCCAATCTCGACCCTAGGCCTCACCGGGAGCCTAACCCTAACCCGAGCACCAACCCTGACCCGGAAACCTAAGCCTCATCCGCAGCCTGAACCCTGAGGCCTACTCTAATGATAAGCCGTGCCGTGCAACTCACACGCCCCCTTACACGTATCCGTACACCAATCTCGACCCTAGGCCTCACCGGGAGCCTAACGCTAACCCTAGCTCCAACCCTGACCCTGAAACCTAAGCCTAAACGGAAGACTGAACCCTGAGGACTACCCTAACTATAAGCCGTGCCCTGCAACGCACACGCCCCCAAACACGTATCCCTACCCCAATCTCGACCCTAGGCCTCACCGGGAGCCTAAATCTAACCTTAGCTCCAAACCTGACCTTGAAACCTAAGCATGAACCGCGGCCTGAACCCTGAGGTTTAACCTAACGATCAGCCGTGCCCTGCAATGCACAGGCCCCCTAACACGTATCCGTACCCCAATCTCGACCCTAAGCCTCACCGGAATCCTAACCCTAACCCTAGCTCCAACCCTGACCCTGAACGCTACGCATCACCTGCAGCCTGAACACTGAGGCCTACGCTAAGTATAAGCCGCGCCCCGGAACGAAAACGCCCCCTAACACCTATCCGTACCCCAGTCTCGAACCTAGGCCTCACCGGGAGCCTTACCCTAACCCTAAGTCCAAGCCTGACCCTGAACAATAAACCTCACCTGCAGCCTGAACCCTGAGGCCTACCCTAACGATAAACCACGCCCTGCAAAAACAACGCCCCCTAACACATATCCGTACCCCAATCTCGACCCTAGGCCTCACCAGGACCCTAACCCTAACCCTAACTCGAACCCTTATCCTTAACACTAAGCCTCACCCGCAGCCACAACCCTCAGCCCTACCCTAACGAAAAGCCGCGCCCTGCAACACACAACCCCCTAACACGTATCTGTACCCCAATCTCGACCCTAGGCCTCACCGGGAGCCAAACGCTAACGCTAGCTCCAACCCAGACCCTGAACCCTAAGCCTCACAGGACGACTGAACCCTGAGGCCTACACTAACGATAAGCCGCGCCCTGCAACGCACAAGCCCCATAGCACGTATCCAAACCCCAATCTCGACCCGAAGCCTCACCGGGAGCCTAACCCTAACCGTAGCTCCAACTCTGACCCTGAACCGTAAGCCTCACCCGCAGCCTGAACCCTGAGGCCTCCGCTAACGATAAGCCACTCCGTGCAACGAACACGCCCCCTAACATGTATCCGTACCCCAATCTCGGCCCTTAGCCTCACCGGAAGCCTAACCCTAACCCTAGCACCAACTCTCACCCTGAACAGTAATCCTCACCTGCAGCCTGAATCCTGAGGCCTAACCTAATGATTAGCGGCGCCCTGCAATGTACACGCCCCCTAACAAGTATCCGTACCCCAATCTCGACCCTAGGCTTCACCGGGAGCCTAACCCTAACCCGAGCAACAACCCTGACCCGGAAACCTAAGCCTCATCCGCAGCCTGAACCCTGAGGCCTACTCTAATGATAAGCCGTGCCGTGCAACTCACACGCCCCGTTACACGTATCCGTACACCAATCTCGACCCTAGGCCTCACCGGGAGCCTAACGCTAACCCTAGCTCCAACCCTGACCCTGTAACCTAAGCCTAAACGGAAGACTGAACCCTGAGGACTACCCTAACTATAAGCCGTGCCCTGCAACGCACACGCCCCCAAACACGTATCCCTACCCCAATCTCGACCCTAGGCCTCACCGGGAGCCTAAATCTAACCTTAGCTCCAAACCTGACCTTGAAACCTAAGCATGAACCGCGGCCTGAACCCTGAGGTTTAACCTAACGATCAGCCGTGCCCTGCAATGCACACGCCCCCTAACACGTATCCGTACCCCAATCTCGACCCTAAGCCTCACCGGAATCCTAACCCTAACCCTAGCTCCAACCCTGACCCTGAACGCTACGCATCACCTGCAGCCTGAACCCTGAGGCCTACGCTAAGGATAAGCCGCGCCCTGCAACGAAAACGCCCCCTAACACCTATCCGTACCCCAGTCTCGAACCTAGGCCTCACCGGGAGCCTTACCCTAACCCTAAGTCCAAGCCTGACCCTGAACAATAAACCTCACCTGCAGCCTGAACCCTGAGGCCTACCCTAACGATAAACCACGCCCTGCAAAAACAACGCCCCCTAACACATATCCGTACCCCAATCTCGACCCTAGGCCTCACCAGGAGCCTAACCCTAACCCTAACTCGAACCCTTATCCTTAACACTAAGCCTCACCCGCAGCCACAACCCTCAGCCCTACCCTGATAAGCCGCGCCCTGCAACACACACCCCCCTAACACGTATCCGTACCCCAATCTCGACCCTAGGCCTCACCGGGAGCCAAACGCTAACGCTAGCTCCAACACAGACCCTGAACCCTAAGCCTCACAGGACGACTGAACCCTGAGGCCTACACTAACGATAAGCCGCGCCCTGCAACGCAAAAGCCCCATAGCACGTATCCAAACCCCAATCTCGACCCGAAGCCTCACCGGGAGCCTAACCCTAACCGTAGCTCCAACTCTGACCCTGAACCGTAAGCCTCACCCGCAGCCTGAACCCTGAGGCCTCCGCTAACGATAAGCCACTCCCTGCAACGAACACGCCCCCTAACATGTATCCGTACCCCAATCTCGGCCCTTAGCCTCACCGGAAGCCTAACCCTAACCCTAACACCAACTCTCACCCTGAACAGTAATCCTTACCTGCAGCCTGAATCCTGAGGCCTAACCTAATGATTAGCGGCGCCCTGCAATGTACACGCCCCCTAACAAGTATCCGTACCCCAATCTCGACCCTAGGCCTCACCGGGAGCCTAACCCTAACCCGAGCACCAACCCTGACCCGGAAACCTAAGCCTCATCCGCAGCCTGAACCCTGAGGCCTACTCTAATGATAAGCCGTGCCGTGCAACTCACACGCCCCCTTGCACGTATCCGTACACCAATCTCGACCCTAGGCCTCACCGGGAGCCTAACGCTAACCCTAGCTCCAACCCTGACCCTGAAACCTAAGCCTAAACGGAAGACTGAACCCTGAGGACTACCCTAACTATAAGCCGTGCCCTGCAACGCACACGCCCCCAAACACGTATCCCTACCCCAATCTCGACCCTAGGCCTCACCGGGAGCCTAAATCTAACCTTAGCTCCAAACCTGACCTTGAAACCTAAGCATGAACCGCGGCCTGAACCCTGAGGTTTAACCTAACGATCAGCCGTGCCCTGCAATGCACACGCCCCCTAACACGTATCCGTACCCCAATCTCGACCCTAAGCCTCACCGGAATCCTAACCCTAACCCTAGCTCCAACCCTGACCCTGAACGCTACGCATCACCTGCAGCCTGAACCCTGAGGCCTACGCTAAGGATAAGCCGCGCCCTGCAACGAAAACGCCCCCTAACACCTATCCGTACCCCAGTCTCGAACCTAGGCCTCACTGGGAGCCTTACCCTAACCCTAAGTCCAAGCCTGACCCTGAACAATAAACCTCACCTGCAGCCTGAACCCTGAGGCCTACCCTAACGATAAACCACGCCCTGCAAAAACAACGCCCCCTAACACATATCCGTACCCCAATCTCGACCCTAGGCCTTACCAGGACCCTAACCCTAACCCTAACTCGAACCCTTATCCTTAACACTAAGCCTCACCCGCAGCCACAACCCTCAGCCCTACCCTAACGATAAGCCGCGCCCTGTAACACACACACCCCTAACACGTATCCGTACCCCAATCTCGACCCTAGGCCTCACCGGGAGCCAAACGCTAACGCTAGCTCCAACCCAGACCCTGAACCCTAAGCTTCACAGGATGACTGAACCCTGAGTCCTACACTAACGATAAGCCACGCCCTGCAACACACAAGCCCCATAGCACGTATCCAAACCCCAATCTCGACCCGAAGCCTCACCGGGAGCCTAACCCTAACCGTAGCTCCAACTCTGACCCTGAACCGTAAGCCTCACCCGCAGCCTGAACCCTGAGGCCTCCGCTAACGATAAGCCACTCCCTGCAACGAACACGCCCCCTAACATGTATCCGTAACCCAATCTCGGCCCTTAGCCTCACCGGAAGCCTAACACTAACCCTAGCACCAACTCTCACCCTGAACAGTAATCCTCACCTGCAGCCTGAATCCTGAGGCCTAACCTAATGATTAGCGGCGCCCTGCAATGTACACGCCCCCTAACAAGTATCCGTACCCCAATCTCGACCCTAGGCCTCACCGGGAGCCTAACCCTAACCCGAGCACCAACCCTTACCCGGACACCTAAGCCTCATCCGCAGCCTGAACCCTGAGGCCTACTCTAATGATAAGCCGTGCCGTGCAACTCACACGCCCCCTTACACGTATCCGTACACCAATCTCGACCCTAGGCCTCACCGGGAGCCTAACGCTAACCCTAGCTCCAACCCTGACCCTGAAACCTAAGCCTAAACGGAAGACTGAACCCTGAGGACTACCCTAACTATAAGCCGTGCCCTGCAACGCACACGCCCCCAAACACGTATCCCTACCCCAATCTCGACCCTAGGCCTCACCGGGAGCCTAAATCTAACCTTAGCTCCAAACCTGACCTTGAAACCTAAGCATGAACCGCGGCCTGAACCCTGAGGTTTAACCTAACGATCAGCCGGGCCCTGCAATGCACACGCCCCCTAACACGTATCCGTACCCCAATCTCGACCCTAAGCCTCACAGGAAACCTAACCATAACCCTAGCTCCAACCCTGACCCTGAACGCTGCGCATCACCTGCAGCCTGAACCCTGAGGCCTACGCTAAGGATAAGCCACGCCCTGCAACGAAAACGCCCCCTAACACCTATCCGTACCCCAGTCTCGAACCTAGGCCTTACTGGGAGCCTTACCCTAACCCTAAGTCCAAGCCTGACCCTGAACAATAAACCTCACCTGCAGCCTGAACCCTGAGGCCTACCCTAACGATAAACCACGCCCTGCAAAAACAACGCCCCCTAACACATATCCGTACCCCAATCTCGACCCTAGGCCTCACCAGAAGCCTAACCCTAACGCTAACTCGAACCCTTATCCTTAACACTAAGCCTCACCCGCAGCCACAACCCTCAGCCCTACCCTAACGAAAAGCCGCGCCCTGCAACACACACCCCCCTAACACGTATCTGTACCCCAATCTCGACCCTAGGCCTCACCGGGAGCCAAACGCTAACGCTAGCTCCAACCCAGACCCTGAACCCTAAGCCTCACAGGACGACTGAACCCTGAGGCCTACACTAACGATAAGCCGCGCCCTGCAACGCACAAGCCCCATAGCACGTATCCAAACCCCAATCTCGACCCGAAGCCTCACCGGGAGCCTAACCCTAACCGTAGCTCCAACTCTGACCCTGAACCGTAAGCCTCACCCGCAGCCTGAACCCTGAGGCCTCCGCTAACGAAAAGCCACTCCCTGCAACGAACACGCCCCCTAACATGTATCCGTACCCCAATCTCGGCCCTTAGCCTCACCGGAAGCCTAACACTAACCCTAGCACCAACTCTCACCCTGAACAGTAATCCTCACCTGCAGCCTGAATCCTGAGGCCTAACCTAATGATTAGCGGCGCCCTGCAATGTACACGCCCCCTAACAAGTATCCGTACCCCAATCTCGACCCTAGGCCTCACCGGGAGCCTAACCCTAACCCGAGCACCAACCCTTACACGGACACCTAAGCCTCATCCGCAGCCTGAACCCTGAGGCCTACTCTAATGATAAGCCGTGCCGTGCAACTCACACGCCCCCTTACACGTATCCGTACACCAATCTCGACCCTAGGCCTCACCGGGAGCCTAACGCTAACCCTAGCTCCAACCCTGACCCTGAAACCTAAGCCTAAACGGAAGACTGAACCCTGAGGACTACCCTAACTATAAGCCGTGCCCTGCAACGCACACGCCCCCAAACACGTATCCCTACCCCAATCTCGACCCTAGGCCTCACCGGGAGCCTAAATCTAACCTTAGCTCCAAACCTGACCTTGAAACCTAAGCATGAACCGCGGCCTGAACCCTGAGGTTTAACCTAACGATCAGCCGGGCCCTGCAATGCACACGCCCCCTAACACGTATCCGTACCCCAATCTCGACCCTAAGCCTCACAGGAAACCTAACCATAACCCTAGCTCCAACCCTGACCCTGAACGCTGCGCATCACCTGCAGCCTGAACCCTGAGGCCTACGCTAAGGATAAGCCACGCCCTGCAACGAAAACGCCCCCTAACACCTATCCGTACCCCAGTCTCGAACCTAGGCCTCACTGGGAGCCTTACCCTAACCCTAAGTCCAAGCCTGACCCTGAACAATAAACCTCACCTGCAGCCTGAACCCTGAGGCCTACCCTAACGATAAACCACGCCCTGCAAAAACAACGCCCCCTAACACATATCCGTACCCCAATCTCGACCCTAGGCCTCACCAGGAGCCTAACCCTAACCCTAACTCGAACCCTTATCCTTAACACTAAGCCTCACCCGCAGCCACAACCCTCAGCCCTACCCTAACGAAAAGCCGCGCCCTGCAACACACACCCCCCTAACACGTATCTGTACCCCAATCTCGACCCTAGGCCTCACCGGGAGCCAAACGCTAACGCTAGCTCCAACCCAGACCCTGAACCCTAAGCCTCACAGGACGACTGAACCCTGAGGCCTACACTAACGATAAGCCGCGCCCTGCAACGCACAAGCCCCATAGCACGTATCCAAACCCCAATCTCGACCCGAAGCCTCACCGGGAGCCTAACCCTAACCGTAGCTCCAACTCTGACCCTGAACCGTAAGCCTCACCCGCAGCCTGAACCCTGAGGCCTCCGCTAACGATAAGCCACTCCCTGCAACGAACACGCCCCCTAACATGTATCCGTACCCCAATCTCGGCCCTTAGCCTCACCGGAAGCCTAACCCTAACCCTAGCACCAACTCTCACCCTGAACAGTAATCCTCACCTGCAGCCTGAATCCTGAGGCCTAACCTAATGATTAGCGGCGCCCTGCAATGTACACGCCCCCTAACAAGTATCCGTACCCCAATCTCGACCCTAGGCCTCACCGGGAGCCTAACCCTAACCCGAGCACCAACCCTGACCCGGAAACCTAAGCCTCATCCGCAGCCTGAACCCTGAGGCCTACTCTAATGATAAGCCGTGCCGTGCACCTCACACGCCCCCTTACACGTATCCGTACACCAATCTCGACCCTAGGCCTCACCGGGAGCCTAACGCTAACCCTAGCTCCAACCCTGACCCTGAAACCTAAGCCTAAATGGAAGACTGAACCCTGAGGACTACCCTAACTATAAGCCGTGCCCTGCAACGCACACGCCCCCAAACACGTATCCCTACCCCAATCTCGACCCTAGGCCTCACCGGGAGCCTAAATCTAACCTTAGCTCCAAACTTGACCTTGAAACCTAAGCATGAACCGCGGCCTGAACCCTGAGGTTTAACCTAACGATCAGCCGTGCCCTGCAATGCACACGCCCCCTAACACGTATCCGTACCCCAATCTCGACCCTAAGCCTCACCGGAATCCTAACCCTAACCCTAGCTCCAACCCTGACCCTGAACGCTACGCATCACCTGCAGCCTGAACCCTGAGGCCTACGCTAAGGATAAGCCGCGCCCTGCAACGAAAACGCCCCCTAACACCTATCCGTACCCCAGTCTCGAACCTAGGCCTCACTGGGAGCCTTACCCTAACCCTAAGTCCAAGCCTGACCCTGAACAATAAACCTCACCTGCAGCCTGAACCCTGAGGCCTACCCTAACGATAAACCACGCCCTGCAAAAACAACGCCCCCTAACACATATCCGTACCCCAATCTCGACCCTAGGCCTCACCAGGAGCCTAACCCTAACCCTAACTCGAACCCTTATCCTTAACACTAAGCCTCACCCGCAGCCACAACCCTCAGCCCTACCCTAACGATAAGCCGCGCCCTGCAACACACACACCCCTAACACGTATCCGTACCCCAATCTCGACCCTAGGCCTCACCGGGAGCCAAACGCTAACCCTAGCTCCAACCCAGACCCTGAACCCTAAGCCTCACAGGACGACTGAACCCTGAGGCCTACACTAACGATAAGCCGCGCCCTGCAACGCACAAGCCCCATAGCACGTATCCAAACCCCAATCTCGACCCGAAGCCTCACCGGGAGCCTAACCCTAACTGTAGCTCCAACTCTGACCCTGAACCGTAAGCCTCACCCGCAGCCTGAACCCTGAGGCCTCCGCTAACGATAAGCCACTCCGTGCAACGAACACGCCCCCTAACATGTATCCGTACCCCAATCTCGGCCCTTAGCCTCACCGGAAGCCTAACCCTAACCCTAACACCAACTCTCACCCTGAACAGTAATCCTCACCTGCAGCCTGAATCCTGAGGCCTAACCTAATGATTAGCGGCGCCCTGCAATGTACACGCCCCCTAACAAGTATCCGTACCCCAATCTCGACCCTAGGCCTCACCGGGAGCCTAACCCTAACCCGAGCACCAACCCTGACCCGGAAACCTAAGCCTCATCCGCAGCCTGAACCCTGAGGCCTACTCTAATGATAAGCCGTGCCGTGCAACTCACACGCCCCCTTACACGTATCCGTACACCAATCTCGACCCTAGGCCTCACCGGGAGCCTAACGCTAACCCTAGCTCCAACCCTGACCCTGAAACCTAAGCCTAAACGGAAGACTGAACCCTGAGGACTACCCTAACTATAAGCCGTGCCCTGCAACGCACACGCCCCCAAACACGTATCCCTACCCCAATCTCGACCCTAGGCCTCACCGGGAGCCTAAATCTAACCTTAGCTCCAAACCTGACCTTGAAACCTAAGCATGAACCGCGGCCTGAACCCTGAGGTTTAACCTAACGATCAGCCGGGCCCTGCAATGCACACGCCCCCTAACACGTATCCGTACCCCAATCTCGACCCTAAGCCTCACCGGAATCCTAACCCTAACCCTAGCTCCAACCCTGACCCTGAACGCTACGCATCACCTGCATCCTGAACCCTGAGGCCTACGCTAAGGATAAGCCGCGCCCTGCAACGAAAACGCCCCCTAACACCTATCCATACCCCAGTCTCGAACCTAGGCCTCACCGGGAGCCTTACCCTAACCCTAAGTCCAAGCCTGACCCTGAACAATAAACCTCACCTGCAGCCTGAACCCTGAGGCCTACCCTAACGATAAACCACGCCCTGCAAAAACAACGCCCCCTAACACATATCCGTACCCCAATCTCGACCCTAGGCCTCACCAGGACCCTAACCCTAACCCTAACTCGAACCCTTATCCTTAACACTAAGCCTCACCCGCAGCCACAACCCTCAGCCCTACCCTAACGATAAGCCGCACCCTGTAACACACACACCCCTAACACGTATCCGTACCCCAATCTCGACCCTAGGCCTCACCGGGAGCCAAACGCTAACGCTAGCTCCAACCCAGACCCTGAACCCTAAGCTTCACAGGACGATTGAACCCTGAGGCCTACACTAACGATAAGCCGCGCCCTGCAACGCACAAGCCCCATAGCACGTATCCAAACCCCAATCTCGACCCGAAGCCTCACCGGGAGCCTAACCCTAACCGTAGCTCCAACTCTGACCCTGAACCGTAAGCCTCACCCGCAGCCTGAACCCTGAGGCCTCCGCTAACGATAAGCCACTCCCTGCAACGAACACGCCCCCTAACATGTATCCGTACCCCAATCTCGGCCCTTAGCCTCACTGGAAGCCTAACCCTAACCCTAGCACCAACTCTCACCCTGAACAGTAATCCTCACCTGCAGCCTGAATCCTGAGGCCTAACCTAATGATTAGCGGCGCCCTGCAATGTACACGCCCCCTAACAAGTATCCGTACCCCAATCTCGACCCTAGGCCTCACCGGGAGCCTAACCATAACCCGAGCACCAACCCTGACCCGGAAACCTAAGCCTCATCCGCAGCCTGAACCCTGAGGCCTACTCTAATGATAAGCCGTGCCGTGCAACTCACACGCCCCCTTACACGTATCCGTACACCAATCTCGACCCTAGGCCTCACCGGGAGCCTAACGCTAACCCTAGCTCCAACCCTGACCCTGAAACCTAAGCCTAAACGGAAGACTGAACCCTGAGGACTACCCTAACTATAAGCCGTGCCCTGCAACGCACACGCCCCCAAACCCGTATCCCTACCCCAATCTCGACCCTAGGCCTCACCGGGAGCCTAAATCTAACCTTAGCTCCAAACCTGACCTTGAAACCTAAGCATGAACCGCGGCCTGAACCCTGAGGTTTAACCTAACGATCAGCCGTGCCCTGCTATGCACACGCCCCCTAACACGTATCCGTACCCCAATCTCGACCCTAAGCCTCACCGGAATCCTAACCCTAACCCTAGCTCCAACCCTGACCCTGAACGCTACGCATCACCTGCAGCCTGAACCCTGAGGCCTACGCTAAGGATAAGCCGCGCCCTGCAACGAAAACGCCCCCTAACACCTATCCGTACCCCAGTCTCGAACCTAGGCCTCACTGGGAGCCTTACCCTAACCCTAAGTCCAAGCCTGACCCTGAACAATAAACCTCACCTGCAGCCTGAACCCTGAGGCCTACCCTAACGATAAACCACGCCCTGCAAAAACAACGCCCCCTAACACATATCCGTACCCCAATCTCGACCCTAGGCCTTACCAGGACCCTAACCCTAACCCTAACTCGAACCCTTATCCTTAACACTAAGCCTCACCCGCAGCCACAACCCTCAGCCCTGCCCTAACGAAAAGCCGCGCCCTGCAACACACACCCCCCTAACACGTATCTGTACCCCAATCTCGACCCTAGGCCTCACCGGGAGCCAAACGCTAACGCTAGCTCCAACCCAGACCCTGAACCCTAAGCCTCACAGGACGACTGAACCCTGAGGCCTACACTAACGATAAGCCGCGCCCTGCAACGCACAAGCCCCATAGCACGTATCCAAACCCCAATCTCGACCCGAAGCCTCACCGGGAGCCTAACCCTAACCGTAGCTCCAACTCTGACCCTGAACCGTAAGCCTCACCCGCAGCCTGAACCCTGAGGCCTCCGCTAACGATAAGCCACTCCCTGCAACGAACACGCCCCCTAACATGTATCCGTACCCCAATCTCGGCCCTTAGCCTCACCGGAACCATAACCCTAACCCTAGCACCAACTCTCACCCTGAACAGTAATCCTCACCTGCAGCCTGAATCCTGAGGCCTAACCTAATGATTAGCGGCGCCCTGCAATGTACACGCCCCCTAACAAGTATCCGTACCCCAATCTCGACCCTAGGCCTCACCGGGAGCCTAACCCTAACCCGAGCACCAACCCTGACCCGGAAACCTAAGCCTCATCCGCAGCCTGTACCCTGAGGCCTACTCTAATGATAAGCCGTGCCGTGCACCTCACACGCCCCCTTACACGTATCCCTACACCAATCTCGACCCTAGGCCTCACCGGGAGCCTAACGCTAACCCTAGCTCCAACCCTGACCCTGAAACCTAAGCCTAAACGGAAGACTGAACCCTGAGGACTACCCTAACTATAAGCCGTGCCCTGCAACGCACACGCCCCCAAACACGTATCCCTACCCCAATCTCGACCCTAGGCCTCACCGGGAGCCTAAATCTAACCTTAGCTCCAAACCTGACCTTGAAACCTAAGCATGAACCGCGGCCTGAACCCTGAGGTTTAACCTAACGATCAGCCGTGCCCTGCAATGCACACGCCCCCTAACACGTATCCGTACCCCAATCTCGACCCTAAGCCTCACCGGAATCCTAACCCTAACCCTAGCTCCAACCCTGACCCTGAACGCTACGCATCACCTGCAGCCTGAACCCTGAGGCCTACGCTAAGGATAAGCCGCGCCCTGCAACGAAAACGCCCCCTAACACCTATCCGTACCCCAGTCTCGAACCTAGGCCTCACCGGGAGCCTTACCCTAACCCTAAGTCCAAGCCTGACCCTGAACAATAAACCTCACCTGCAGCCTGAACCCTGAGGCCAACCCTAACGATAAACCACGCCCTGCAAAAACAACGCCCCCTAACACATATCCGTACCCCAATCTCGACCCTAGGCCTCACCAGGAGCCTAACCCTAACCCTAACTCGAACCCTTATCCTTAACACTAAGCCTCACCCGCAGCCACAACCCTCAGCCCTACCCTAACGATAAGCCGCGCCCTGCAACACACACACCCCTAACACGTATCCGTACCCCAATCTCGACCCTAGGCCTCACCGGGAGCCAAACGCTAACGCTAGCTCCAACCCAGACCCTGAACCCTAAGCCTCACAGGACGACTGAACCCTGAGGCCTACACTAACGATAAGCCGCGCCCTGCAACGCACAAGCCCCATAGCACGTATCCAAACCCCAATCTCGACCCGAAGCCTCACCGGGAGCCTAACCCTAACCGTAGCTCCAACTCTGACCCTGAACCGTAAGCCTCACCCGCAGCCTGAACCCTGAGGCCTCCGCTAACGATAAGCCACTCCCTGCAACGAACACGCCCCCTAACATGTATCCGTACCCCAATCTCGGCCCTTAGCCTCACCGGAAGCCTAACCCTAACCCTAGCACCAACTCTCACCCTGAACAGTAATCCTCACCTGCAGCCTGAATCCTGAGGCCTAACCTAATGATTAGCGGCGCCCTGCAATGTACACGCCCCCTAACAAGTATCCGTACCCCAATCTCGACCCTAGGCCTCACCGGGAGCCTAACCCTAACCCGAGCACCAACCCTGACCCGGAAACCTAAGCCTCATCCGCAGCCTGAACCCTGAGGCCTACTCTAATGACAAGCTGTGCCGTGCACCTCACACGCCCCCTTACACGTATCCGTACACGAATCTCGACCCTAGGCCTCACCGGGAGCCTAACGCTAACCCTAGCTCCAACCCTGACCCTGAAACCTAAGCCTAAACGGAAGACTGAACCCTGAGGACTACCCTAACTATAAGCCGTGCCCTGCAACGCACACGCCCCCAAACCCGTATCCCTACCCCAATCTCGACCCTAGGCCTCACCGGGAGCCTAAATCTAACCTTAGCTCCAAACCTGACCTTGAAACCTAAGCATGAACCGCGGCCTGAACCCTGAGGTTTAACCTAACGATCAGCCGTGCCCTGCAATGCACACGCCCCCTAACACGTATCCGTACCCCAATCTCGACCCTAAGCCTCACCGGAATCCTAACCCTAACCCTAGCTCCAACCCTGACCCTGAACGCTACGCATCACCTGCAGCCTGAACCCTGAGGCCTACGCTAAGGATAAGCCGCGCCCTGCAACGAAAACGCCCCCTAACACCTATCCGTACCCCAGTCTCGAACCTAGGCCTCACCGGGAGCCTTACCCTAACCCTAAGTCCAAGCCTGACCCTGAACAATAAACCTCACCTGCAGCCTGAACCCTGAGGCCTACCCTAACGATAAACCACGCCCTGCAAAAACAACGCCCCCTAACACATATCCGTACCCCAATCTCGACCCTAGGCCTCACCAGGAGCCTAACCCTAACCCTAACTCGAACCCTTATCCTTAACACTAAGCCTCACCCGCAGCCACAACCCTCAGCCCTACCCTGATAAGCCGCGCCCTGCAACACACACCCCCCTAACACGTATCCGTACCCCAATCTCGACCCTAGGCCTCACCGGGAGCCAAACGCTAACGCTAGCTCCAACCCAGACCCTGAACCCTAAGCCTCACAGGACGACTGAACCCTGAGGCCTACACTAACGATAAGCCGCGCCCTGCAACGCACAAGCCCCATAGCACGTATCCAAACCCCAATCTCGACCCGAAGCCTCACCGGGAGCCTAACCCTAACCGTAGCTCCAACTCTGACCCTGAACCGTAAGCCTCACCCGCAGCCTGAACCCTGAGGCCTCCGCTAACGATAAGCCACTCCCTGCAACGAACACGCCCCCTAACATGTATCCGTACCCCAATCTCGGCCCTTAGCCTCACCGGAAGCCTAACCCTAACCCTAACACCAACTCTCACCCTGAACAGTAATCCTCACCTGCAGCCTGAATCCTGAGGCCTAACCTAATGATTAGCGGCGCCCTGCAATGTACACGCCCCCTAACAAGTATCCGTACCCCAATCTCGACCCTAGGCCTCACCGGGAGCCTAACCCTAACCCGAGCACCAACCCTGACCCGGAAACCTAAGCCTCATCCGCAGCCTGAACCCTGAGGCCTACTCTAATGATAAGCCGTGCCGTGCAACTCACACGCCCCCTTGCACGTATCCGTACACCAATCTCGACCCTAGGCCTCACCGGGAGCCTAACGCTAACCCTAGCTCCAACCCTGACCCTGAAACCTAAGCCTAAACGGAAGACTGAACCCTGAGGACTACCCTAACTATAAGCCGTGCCCTGCAACGCACACGCCCCCAAACCCGTATCCCTACCCCAATCTCGACCCTAGGCCTCACCGGGAGCCTAAATCTAACCTTAGCTCCAAACCTGACCTTGAAACCTAAGCATGAACCGCGGCCTGAACCCTGAGGTTTAACCTAACGATCAGCCGGGCCCTGCAATGCACACGCCCCCTAACAAGTATCCGTACCCCAATCTCGACCCTAAGCCTCACCGGAATCCTAAGCCTAACCCTAGCTCCAACCCTGACCCTGAACGCTACGCATCACCTGCAGCCTGAACCCTGAGGCCTACGCTAAGGATAAGCCGCGCCCTGCAACGAAAACGCCCCCTAACACCTATCCGTACCCCAGTCTCGAACCTAGGCCTCACTGGGAGCCTTACCCTAACCCTAAGTCCAAGCCTGACCCTGAACAATAAACCTCACCTGCAGCCTGAACCCTGAGGCCTACCCTAACGATAAACCACGCCCTGCAAAAACAACGCCCCCTAACACATATCCGTACCCCAATCTCGACCCTAGGCCTTACCAGGACCCTAACCCTAACCCTAACTCGAACCCTTATCCTTAACACTAAGCCTCACCCGCAGCCACAACCCTCAGCCCTACCCTAACGATAAGCCGCGCCCTGTAACACACACACCCCTAACACGTATCCGTACCCCAATCTCGACCCTAGGCCTCACCGGGAGCCAAACGCTAACGCTAGCTCCAACCCAGACCCTGAACCCTAAGCTTCACAGGATGACTGAACCCTGAGTCCTACACTAACGATAAGCCACGCCCTGCAACACACAAGCCCCATAGCACGTATCCAAACCCCAATCTCGACCCGAAGCCTCACCGGGAGCCTAACCCTAACCGTAGCTCCAACTCTGACCCTGAACCGTAAGCCTCACCCGCAGCCTGAACCCTGAGGCCTCCGCTAACGATAAGCCACTCCCTGCAACGAACACGCCCCCTAACATGTATCCGTACCCCAATCTCGGCCCTTAGCCTCACCGGAAGCCTAACCCTAACCCTAGCACCAACTCTCACCCTGAACAGTAATCCTCACCTGCAGCCTGAATCCTGAGGCCTAACCTAATGATTAGCGGCGCCCTGCAATGTACACGCCCCCTAACAAGTATCCGTACCCCAATCTCGACCCTAGGCCTCACCGGGAGCCTAACCCTAACCCGAGCACCAACCCTTACCCGGACACCTAAGCCTCATCCGCAGCCTGAACCCTGAGGCCTACTCTAATGATAAGCCGTGCCGTGCACCTCACACGCCCCCTTACACGTATCCGTACACCAATCTCGACCCTAGGCCTCACCGGGAGCCTAACGCTAACCCTAGCTCCAACCCTGACCCTGAAACCTAAGCCTAAACGGAAGACTGAACCCTGAGGACTACCCTAACTATAAGCCGTGCCCTGCAACGCACACGCCCCCAAACACGTATCCCTACCCCAATCTCGACCCTAGGCCTCACCGGGAGCCTAAATCTAACCTTAGCTCCAAACCTGACCTTGAAACCTAAGCATGAACCGCGGCCTGAACCCTGAGGTTTAACCTAACGATCAGCCGGGCCCTGCAATGCACACGCCCCCTAACACGTATCCGTACCCCAATCTCGACCCTAAGCCTCACCGGAATCCTAACCCTAACCCTAGCTCCAACCCTGACCCTGAACGCTACGCATCACCTGCAGCCTGAACCCTGAGGCCTACGCTAAGGATAAGCCGCGCCCTGCAACGAAAACGCCCCCTAACACCTATCCGTACCCCAGTCTCGAACCTAGGCCTCACTGGGAGCCTTACCCTAACCCTAAGTCCAAGCCTGACCCTGAACAATAAACCTCACCTGCAGCCTGAACCCTGAGGCCTACCCTAACGATAAACCACGCCCTGCAAAAACAACGCCCCCTAACACATATCCGTACCCCAATCTCGACCCTAGGCCTCACCAGGAGCCTAACCCTAACCCTAACTCGAACCCTTATCCTTAACACTAAGCCTCACCCGCAGCCACAACCCTCAGCCCTACCCTAACGATAAGCCGCGCCCTGCAACACACACACCCCTAACACGTATCCGTACCCCAATCTCGACCCTAGGCCTCACCGGGAGCCAAACGCTAACCCTAGCTCCAACCCAGACCCTGAACCCTAAGCCTCACAGGACGACTGAACCCTGAGGCCTACACTAACGATAAGCCGCGCCCTGCAACGCACAAGCCCCATAGCACGTATCCAAACCCCAATCTCGACCCGAAGCCTCACCGGGAGCCTAACCCTAACTGTAGCTCCAACTCTGACCCTGAACCGTAAGCCTCACCCGCAGCCTGAACCCTGAGGCCTCCGCTAACGATAAGCCACTCCCTGCAACGAACACGCCCCCTAACATGTATCCGTACCCCAATCTCGGCCCTTAGCCTCACCGGAAGCCTAACCCTAACCCTAACACCAACTCTCACCCTGAACAGTAATCCTCACCTGCAGCCTGAATCCTGAGGCCTAACCTAATGATTAGCGGCGCCCTGCAATGTACACGCCCCCTAACAAGTATCCGTACCCCAATCTCGACCCTAGGCCTCACCGGGAGCCTAACCCTAACCCGAGCACCAACCCTGACCCGGAAACCTAAGCCTCATCCGCAGCCTGAACCCTGAGGCCTACTCTAATGATAAGCCGTGCCGTGCAACTCACACGCCCCCTTACACGTATCCGTACACCAATCTCGACCCTAGGCCTCACCGGGAGCCTAACGCTAACCCTAGCTCCAACCCTGACCCTGAAACCTAAGCCTAAACGGAAGACTGAACCCTGAGGACTACCCTAACTATAAGCCGTGCCCTGCAACGCACACGCCCCCAAACACGTATCCCTACCCCAATCTCGACCCTAGGCCTCACCGGGAGCCTAAATCTAACCTTAGCTCCAAACCTGACCTTGAAACCTAAGCATGAACCGCGGCCTGAACCCTGAGGTTTAACCTAACGATCAGCCGTGCCCTGCAATGCACACGCCCCCTAACACGTATCCGTACCCCAATCTCGACCCTAAGCCTCACCGGAATCCTAACCCTAACCCTAGCTCCAACCCTGACCCTGAACGCTACGCATCACCTGCATCCTGAACCCTGAGGCCTACGCTAAGGATAAGCCGCGCCCTGCAACGAAAACGCCCCCTAACACCTATCCATACCCCAGTCTCGAACCTAGGCCTCACCGGGAGCCTTACCCTAACCCTAAGTCCAAGCCTGACCCTGAACAATAAACCTCACCTGCAGCCTGAACCCTGAGGCCTACCCTAACGATAAACCACGCCCTGCAAAAACAACGCCCCCTAACACATATCCGTACCCCAATCTCGACCCTAGGCCTCACCAGGACCCTAACCCTAACCCTAACTCGAACCCTTATCCTTAACACTAAGCCTCACCCGCAGCCACAACCCTCAGCCCTACCCTAACGATAAGCCGCACCCTGTAACACACACACCCCTAACACGTATCCGTACCCCAATCTCGACCCTAGGCCTCACCGGGAGCCAAACGCTAACGCTAGCTCCAACCCAGACCCTGAACCCTAAGCTTCACAGGACGACTGAACCCTGAGGCCTACACTAACGATAAGCCGCGCCCTGCAACGCACAAGCCCCATAGCACGTATCCAAACCCCAATCTCGACCCGAAGCCTCACCGGGAGCCTAACCCTAACCGTAGCTCCAACTCTGACCCTGAACCGTAAGCCTCACCCGCAGCCTGAACCCTGAGGCCTCCGCTAACGATAAGCCACTCCCTGCAACGAACACGCCCCCTAACATGTATCCGTACCCCAATCTCGGCCCTTAGCCTCACCGGAAGCCTAACCCTAACCCTAGCACCAACTCTCACCCTGAACAGTAATCCTCACCTGCAGCCTGAATCCTGAGGCCTAACCTAATGATTAGCGGCGCCCTGCAATGTACACGCCCCCTAACAAGTATCCGTACCCCAATCTCGACCCTAGGCCTCACCGGGAGCCTAACCATAACCCGAGCACCAACCCTGACCCGGAAACCTAAGCCTCATCCGCAGCCTGAACCCTGAGGCCTACTCTAATGATAAGCCGTGCCGTGCAACTCACACGCCCCCTTACACGTATCCTTACACCAATCTCGACCCTAGGCCTCACCGGGAGCCTAACGCTAACCCTAGCTCCAACCCTGACCCTGAAACCTAAGCCTAAACGGAAGACTGAACCCTGAGGACTACCCTAACTATAAGCCGTGCCCTGCAACGCACACGCCCCCAAACCCGTATCCCTACCCCAATCTCGACCCTAGGCCTCACCGGGAGCCTAAATCTAACCTTAGCTCCAAACCTGACCTTGAAACCTAAGCATGAACCGCGGCCTGAACCCTGAGGTTTAACCTAACGATCAGCCGTGCCCTGCTATGCACACGCCCCCTAACACGTATCCGTACCCCAATCTCGACCCTAAGCCTCACCGGAATCCTAACCCTAACCCTAGCTCCAACCCTGACCCTGAACGCTACGCATCACCTGCAGCCTGAACCCTGAGGCCTACGCTAAGGATAAGCCGCGCCCTGCAACGAAAACGCCCCCTAACACCTATCCGTACCCCAGTCTCGAACCTAGGCCTCACTGGGAGCCTTACCCTAACCCTAAGTCCAAGCCTGACCCTGAACAATAAACCTCACCTGCAGCCTGAACCCTGAGGCCTACCCTAACGATAAACCACGCCCTGCAAAAACAACGCCCCCTAACACATATCCGTACCCCAATCTCGACCCTAGGCCTTACCAGGACCCTAACCCTAACCCTAACTCGAACCCTTATCCTTAACACTAAGCCTCACCCGCAGCCACAACCCTCAGCCCTGCCCTAACGAAAAGCCGCGCCCTGCAACACACACCCCCCTAACACGTATCTGTACCCCAATCTCGACCCTAGGCCTCACCGGGAGCCAAACGCTAACGCTAGCTCCAACCCAGACCCTGAACCCTAAGCCTCACAGGACGACTGAACCCTGAGGCCTACACTAACGATAAGCCGCGCCCTGCAACGCACAAGCCCCATAGCACGTATCCAAACCCCAATCTCGACCCGAAGCCTCACCGGGAGCCTAACCCTAACCGTAGCTCCAACTCTGACCCTGAACCGTAAGCCTCACCCGCAGCCTGAACCCTGAGGCCTCCGCTAACGATAAGCCACTCCCTGCAACGAACACGCCCCCTAACATGTATCCGTACCCCAATCTCGGCCCTTAGCCTCACCGGAACCATAACCCTAACCCTAGCACCAACTCTCACCCTGAACAGTAATCCTCACCTGCAGCCTGAATCCTGAGGCCTAACCTAATGATTAGCGGCGCCCTGCAATGTACACGCCCCCTAACAAGTATCCGTACCCCAATCTCGACCCTAGGCCTCACCGGGAGCCTAACCCTAACCCGAGCACCAACCCTGACCCGGAAACCTAAGCCTCATCCGCAGCCTGTACCCTGAGGCCTACTCTAATGATAAGCCGTGCCGTGCACCTCACACGCCCCCTTACACGTATCCCTACACCAATCTCGACCCTAGGCCTCACCGGGAGCCTAACGCTAACCCTAGCTCCAACCCTGACCCTGAAACCTAAGCCTAAACGGAAGACTGAACCCTGAGGACTACCCTAACTATAAGCCGTGCCCTGCAACGCACACGCCCCCAAACACGTATCCCTACCCCAATCTCGACCCTAGGCCTCACCGGGAGCCTAAATCTAACCTTAGCTCCAAACCTGACCTTGAAACCTAAGCATGAACCGCGGCCTGAACCCTGAGGTTTAACCTAACGATCAGCCGTGCCCTGCAATGCACACGCCCCCTAACACGTATCCGTACCCCAATCTCGACCCTAAGCCTCACCGGAATCCTAACCCTAACCCTAGCTCCAACCCTGACCCTGAACGCTACGCATCACCTGCAGCCTGAACCCTGAGGCCTACGCTAAGGATAAGCCGCGCCCTGCAACGAAAACGCCCCCTAACACCTATCCGTACCCCAGTCTCGAACCTAGGCCTCACCGGGAGCCTTACCCTAACCCTAAGTCCAAGCCTGACCCTGAACAATAAACCTCACCTGCAGCCTGAACCCTGAGGCCAACCCTAACGATAAACCACGCCCTGCAAAAACAACGCCCCCTAACACATATCCGTACCCCAATCTCGACCCTAGGCCTCACCAGGAGCCTAACCCTAACCCTAACTCGAACCCTTATCCTTAACACTAAGCCTCACCCGCAGCCACAACCCTCAGCCCTACCCTAACGATAAGCCGCGCCCTGCAACACACACACCCCTAACACGTATCCGTACCCCAATCTCGACCCTAGGCCTCACCGGGAGCCAAACGCTAACGCTAGCTCCAACCCAGACCCTGAACCCTAAGCCTCACAGGACGACTGAACCCTGAGGCCTACACTAACGATAAGCCGCGCCCTGCAACGCACAAGCCCCATAGCACGTATCCAAACCCCAATCTCGACCCGAAGCCTCACCGGGAGCCTAACCCTAACCGTAGCTCCAACTCTGACCCTGAACCGTAAGCCTCACCCGCAGCCTGAACCCTGAGGCCTCCGCTAACGATAAGCCACTCCCTGCAACGAACACGCCCCCTAACATGTATCCGTACCCCAATCTCGGCCCTTAGCCTCACCGGAAGCCTAACCCTAACCCTAGCACCAACTCTCACCCTGAACAGTAATCCTCACCTGCAGCCTGAATCCTGAGGCCTAACCTAATGATTAGCGGCGCCCTGCAATGTACACGCCCCCTAACAAGTATCCGTACCCCAATCTCGACCCTAGGCCTCACCGGGAGCCTAACCCTAACCCGAGCACCAACCCTGACCCGGAAACCTAAGCCTCATCCGCAGCCTGAACCCTGAGGCCTACTCTAATGACAAGCTGTGCCGTGCACCTCACACGCCCCCTTACACGTATCCGTACACGAATCTCGACCCTAGGCCTCACCGGGAGCCTAACGCTAACCCTAGCTCCAACCCTGACCCTGAAACCTAAGCCTAAACGGAAGACTGAACCCTGAGGACTACCCTAACTATAAGCCGTGCCCTGCAACGCACACGCCCCCAAACACGTATCCCTACCCCAATCTCGACCCTAGGCCTCACCGGGAGCCTAAATCTAACCTTAGCTCCAAACCTGACCTTGAAACCTAAGCATGAACCGCGGCCTGAACCCTGAGGTTTAACCTAACGATCAGCCGTGCCCTGCAATGCACACGCCCCCTAACACGTATCCGTACCCCAATCTCGACCCTAAGCCTCACCGGAATCCTAACCCTAACCCTAGCTCCAACCCTGACCCTGAACGCTACGCATCACCTGCAGCCTGAACCCTGAGGCCTACGCTAAGGATAAGCCGCGCCCTGCAACGAAAACGCCCCCTAACACCTATCCGTACCCCAGTCTCGAACCTAGGCCTCACCGGGAGCCTTACCCTAACCCTAAGTCCAAGCCTGACCCTGAACAATAAACCTCACCTGCAGCCTGAACCCTGAGGCCTACCCTAACGATAAACCACGCCCTGCAAAAACAACGCCCCCTAACACATATCCGTACCCCAATCTCGACCCTAGGCCTCACCAGGAGCCTAACCCTAACCCTAACTCGAACCCTTATCCTTAACACTAAGCCTCACCCGCAGCCACAACCCTCAGCCCTACCCTGATAAGCCGCGCCCTGCAACACACACCCCCCTAACACGTATCCGTACCCCAATCTCGACCCTAGGCCTCACCGGGAGCCAAACGCTAACGCTAGCTCCAACCCAGACCCTGAACCCTAAGCCTCACAGGACGACTGAACCCTGAGGCCTACACTAACGATAAGCCGCGCCCTGCAACGCACAAGCCCCATAGCACGTATCCAAACCCCAATCTCGACCCGAAGCCTCACCGGGAGCCTAACCCTAACCGTAGCTCCAACTCTGACCCTGAACCGTAAGCCTCACCCGCAGCCTGAACCCTGAGGCCTCCGCTAACGATAAGCCACTCCCTGCAACGAACACGCCCCCTAACATGTATCCGTACCCCAATCTCGGCCCTTAGCCTCACCGGAAGCCTAACCCTAAGCCTAACACCAACTCTCACCCTGAACAGTAATCCTCACCTGCAGCCTGAATCCTGAGGCCTAACCTAATGATTAGCGGCGCCCTGCAATGTACACGCCCCCTAACAAGTATCCGTACCCCAATCTCGACCCTAGGCCTCACCGGGAGCCTAACCCTAACCCGAGCACCAACCCTGACCCGGAAACCTAAGCCTCATCCGCAGCCTGAACCCTGAGGCCTACTCTAATGATAAGCCGTGCCGTGCAACTCACACGCCCCCTTGCACGTATCCGTACACCAATCTCGACCCTAGGCCTCACCGGGAGCCTAACGCTAACCCTAGCTCCAACCCTGACCCTGAAACCTAAGCCTAAACGGAAGACTGAACCCTGAGGACTACCCTAACTATAAGCCGTGCCCTGCAACGCACACGCCCCCAAACCCGTATCCCTACCCCAATCTCGACCCTAGGCCTCACCGGGAGCCTAAATCTAACCTTAGCTCCAAACCTGACCTTGAAACCTAAGCATGAACCGCGGCCTGAACCCTGAGGTTTAACCTAACGATCAGCCGGGCCCTGCAATGCACACGCCCCCTAACAAGTATCCGTACCCCAATCTCGACCCTAAGCCTCACCGGAATCCTAAGCCTAACCCTAGCTCCAACCCTGACCCTGAACGCTACGCATCACCTGCAGCCTGAACCCTGAGGCCTACGCTAAGGATAAGCCGCGCCCTGCAACGAAAACGCCCCCTAACACCTATCCGTACCCCAGTCTCGAACCTAGGCCTCACTGGGAGCCTTACCCTAACCCTAAGTCCAAGCCTGACCCTGAACAATAAACCTCACCTGCAGCCTGAACCCTGAGGCCTACCCTAACGATAAACCACGCCCTGCAAAAACAACGCCCCCTAACACATATCCGTACCCCAATCTCGACCCTAGGCCTTACCAGGACCCTAACCCTAACCCTAACTCGAACCCTTATCCTTAACACTAAGCCTCACCCGCAGCCACAACCCTCAGCCCTACCCTAACGATAAGCCGCGCCCTGTAACACACACACCCCTAACACGTATCCGTACCCCAATCTCGACCCTAGGCCTCACCGGGAGCCAAACGCTAACGCTAGCTCCAACCCAGACCCTGAACCCTAAGCTTCACAGGATGACGGAACCCTGAGTCCTACACTAACGATAAGCCACGCCCTGCAACACACAAGCCCCATAGCACGTATCCAAACCCCAATCTCGACCCGAAGCCTCACCGGGAGCCTAACCCTAACCGTAGCTCCAACTCTGACCCTGAACCGTAAGCCTCACCCGCAGCCTGAACCCTGAGGCCTCCGCTAACGATAAGCCACTCCCTGCAACGAACACGCCCCCTAACATGTATCCGTACCCCAATCTCGGCCCTTAGCCTCACCGGAAGCCTAACCCTAACCCTAGCACCAACTCTCACCCTGAACAGTAATCCTCACCTGCAGCCTGAATCCTGAGGCCTAACCTAATGATTAGCGGCGCCCTGCAATGTACACGCCCCCTAACAAGTATCCGTACCCCAATCTCGACCCTAGGCCTCACCGGGAGCCTAACCCTAACCCGAGCACCAACCCTGACCCGGACACCTAAGCCTCATCCGCAGCCTGAACCCTGAGGCCTACTCTAATGATAAGCCGTGCCGTGCACCTCACACGCCCCCTTACACGTATCCGTACACCAATCTCGACCCTAGGCCTCACCGGGAGCCTAACGCTAACCCTAGCTCCAACCCTGACCCTGAAACCTAAGCCTAAACGGAAGACTGAACCCTGAGGACTACCCTAACTATAAGCCGTGCCCTGCAACGCACACGCCCCCAAACACGTATCCCTACCCCAATCTCGACCCTAGGCCTCACCGGGAGCCTAAATCTAACCTTAGCTCCAAACCTGACCTTGAAACCTAAGCATGAACCGCGGCCTGAACCCTGAGGTTTAACCTAACGATCAGCCGGGCCCTGCAATGCACACGCCCCCTAACACGTATCCGTACCCCAATCTCGACCCTAAGCCTCACAGGAAACCTAACCATAACCCTAGCTCCAACCCTGACCCTGAACGCTGCGCATCACCTGCAGCCTGAACCCTGAGGCCTACGCTAAGGATAAGCCACGCCCTGCAACGAAAACGCCCCCTAACACCTATCCGTACCCCAGTCTCGAACCTAGGCCTCACTGGGAGCCTTACCCTAACCCTAAGTCCAAGCCTGACCCTGAACAATAAACCTCACCTGCAGCCTGAACCCTGAGGCCTACCCTAACGATAAACCACGCCCTGCAAAAACAACGCCCCCTAACACATATCCGTACCCCAATCTCGACCCTAGGCCTCACCAGGAGCCTAACCCTAACCCTAACTCGAACCCTTATCCTTAACACTAAGCCTCACCCGCAGCCACAACCCTCAGCCCTACCCTAACGATAAGCCGCGCCCTGCAACACACACACCCCTAACACGTATCCGTACCCCAATCTCGACCCTAGGCCTCACCGGGAGCCAAACGCTAACGCTAGCTCCAACCCAGACCCTGAACACTAAGCCTCACAGGACGACTGAACCCTGAGGCCTACACTAACGATAAGCCGCGCCCTGCAACGCACAAGCCCCATAGCACGTATCCAAACCCCAATCTCGACCCGAAGCCTCACCGGGAGCCTAACCCTAACCGTAGCTCCAACTCTGACCCTGAACCGTAAGCCTCACCCGCAGCCTGAACCCTGAGGCCTCCGCTAACGATAAGCCACTCCCTGCAACGAACACGCCCCCTAACATGTATCCGTACCCCAATCTCGGCCCTTAGCCTCACCGGAAGCCTAACCCTAACCCTAGCACCAACTCTCACCCTGAACAGTAATCCTCACCTGCAGCCTGAATCCTGAGGCCTAACCTAATGATTAGCGGCGCCCTGCAATGTACACGCCCCCTAACAAGTATCCGTACCCCAATCTCGACCCTAGGCCTCACCGGGAGCCTAACCCTAACCCGAGCACCAACCCTGACCCGGAAACCTAAGCCTCATCCGCAGCCTGAACCCTGAGGCCTACTCTAATGATAAGCCGTGCCGTGCAACTCACACGCCCCCTTACACGTATCCGTACACCAATCTCGACCCTAGGCCTCACCGGGAGCCTAACGCTAACCCTAGCTCCAACCCTGACCCTGAAACCTAAGCCTAAACGGAAGACTGAACCCTGAGGACTACCCTAACTATAAGCCGTGCCCTGCAACGCACACGCCCCCAAACCCGTATCCCTACCCCAATCTCGACCCTAGGCCTCACCGGGAGCCTAAATCTAACCTTAGCTCCAAACCTGACCTTGAAACCTAAGCATGAACCGCGGCCTGAACCCTGAGGTTTAACCTAACGATCAGCCGTGCCCTGCTATGCACACGCCCCCTAACACGTATCCGTACCCCAATCTCGACCCTAAGCCTCACCGGAATCCTAACCCTAACCCTAGCTCCAACCCTGACCCTGAACGCTACGCATCACCTGCAGCCTGAACCCTGAGGCCTACGCTAAGGATAAGCCGCGCCCTGCAACGAAAACGCCCCCTAACACCTATCCGTACCCCAGTCTCGAACCTAGGCCTCACTGGGAGCCTTACCCTAACCCTAAGTCCAAGCCTGACCCTGAACAATAAACCTCACCTGCAGCCTGAACCCTGAGGCCTACCCTAACGATAAACCACGCCCTGCAAAAACAACGCCCCCTAACACATATCCGTACCCCAATCTCGACCCTAGGCCTTACCAGGACCCTAACCCTAACCCTAACTCGAACCCTTATCCTTAACACTAAGCCTCACCCGCAGCCACAACCCTCAGCCCTGCCCTAACGAAAAGCCGCGCCCTGCAACACACACCCCCCTAACACGTATCTGTACCCCAATCTCGACCCTAGGCCTCACCGGGAGCCAAACGCTAACGCTAGCTCCAACCCAGACCCTGAACCCTAAGCCTCACAGGACGACTGAACCCTGAGGCCTACACTAACGATAAGCCGCGCCCTGCAACGCACAAGCCCCATAGCACGTATCCAAACCCCAATCTCGACCCGAAGCCTCACCGGGAGCCTAACCCTAACCGTAGCTCCAACTCTGACCCTGAACCGTAAGCCTCACCCGCAGCCTGAACCCTGAGGCCTCCGCTAACGATAAGCCACTCCCTGCAACGAACACGCTCCCTAACATGTATCCGTACCCCAATCTCGGCCCTTAGCCTCACCGGAACCATAACCCTAACCCTAGCACCAACTCTCACCCTGAACAGTAATCCTCACCTGCAGCCTGAATCCTGAGGCCTAACCTAATGATTAGCGGCGCCCTGCAATGTACACGCCCCCTAACAAGTATCCGTACCCCAATCTCGACCCTAGGCCTCACCGGGAGCCTAACCCTAACCCGAGCACCAACCCTGACCCGGAAACCTAAGCCTCATCCGCAGCCTGAACCCTGAGGCCTACTCTAATGATAAGCCGTGCCGTGCACCTCACACGCCCCCTTACACGTATCCGTACACCAATCTCGACCCTAGGCCTCACCGGGAGCCTAACGCTAACCCTAGCTCCAACCCTGACCCTGAAACCTAAGCCTAAACGGAAGACTGAACCCTGAGGACTACCCTAACTATAAGCCGTGCCCTGCAACGCACACGCCCCCAAACACGTATCCCTACCCCAATCTCGACCCTAGGCCTCACCGGGAGCCTAAATCTAACCTTAGCTCCAAACCTGACCTTGAAACCTAAGCATGAACCGCGGCCTGAACCCTGAGGTTTAACCTAACGATCAGCCGTGCCCTGCAATGCACACGCCCCCTAACACGTATCCGTACCCCAATCTCGACCCTAAGCCTCACCGGAATCCTAACCCTAACCCTAGCTCCAACCCTGACCCTGAACGCTACGCATCACCTGCAGCCTGAACCCTGAGGCCTACGCTAAGGATAAGCCGCGCCCTGCAACGAAAACGCCCCCTAACACCTATCCGTACCCCAGTCTCGAACCTAGGCCTCACCGGGAGCCTTACCCTAACCCTAAGTCCAAGCCTGACCCTGAACAATAAACCTCACCTGCAGCCTGAACCCTGAGGCCTACCCTAACGATAAACCACGCCCTGCAAAAACAACGCCCCCTAACACATATCCGTACCCCAATCTCGACCCTAGGCCTCACCAGGAGCCTAACCCTAACCCTAACTCGAACCCTTATCCTTAACACTAAGCCTCACCCGCAGCCACAACCCTCAGCCCTACCCTAACGATAAGCCGCGCCCTGCAACACACACACCCCTAACACGTATCCGTACCCCAATCTCGACCCTAGGCCTCACCGGGAGCCAAACGCTAACGCTAGCTCCAACCCAGACCCTGAACCCTAAGCCTCACAGGACGACTGAACCCTGAGGCCTACACTAACGATAAGCCGCGCCCTGCAACGCACAAGCCCCATAGCACGTATCCAAACCCCAATCTCGACCCGAAGCCTCACCGGGAGCCTAACCCTAACCGTAGCTCCAACTCTGACCCTGAACCGTAAGCCTCACCCGCAGCCTGAACCCTGAGGCCTCCGCTAACGATAAGCCACTCCCTGCAACGAACACGCCCCCTAACATGTATCCGTACCCCAATCTCGGCCCTTAGCCTCACCGGAAGCCTAACCCTAACCCTAGCACCAACTCTCACCCTGAACAGTAATCCTCACCTGCAGCCTGAATCCTGAGGCCTAACCTAATGATTAGCGGCGCCCTGCAATGTACACGCCCCCTAACAAGTATCCGTACCCCAATCTCGACCCTAGGCCTCACCGGGAGCCTAACCCTAACCCGAGCACCAACCCTGACCGGGAAACCTAAGCCTCATCCGCAGCCTGAACCCTGAGGCCTACTCTAATGATAAGCCGTGCCGTGCACCTCACACGCCCCCTTACACGTATCCGTACACCAATCTCGACCCTAGGCCTCACCGGGAGCCTAACGCTAACCCTAGCTCCAACCCTGACCCTGAAACCTAAGCCTAAACGGAAGACTGAACCCTGAGGACTACCCTAACTATAAGCCGTGCCCTGCAACGCACACGCCCCCAAACCCGTATCCCTACCCCAATCTCGACCCTAGGCCTCACCGGGAGCCTAAATCTAACCTTAGCTCCAAACCTGACCTTGAAACCTAAGCATGAACCGCGGCCTGAACCCTGAGGTTTAACCTAACGATCAGCCGTGCCCTGCAATGCACACGCCCCCTAACACGTATCCGTACCCCAATCTCGACCCTAAGCCTCACCGGAATCCTAACCCTAACCCTAGCTCCAACCCTGACCCTGAACGCTACGCATCACCTGCAGCCTGAACCCTGAGGCCTACGCTAAGGATAAGCCGCGCCCTGCAACGAAAACGCCCCCTAACACCTATCCGTACCCCAGTCTCGAACCTAGGCCTCACCGGGAGCCTTACCCTAACCCTAAGTCCAAGCCTGACCCTGAACAATAAACCTCACCTGCAGCCTGAACCCTGAGGCCTACCCTAACGATAAACCACGCCCTGCAAAAACAACGCCCCCTAACACATATCCGTACCCCAATCTCGACCCTAGGCCTCACCAGGAGCCTAACCCTAACCCTAACTCGAACCCTTATCCTTAACACTAAGCCTCACCCGCAGCCACAACCCTCAGCCCTACCCTAACGATAAGCCGCACCCTGTAACACACACACCCCTAACACGTATCCGTACCCCAATCTCGACCCTAGGCCTCACCGGGAGCCAAACGCTAACGCTAGCTCCAACCCAGACCCTGAACCCTAAGCTTCACAGGACGACTGAACCCTGAGGCCTACACTAACGATAAGCCGCGCCCTGCAACGCACAAGCCCCATAGCACGTATCCAAACCCCAATCTCGACCCGAAGCCTCACCGGGAGCCTAACCCTAACCGTAGCTCCAACTCTGACCCTGAACCGTAAGCCTCACCCGCAGCCTGAACCCTGAGGCCTCCGCTAACGATAAGCCACTCCCTGCAACGAACACGCCCCCTAACATGTATCCGTACCCCAATCTCGGCCCTTAGCCTCACCGGAAGCCTAACCCTAACCCTAACACCAACTCTCACCCTGAACAGTAATCCTCACCTGCAGCCTGAATCCTGAGGCCTAACCTAATGATTAGCGGCGCCCTGCAATGTACACGCCCCCTAACAAGTATCCGTACCCCAATCTCGACCCTAGGCCTCACCGGGAGACTAACCCTAACCCGAGCACCAACCCTGACCCGGAAACCTAAGCCTCATCCGCAGCCTGAACCCTGAGGCCTACTCTAATGATAAGCCGTGCTGTGCAACTCACACGCCCCCTTACACGTATCCGTACACCAATCTCGACCCTAGGCCTCACCGGGAGCCTAACGCTAACCCTAGCTCCAACCCTGACCCTGAAACCTAAGCCTAAACGGAAGACTGAACCCTGAGGACTACCCTAACTATAAGCCGTGCCCTGCAACGCACACGCCCCCAAACCCGTATCCCTACCCCAATCTCGACCCTAGGCCTCACCGGGAGCCTAAATCTAACCTTAGCTCCAAACCTGACCTTGAAACCTAAGCATGAACCGCGGCCTGAACCCTGAGGTTTAACCTAACGATCAGCCGTGCCCTGCTATGCACACGCCCCCTAACACGTATCCGTACCCCAATCTCGACCCTAAGCCTCACCGGAATCCTAACCCTAACCCTAGCTCCAACCCTGACCCTGAACGCTACGCATCACCTGCAGCCTGAACCCTGAGGCCTACGCTAAGGATAAGCCGCGCCCTGCAACGAAAACGCCCCCTAACACCTATCCGTACCCCAGTCTCGAACCTAGGCCTCACCGGGAGCCTTACCCTAACCCTAAGTCCAAGCCTGACCCTGAACAATAAACCTCACCTGCAGCCTGAACCCTGAGGCCTACCCTAACGATAAACCACGCCCTGCAAAAACAACGCCCCCTAACACATATCCGTACCCCAATCTCGACCCTAGGCCTCACCAGGAGCCTAACCCTAACCCTAACTCGAACCCTTATCCTTAACACTAAGCCTCACCCGCAGCCACAACCCTCAGCCCTACCCTAACGATAAGCCGCACCCTGTAACACACACACCCCTAACACGTATCCGTACCCCAATCTCGACCCTAGGCCTCACCGGGAGCCAAACGCTAACGCTAGCTCCAACCCAGACCCTGAACCCTAAGCGTCACAGGACGACTGAACCCTGAGGCCTACACTAACGATAAGCCGCGCCCTGCAACGCACAAGCCCCATAGCACGTATCCAAACCCCAATCTCGACCCGAAGCCTCACCGGGAGCCTAACCCTAACCGTAGCTCCAACTCTGACCCTGAACCGTAAGCCTCACCCGCAGGCTGAACCCTGAGGCCTCCGTTAACGATAAGCCACTCCCTGCAACGAACACGCCCCCTAACATGTATCCGTACCCCAATCTCGGCCCTTAGCCTCACCGGAAGCCTAACCCTAACCCTAGCACCAACTCTCACCCTGAACAGTAATCCTCACCTGCAGCCTGAATCCTGAGGCCTAACCTAATGATTAGCGGCGCCCTGCAATGTACACGCCCCCTAACAAGTATCCGTACCCCAATCTCGACCCTAGGCCTCACCGGGAGCCTAACCCTAACCCGAGCACCAACCCTGACCGGGAAACCTAAGCCTCATCCGCAGCCTGAACCCTGAGGCCTACTCTAATGATAAGCCGTGCCGTGCACCTCACACGCCCCCTTACACGTATCCGTACACCAATCTCGACCCTAGGCCTCACCGGGAGCCTAACGCTAACCCTAGCTCCAACCCTGACCCTGAAACCTAAGCCTAAACGGAAGACTGAACCCTGAGGACTACCCTAACTATAAGCCGTGCCCTGCAACGCACACGCCCCCAAACCCGTATCCCTACCCCAATCTCGACCCTAGGCCTCACCGGGAGCCTAAATCTAACCTTAGCTCCAAACCTGACCTTGAAACCTAAGCATGAACCGCGGCCTGAACCCTGAGGTTTAACCTAACGATCAGCCGTGCCCTGCAATGCACACGCCCCCTAACACGTATCCGTACCCCAATCTCGACCCTAAGCCTCACCGGAATCCTAACCCTAACCCTAGCTCCAACCCTGACCCTGAACGCTACGCATCACCTGCAGCCTGAACCCTGAGGCCTACGCTAAGGATAAGCCGCGCCCTGCAACGAAAACGCCCCCTAACACCTATCCGTACCCCAGTCTCGAACCTAGGCCTCACCAGGAGCCTTACCCTAACCCTAAGTCCAAGCCTGACCCTGAACAATAAACCTCACCTGCAGCCTGAACCCTGAGGCCTACCCTAACGATAAACCACGCCCTGCAAAAACAACGCCCCCTAACACATATCCGTACCCCAATCTCGACCCTAGGCCTCACCAGGAGCCTAACCCTAACCCTAACTCGAACCCTTATCCTTAACACTAAGCCTCACCCGCAGCCACAACCCTCAGCCCTACCCTAACGAAAAGCCGCGCCCTGCAACACACACCCCCCTAACACGTATCCGTACCCCAATCTCGACCCTAGGCCTCACCGGGAGCCAAACGCTAACGCTAGCTCCAAGCCAGACCCTGAACCCTAAGCCTCACAGGACGACTGAACCCTGAGGCCTACACTAACGATAAGCCCCGCCCTGCAACGCACAAGCCCCATAGCACGTATCCAAACCCCAATCTCGACCCGAAGCCTCACCGGGAGCCTAACCCTAACCGTAGCTCCAACTCTGACCCTGAACCGTAAGCCTCACCCGCAGCCTGAACCCTGAGGCCTCCGCTAACGATAAGCCACTCCCTGCAACGAACACGCCCCCTAACATGTATCCGTACCCCAATCTCGGCCCTTAGCCTCACCGGAAGCCTAACCCTAACCCTAGCACCAACTCTCACCCTGAACAGTAATCCTCACCTGCAGCCTGAATCCTGAGGCCTAACCTAATGATTAGCGGCGCCCTGCAATGTACACGCCCCCTAACAAGTATCCGTACCCCAATCTCGACCCTAGGCCTCACCGGGAGCCTAACCCTAACCCGAGCACCAACCCTGACCCGGAAACCTAAGCCTCATCCGCAGCCTGAACCCTGAGGCCTACTCTAATGATAAGCCGTGCCGTGCAACTCACACGCCCCCTTACACGTATCCGTACACCAATCTCGACCCTAGGCCTCACCGGGAGCCTAACGCTAACCCTAGCTCCAACCCTGACCCTGAAACCTAAGCCTAAACGGAAGACTGAACCCTGAGGACTACCCTAACTATAAGCCGTGCCCTGCAACGCACACGCCCCCAAACCCGTATCCCTACCCCAATCTCGACCCTAGGCCTCACCGGGAGCCTAAATCTAACCTTAGCTCCAAACCTGACCTTGAAACCTAAGCATGAACCGCGGCCTGAACCCTGAGGTGTAACCTAACGATCAGCCGTGCCCTGCAATGCACACGCCCCCTAACACGTAACCGTACCCCAATCTCGACCCTAAGCCTCACCGGAATCCTAATCCTAACCCTAGCTCCAACCCTGACCCTGAACGCTACGCATCACCTGCAGCCTGGACCCTGAGGCCTACGCTAAGGATAAGCCGCGCCCTGCAACGAAAACGCCCCCTAACACCTATCCGTACCCCAGTCTCGAACCTAGGCCTCACCGGGAGCCTTACACTAACCCTAAGTCCAAGCCTGACCCTGAACAATAAACCTCACCTGCAGCCTGAACCCTGAGGCCTACCCTAAGGATAAACCACGCCCTGCAAAAACAACGCCCCCTAACACATATCCGTAACCCAATCTCGACCCTAGGCCTCACCAGGAGCCTAACCCTAACCCTAACTCGAACCCTTATCCTTAACACTAAGCCTCACCTGCAGCCACAACCCTCAGCCCTACCCTAACGATAAGCCGCGCCCTGCAACACACACCCCCCTAACACGTATCCCTACCCCAATCTCGACCCTAAGCCTCACCGGAATCCTAACCCTAACCCTAGCTCCAACCCTGACCCTGAACGCTACGCATCACCTGCAGCCTGAAACCTGAGGCCTACGCTAAGGATAAGCCGCGCCCTGCAACGAAAACGCCCCCTAACACCTATCCGTACCCCAGTCTCGAACCTAGGCCTCACCGGGAGCCTTACCCTAACCCTACGTTCAACCGTTACCCTGACTCCTAAGCCTCACCCGGAGCCTGAACCCTGAGGAATACCCTAATGATAAGCCGCGCCCTGAAACTCACACGCCCCGTAACATATATCCGTTCCCCAATCTCGACCCAAAGCCTCACAGGGAGACTAAACCTACCTCTAGCTCCAAACATGACCCTGAACCGTAAGTCTGACACGCAGCATGAACCCTGAGGCCTACCCTAACGTGAAGCCCCGCCCTGCAACGCACACGTCCCTTAACACCTATCCGTACCCCAATCTCGACCCAAAGCCTCACCGGGAGCCAAAACCTAACTCTAGCTCTAACCCTGACCCTGAACAATAAACCTCACCTGCAGCCTGAACCCTGAGGCCTACCCTAACGATAAACCGCGCCCTGCAACAACAACGCCCCCTAACACATATCCGTTCCCCAATCTCGACCCTAGGCCTCACCTAGAGCCTAACCCTAACCCTAACTCCAACCCTTATCCTGAACACTAAGCCTCACCCGCAGCCACAACCCTGAGCCCTACCCTCACTATAAGCCGCGCCCTGAAAGGCACATGCTCCGAAACACGTATCCGTACACCAATCTCATACCTAGGCCTCAGAGCGACCCTAACACTAACCGTAGATCCAAGCCTGACCCTGAAACCTAAGCCTCACCCGCAGCCTGAACCCTGAGACCTACCCTAACGATAAGCCGCGCCCTGCAACGCACACGCCCCCTAACACGTATCCATACCGCAATCTCGACCCTTAGCCTCACCCGGAGCCCAACGCTAACGCTAGCTCGAACCCTGACCCTGAACCTTAAGCCTCTCAGGAAGACTGAACCCTGAGGCCTACACTAATGATAAGCCACGCCCTGCAACGCACACGCCCCCTAACACGTATCCGTACCCCAATCTCGACCCGAATCCTCACCGGGCGCCTAAACCTATCCCTAGCTTCAACTCTGACCCTGAACCCTAAGCCTCACCCGCAGCCTGAACCCTTAGGCCTACCCTAATGATAAGCCACGCCCTGCAATGCACACTCCCCCTAACACGTATCCATACCGCAATCTCGACCCTAAGCCTCACCGGGAGCCTGACCAAAACCCTAGTTCCAACCATGACACTGAACCCTAAACCTCACCCGCAGCCTGAATTCTGAGGCCTTCCCTAACGATAAGCCTCTCCCTGCAAAGAAAATGCCCTGTAACACATATCCCTACCAGAATCTTGACCCTAGGCCGCACTGGGAGCCAAACCCTTACCCTAAGTCCAACCGTTACACTGAACCCTAAGCCTCATCCGCAGCATGAACCCTGAGGCTTACCCTAACGATCAGCCGTGCCCTGTAATGCACATGCCCCCTAACACGTATCCGTACTCCAATCTCGACCCAAAGCCTCACCGTGAGCCTAACCCTAACCGTAGCTCCAACTCTCACCATGAACGATAAGCCTCAAACACAGCCTGAACCCAGAGGCCTACCCTAACAATGACTCACGCTCTGCAACGAACACGCCCCCTAACACCTATCCGTATCCCAATCTCGGCCCTAAGCCTCATCAGAAGCCAAACCCTGACCCTAGCTCCAACTCTCACCCTGAACAGTAATCCTCAACTGCAGCCTGTATCCTGAGGCCTAACCTAATGATAAGCGGCGCCCTGCAACGAACATGCCCCCTAACAAGTATCCGTACCCCAATCTCGACCCTAGGCCTCACCGGGAGCATAACCGTAACCCGAGCTCCAACCCTGACCCTGAAACCTATGCCTCATCCGTAGCCTGAACCCTGAGGCCTACTCTAATGATAATCCGCGCCGTGCAACTCACACGCCCCCTTACACGTATCCGTACCCCAATCTCGACCCTAGGCCTCACCGGGACCCTAACGCTAACCCTAGGTCCAACCCTGACCGTGAACACTAAGCCTAACCGGAAGACTGAACCCTGAGGCCTACCCTAACTATAAGCCACGCCCTGCAACGCACAAGCCCCCTAACACGTATCCATACACCAATCTCGAGCCTAAGCCTCACCGGGAGCCTGACCAAAACCCTAAATCCAACCCAGACCCTGAACCCTAAGCCTCACCCGCAGTCTGAACCCTGAGGCCTACCCTAACGAGAAGCCTCGCCCTGCAAAGAAAACGCCCAGTAACACATATCCGTACGCCAATCTAGACCCTTGGCCGCACTGGGATCCTAAACCTAACCCTAAGTCCAACCGTTACCCTCAACCCTAAGCCTCACCAGCAGCCTGAACCCTGAGGCCTACCCTAACGATAAGCCACGCCCTCCAACGCACACGCCTCCTAACACGTATCCGTACCCCAATCACGACCGTAAGCCTCACCGGGAGCCTAACCCTAACCGTAGCTCCAACCCTGACCCTGAAATCTAAGCCTGACCAGCAGCCCAATACCTGCGTCCTACCCTAACGAGGAGCCACGCCCTGCAATGAACACGCCCCCTAACACGTATCCGTACCCCAATCTCAACCCGAAGCCTCACGGGGAGCCTAAACGTATCCCTAGCTCCAAACCTGACCCTGAACACTAAGTCTCACCCACAGCCTGAACCCTGAGGCCTACCCTAATGTTAAGCCGCGCACTGCAAGGCACACGCCCCTTATCACGTATCCGTACCTCAATCTCGACCCAAAGCCTCACCGGGAGCCTAACCCTAACATGAGCTCCAACCCTGACCCTGAAACTTAAGCCTGAACCGCAGACTGAACCCTGAGGCCTAACCTAATGATAAGCGGTGCCCTACAACGAACATGCCCCTTAACAAGTATGCGTACCCCAATATCGACCCTAGGCCTCAACGGGAGCCTAACCCTAACCCGAGCTCCAACCCTGACCATGAAACCTAAGCCTCATCCGCAGCCTGAACCCTGAGGCCTACTCTAAGAATAAGCCACGTCGTGCAACTCACACTCCCCCTAACACGTATCCGTACCCCAATCGCGAACCTAGGCCTCACCGGGAGCCTAACCCTAACCCTAAGGCCAACCCTCACCCTGAACATGAAGCCTCAACCACAGCCTGAACCCTGAGACCTACCCTAACGATAAGACGCGCGCTGCAACAAAAACGACCCCTAACACGTATCCGTACCCCAATCTCGAGCCTAGGCCTCAGCGAGAGCCTAACACTAACCCTTCGCCAACCATGACCCTGAACCCTAAGCCTCACCTGCAGACTGAACCCTGACGCCTACCCTAACGATAAACCACGTCCTGCAACAAAAACGCCCCTAACACATATCTGTACACCAATCACGACCCTAGGCCTCACCAGGAGCCTAATCCTAACCCTAAGTCCAGCCCTTACCCTGAACCTTAAGCCTCACCCGCAGCCTGAACCCTGAGGCGTACCCAAACGATAAGCCGCGCAATGCAACGCACACGCCCCCTAACACGTATCCGTACCCCAATCTCCACCATAGGCCTCACCAGGAGACAAAACCTAACCCAAGCTCCAACCCTGACCCTGAACCCTAAGCCTCACCCTCAGCCTGAACCCTGAGGCCTACCCTAACGATAAGCCGCACCAAGCAACGCACACGCCCCCTAACACGTATCCGTACCCCAATCTCGACCCTAGCCTTAAGCTGGAGCCTAACATAACCCTAGCTCCAACCCTGACTCTGAACACTAAGCCTCACCCGCAGCCTGAACCCTGAGGCTTACCCTAACGATAAGCCGCGCCCTGCAACACACACGGCCTCTAACACGTATCCGTACCCCAATCTCCACCGAAGGCCTCACCGGGAGTCTAAACCTAACCCTAGCTCAAACCCTGACCCTGAACACTAAGCCTCGCCTGCAGCCTGAACCCTGAGGGCTACCCTAACGATAAGCCGCGCCCTGCAAAAACAACGCCCCCTAACACATATCCGTAGCCCAATCTCGACCCTAGGCGTGACCGGGAACCTAAACCTAACCCTAACTCCAACACTTATCCTGAACCCTAAGCCTCACCCAGAGCCACAACACTGAGCCCTACCCTAACGATGAGCCGCGCCTTGCAAAGCACACTCCCCATAACACGTATCCATACCCCAACCTCGGACCAGGCCTCAGAGGGAGCCTAACCCTAATCCTAGCTCCAAACCTCACACTGAAGCCTAAGCCTCACCCGCAACCTGAACCCTGAGGCCTACCGTAACGATAAGCTGCGCCCTGCAATGCACACTCCCCCTAACACGTATCCGTACGCCAATCTCGACCCTAAGCCTCCCCGGGAGCCGAACGCTAACGCTAGCTCGAACCCTGACCCTGACCTTTAAGACTCACAGGAAGACTGAACCCTGAGGCCTACACTAACGATAAGCCACGCCCTGCAATGCACACGCCCCCTAACACGTATCCGTACCCCAATCTCGACCCGAATCCTCACCTGGAGCCTAAACCTAACCCTAGCTTCAACTCTGATCCTGAACCCTTAGCCTCACCCGCAGCCTGAACCCTTAGGCCTACCCTAACGATAACCCACGCCCTGCAACGAACACGCCTCCTAACACGTATGCGTACCCCAATCTCGACCCAAAGCCTCACAAGAACCTGAACACTAACCCTATCTCCAACTCTCAACCTGAACCCTAAGCCTCACCCGCAGCCAGAACCCTGAGGCCTAAGCTAACGATAAGCCCGCCGGGCAACTCACATGCCCCTTACACGTATCCGTACAACAATCTCGACCCTAGGCCTCACCGGGAGCCTAACCCTAACCCGAGCTCCAACCATGTCCCTGAAACCTAAGCCTCATCTGCAGCCTGAACCCTGAGGCTTACTCTAACGATAAACCGCGCCGTGCCACTCATACGCCCCCTTACACATATCCGTAGCCCAATCTCGACCCTAGGCTTAACCGGGAGCCTAACATTAACACTAGCTCCAACACTGACCCTGAAAGCTTAGCCTCATCTGCAGCCTGAACTCTGAGGCCTACGCTAACGATAAGCCACGCCCTGCAACGAAATGCCCCATAACACATATCCGTACCCCAATCTCGAAGCTAGGCCTCACCGGGAGCCTAAACCTAACCCGAAGTCCAACTCTTACCCTGAACACTAAGCCTCACCCGCAGGCTGAACCCTGAGGCCTACCCAAATGATAAGCCACGCCCAGCAAAACACACGCCCCCTTCCACGTGTCCTTACCCAAATCTCTACCCTAAACCTCACTGAGAGTCTAACCCTAACCCTAGCTCCAACCACGACCCTTAACCATAAGCCTCACCCGCAGCCTGAACCCTGAGGCCTAAACTAACGATAAGCGGCGCCCTGCAATGCACACGCCCCGTAAAACGTTTCCGTACACCAATCTCAATCCTAGGCCTCACCAGGAGCCTATCCCTAACACGAGCTCCAACCCTGACCCTGAAACATAAGCCTCATCCGCAGGCTGAAACCTGAGGCCTACCCTAACCTTAAGCCGCGCCCTGCAAGGCACACGCCCCTTAACACGTATCCGTACCCCAATCTCGACCCAGAGCCTCACCGGGATCCTAACCCTAACCCTAGCTTCAACCCTGACCCTGAACAATAAACCTCACCTGCAGCCTGAACGCTGAGGCCTACCCTAACGATAAACCGCGCCCTGCAACAACAACACCCCCTAACACATATCCGTACCCCAATCTCGACACTAGGCCTCACCGGGAGCCTAACCCGAACCCTAATTCCAACCCTTAACCTGAACACTAAGCCTCACCCGCAGCCACAACCCTGAGCCCTACCCTAACGATAAGTCGCGCCCTGCAACGCACACACCCCCTAACACGTATCCGTACCCAATCTCGAACCTAGGCCTCAGAAGGAGCCTAACACTAACACTAGCTCCAACCGTGACCCTGAAACCGAAGTCTCACCCGCATCCTGAACCCTGAGGCCTAACCTATCGATAAGCCACGCCCTGCAACGCACACGCTCCGTAACACGTATCCGTACCCGAATCTCAACCCTAGGCCTCACTGCGAGCCAAACGCTTACTCTAGCTCAAACCCTGACCCTGAACACTAAGCCTCACAGGAAGACTGAACCCTGTGGCCTACACTAACGATAAGCCGCGCCCTGCAACGCACACGCCCCCTAACACGTATCCGTACCCCAATCTCGACCCGAAGCCGCACCGGGAGCCTAAACCTAACCCTAGCTCCAACTCTGACCCTGAACCGTAAGCCTCACCCGCAGCCTGAACCCTGAGGCCTACCCTAACGATAACCCACGTCCTGAAAAGAACACGCCCCTAAAATGTATCAGTACCGCAATCTCGGCCCTAAGCCTCACCGGAAGCCTAACCATAACCCTATCTCCAACTCTCACCCTGAACAGTAATCCTCACCTGCAGCCTGAATCCTGAGGGCTAACCTAAAGATAAGCGGCGCCCTGCAAACCACACGACCCCTAATAAATATCCGTACACCAACCTCGACCCTAGGCCTCATCGGGAGCATAAACCTAACCCGAGCTCCAACCCTGACCCTGAATCCTAAGCCTCATCCACAGCCTGAACCCTGAGACCCACTCTAAAGATAAGCCACGCCGTGCAACGCACACGCCCCCTAACACGTTTCCGTACCCCAATCTCGAACCTAGGCCTCAGCGGGAGCCGAACCCTTACCCTAGATCCAACCCTTACCCTGAACCCTTAGCCTAACCGGAAGACTGATCCCTGAGGCCTACCCTAACTATAAGCCGCGCCCTGCAATGCACACGCCCCCTAACACGTATCCTTACCCCAATCTCGACCGTAAGCCTCACCGGGAGCATAAATCTAACCCTACCTCCAACCATGTCCCTGAACCCGAAGCCTCACCCGCAGCCTGAAACCTGAGGCCTACCCTAAGGATAAGTCGCGCCCTGTAAAGCAAACGCCCCCTAACACGTATCCGTAACACAATCTCCACCCTTGGCCTCCCCGGGTGACTAAGCCTAACCCTAGCTCCAAAAATAACCCTGAACACTAAGCCTCACCCTCAGCGTGAACCCTGAGGTCTACCCTAATGTTAACCCGCGCCCCTCAACGCACACGCGCCCAAACAGGTATCCGTACCCCAATCTCGACCCGAAGCCTCAGCGGGAGCCTAACCCTAACCCTAGATCCAGCCCTGTCCTTAACACTAAGCCTCCCCGCAGCATGAACCCTGAGGCCTAGCCTAACGATAAGCCGCGCTCTGCAAGTAATACGCCCCCTAACACGTATAAGTACCCCCAAATCGACCCTAGGACTCACCGGGAGCCTAACCCTAACCCGAGCTCCAACCCTGACCCTGAAACCTAAGCCTCATCCGCAAACTGAACCCGGAGTCTTACCGTAACGATAAGCCACGCCCTGCAACGCACACGCCCCCTAACACGTATCCATACCACAATCTCGACCCTAGGTCTCACCGGGAGCCGAACAATAACCCTAGCTCCAACCCTGACCCTGAACCCTAAGCCTCACCTGCAGACTGATCCCTGAGGCCTCCCCCAACGATAAACCACGCCATGCAAATCACAGGCCCCATAACATGTCTGCGTACCCCAATCTCGACCATAAGCGTCACCGGGAGCTGAACCCTAACCCTAGCTCCAACCCTGACCCTGAACCCTAAGCCTCACCTGCAGACTGAACCCAGAGCCCTACCCTAACGATAAGCCACGCCCTGCAATGCACATGCCCCCTAACACGTATCCGTAACCCAATTTAGACCCTAGGCCTGTGCGAGAGCCAAACCCTAACCCTAGCTCCAACTCAGACCGTGAATCCTAAGCCTCACCCGCAGCATGAACATTGAGGCCAACACTAACGATAAGCTGCGCCGTGCAACGCATACGCCCCCTAACACGAATCCGTACCCCAATCTCAACCCTAGGCCTCACTGGGAGATTAAACCTAACCTTACCTCCAACCATGACCCTGAACACTAAGCATCAGCCGAAGCCTGATCCCTGAGGCCTACCCTAACGATAAACCGCGCCCTGCAACGCAAACGCACCCTAACACGTATCCATACCCGAATCTCGTCCCGAAGCTTCACCGGGACCCTAACCCTAGCCCTAGCTCGAACCCTGACCCTGAAACCTAAGCCTCAACTGCAGCCTGAACCTTGAGGCCTACCCTAATGATAAGCCGCGCCCTGCAACGCACATGCCCACTAACACGTATACTTACCCCAATTTCGACCCCACCCCTAACCGGGAGCCTAACCCTAACCCTAGCTCCAACCCTGACCCTAAACACTAAGCCTCACCTGCAGTGTGAACCTTGAGGCGTACCCTAACGATAAGCTGCGCCCTGCAACGCACACGGCCCATAACACGTATCCGTACCCCAATCTCGATCCGAAGCCTCACCGGGAGCCTAACCGTAACACTAGCTCCAACCCTGACCCTGAATCCTAAGCCTCACCCTCCGTCTGAATCCTGAGGCCTACCCTAATGATAAACCGCGATATGCAAGGAATACGACCCCTAACACGTATCCGTACCCCAAACTGAACCCTAGGCCTAACCGGGAGCCTAACCCTAACCCGAGCTCCAACCCTGACCCTGAAAACTAAGCCTGATCCGCAACCTGAACCCTGAGTCCTACTCTAACGATAAGCAACGCCCTGCAATGCACACGTCCCCTAACACGTATCCATACCCCAATCTCGAACCTAGGACTCACCGGGAGCCTAACCGGAACTCTAGGTCCAACCCGGACGCTGAACACTAAGCCTCACCGGCAGCCTGAACCCTGAGGCCTACCCTAACGATAAGTCACGCCCTGCAACGCACACGCCCCCTAACACGTATCCGTACCCCAATGTCGATCCGAAGCCTCACCGGGAGCCTAACCCTAACACTAGCTTCAACCATGACCCTGAACCCTAAGCCTCCCCCGCAGCCTGAACCCTGCGGTCTACCCTAACGGTCAGCCTCACACTGCAACACCCACGCCCCGTAACACGTATCCGTTCCCCAATCTTGACTCTAAACCTCACTGGGAGCCTAACCCTAATCTTACCTAAAACACTGACCGTTTAAACTAAGCCTCACCCACAGCCTCAACCCTGAGGCCTACCCTAACGATAAGCCACGCCCTTCAACGCACACACCCCGTAACACGTATCCGTACCCCAAACTCGAACCAAAGCCTCACCGGGAGCCTAACCCTAACCCTAACTCCAACACTGACCCTGACCCATAAGCATCACCCGCAGCGTGAGCCCTGAGGCCTACCCTAACGATACGCAGCGCCGTGCAATGCACACGCACCCTAACACGTCGCCGTACCCTAATATCGACCCTAGGCCTCACTGGGAGCCTAATCCTAACCCTACCTCCAACCCTGACCCTGAACACAAAGCCTCACCGAAAGCCTAAACCCTGAGGTGTATTGTAACGATACGCCGCGCCCTGCAACGCACACGCCCCCTAACACGTTTCCGTACCCCAATCTCGAACCTAGGCCTCAGCGGGAGCCGAACCCTAACCCTAGCTCCAACCCTCACCCTGAAACCTAAGCCTCACCCGCCGTCTGAACCCTGAGGCCTACCCTAATGATAAGCTGGGGTCTGCAAATATCACCAGGAGCCTATCCGTAACACGAGCTCCAACCCTGACCCTGAAAACTAAGCCTCATCTGCAGCCTGAACCCTAAGGCCTACTCTCACGATAAGCCACGCTATGCAACTCACACGACCCGTTACAGGTATCCGTACCCCAATCTCGACCCTAGGCCTCACCGGGAGCCTAACCATAACCCTAACTCCAACACTGACCCTGAAACATAAGCCTCACCCGCAGCGTGAGCCCTGAGGCCTACCCTAATGATAAGCAGCGCCGTGCAATGCACACGCACCCTAACACGTCCCCGTACCCTAATCTCGACCCTAGGCCTCACCGGGAGCCTAATCCTAACCCAAACTCCAACCGTGACCCTGAACACAAAGCCAAACACAAAGCCTAAACCCTGAGGTGTATTGTAACGATACGCCGTGCCCTGCAACGCACACGCCCCCTAACACGTTTCCGTACCCCAATCTCGAACCTAGGCCTCAGCGGGAGCCGAACCTTAACCCTAGCTCCAACCCTGACCCTGAAACCTAAGCCTAACCGGAAGAATGAACACTGAGGCATACCCTAACTATAAGCAGCGCCCTGCAACGCACACGCCCCCTAAAACATATCCGTACCCCAATCTCGACCCTAGGCCTCACGGGGAGCCTAAACCTAACCTTAGCTGCAAACCTGACACTGAAACCTAAACCTCACCCGCAACCTGAACCCTGAGGCATACCGTAACGATAAGCCACGCCCTGCAACGCACACGCCCCCTAACACGTATCTGTACCCCAATCTCGACCGTAAGCCTCACCGGGAGCGTAAATCTACCCCTACATCCAACCATAACCCTGAACCCGAAGCCTCACCTGCAGCCTGAACCCTGAGGCCTACCATAACAATAACCTGCGCCACGCAACGCACACGCACACTAACAGGTATCCGTACCCCAATCGCGACCCCAAGCCTCACCGGGAGCCTAACCATAACCCTAGCTTCAACCATTATTCTGAACCCTAAGCCTCACCCGCAGCCTGAACCCTGAGGCCTACCCTAACTGTAAACCACGCCCTGCAACTCACACGCCCCCTAACACGTATTGGTACCCCAATCTCAACCCGAAGCCTCACCGGGAGCCTAACCCTAACACTAGCTCCAACAATGACCCTGAAACCTAAGCCTCAACCGCAGCCTGAACACGGAGGCCTACCCTAACGATCAGCCGTGCACTGCAACCCCCACGCCCCCTAACACTTATCCGTTCCCCAATCTCGACCCAAAACCTCACTGGGTGCCTTATCCTAACCCTAGCTAAAACCCTGACCCTTTAAACTAAGCCTCACCCACAGCTTCAAACCTGAAGACTACCCTAACGATAAGTCACGCCCTGCAACGCACACGCCCCTTAACACGTATCCGTACCCCAATGTCGATCCGAAGCCTCACTGGGAGCCTAACCCTAACACGAGATCCAAGCATGACTCTGAAACCTAAGCCTCACCCTCAGCCTGAACCCTGAGGTCTACCCTAACGATCAGCCGCACACTGCAACACCCACGCCCCCTAACACGTATCCGTTCCTCAATCTTGACCCTAAACCTCACTGGGAGCCTAACCCCAATCCTACCTAAAACCCTGACCATTTAACCTAAGCCTCACACACAGCCTCAACCCTGAGGACTACAATAACGATAAGTCGTGCCCTGCAACGCACACGACCCCTAACAAGTATCCGTACCCCAATCTCGAACCTAGGCCTCAGCGGGAGCCTAACCCTAACCCTAGCTCCAACCCTGACCCTGAACCCGAAGCCTCACCCGCAGTCTGAACCCTGAGGCCTAGCCTAACGATAAGCCGCGCTCTGCAAGTAATACGCCCCCTAACACGTATCCGTACCCCAAACTCGACCCTAGGCCTCACTGGGAGCCTAACCCTAACCCGAGCTCCAACCCTGACCCTGAAACCTAAGCCTCATCCGCAAACTGAACCCGGAGTCTTACCGTAACGATAAGCCACGCCCTTCAACGCACACGCCCCCGAACACGTATCCGTACCCCAAACTCGAACCGAAGCCTCACCGGGAGCCTAACCATAACCCTAACTCCAACACTGACCCTGAAACATAAGCCTCACCCGCAGCGTGAGCCCTGAGGCCTACCCTAATGATAAGCAGCGCGGTGCAATGCACACGCCCCCTAACACGTCCCTGTACCCTAATCTTGACCCTAGGCCTCACCGGGAGCCTAATCCTAACCCTAGCTCCAACCCTGACCCTGAACACAAAGCCTCACCCAACGCCTGAACCCTGAGGCGTATTATAACGATAAGCCACGCCCTGTAACGCACACGCCCCCTAACATGTTTCCGTACCCCAATCCCGACCGTAAGCCTCACCGGGAGCGTAAATCTAACCCTACCTCCAACCATGACCCTGAACCCGAAGCCTCACCCGCAGCCTGAACCCTGAGGCCTACCCTAAGGATAAGTCGCGCCCTGCAAAGCAAACGCCCCCTAACACGTATCCGTACCACAACCTCCACCCTAGGCCTCCCCGGTTTACTAACCCTATCGCTAGCTCCAAAAATAACCCTGAACAGTAAGCCTCACCCTCAGCCTGAACCCTGAGGTCTACCCTAATGTTAACCCGCACCCCTCAACGCACACGCGCCCAAACACATATCCGTACCCCAATCTCGACCTGAAGCCTGACCGGGAGCCTAACCCTAACCCTAGATCCAGCCCTGTCCTTAACACTAAGCCTCACCCGCAACATGAACCCTGAGGCCTACCCTAATGATCAGCTGCGCACTGCAACACACATGCCCCCTAAAACGTATCCGTACCCCAATCTCGACCCGAAGCCTCACCGGGAGCCTAACCCTAACCCTAGCTCCAACCCTTACCCTGAATACGAATCCTCATCTGTAGCCTGAACCCCGAGGCCTACCCTAACAATAAGCTGCGCCCTGCAACGCACATGCCCCCTAACACATATCCGTACCCCAATCTCGACCCTAGTCCTCAACGGGAGCCTAACCCTAACCCTAACTCCAACCCTTACCCTGAAACCTAAGCCTCACCCGCAGCCTGAACCCTGAGGCCTACCCTAACGATAAGCCGCGCCCTGCAACGCCACATCCCCTAACACGTATCCGTACCCCAATCTCTACCCGAAAGCTCATAGGGAGCCTAACCCAAACCCTAGCTCCAATCCTGACCCTGAACACTAAGCCTCACCTGCAGCCTGAACCCTGAGGCCTACCATAACGATAAGCCGCACCGTGCAACGCACACGCCAACTAACACGTGTCCGTACCCCAATCTCGATCCTAGGCCTCACCCGAAGCCTAAATCTAACCTTAGCTCCAAATCTGACACTGAATCCTAAGCCTCACCCGCAACCTGAACCCTGAGGCCAACACTAAATATAAGCTGCGCCGTGCAACGCACACGCCCCAGAGCACGTATCCGTACCCCAATCTCCACCCTAGGCCTCACTGGGATATTAAACCTAACATTAGCTCCAACCATGACCCTGAACCCTAAGCCTCAGCCGAAGACTGATCCCTGTGGCCTACCCTAACGATTAGCCTCGCCCTGCAACGCACACCCACCCTAACACGTATCCATACCCGAATCTCGACCCGAAGCCTCACCGTGAGCCTAACCCTAACCCTAGCTCCAACCCTGACCCTGAAACCTAAGCCTCACCTGCAGCCTGAACCCTGAGGTCTACCTAAACGATCAGCCACACACTACAACACCCACGCCCACTAACACGTATCCGTTCCCCAATCTTGACCCTAGAACTCACCGGGAGCCTAAAACTAAACCTAGATCCAACCCTGACCTGAACCCTAAGCCTCACCCGCAGCATGAACCCTGAGGCCTACCCTAACGATCAGCCGCGCCCTGCAACACACAGGCCCCCTAATACGTATCCATACCCCAATCTCCACCCGAAGCCTCACCGGGAGCCAAACCCTAACCCTAGCTCCAATCCTGACCCTGAACACTCAGCCTCACCCGCAGCCTGAACCCTGAGGCCTACCATAACGATAAGCCGTACCCTGCAACGCACACGCCAACTAACACGTATCCGTACACCAATCTCGAAACTAGGCCTCACCCGAAGCGTAAACCTAACCTTAGCTCCAAATCTGACCCTGAATCCTAAGCCTCACCCGCAGCCTGAACCCTGAGGCCTAACCTAACTTTAAGCGGCGCCCGGCAACACACACGCCCCGTAACAGGTATCTGTACCCCAATCTCGACCCTCGGTCTCACTGGGAGCCTAACCCTAACCCGAGCTCCAACCTTGACCCTGAACACTATGCCTCACCCGCAGTCTTAGCCCTGAAGACTACCCTAACGACAAGCCACGCGGTGCAACGCACACGCCCCCTTACACGTATCCGTACCCCAATCTCGAGCCTAGGCCTCACCGGGAGCCTAACGCTAACCCTAGCTCCATCCCTGTCCCTGAAACCTAAGCCTAACCGGAAGACCGAAGCCTGAGGCCTATCCTAACTATAAGCCATGCCCTGCAACGCACACGCCCCCTAACACGTATCCGGACCTCAATCTTGACAAGAAGCCTCACCGGGAGCCTAAATCTAACCCTAGCTCAACCCTGACCCTGAACTCTAAGCCTCACCTGCAGCCTGAACCCTGAGCCCTACCCTAACGATCAGTCGTGCCCTGCAATGCACACGCCCCCTAACACGTATCCGTACTCCAAACTCGACCCTAGGCCTAAGAGAGAGCATAAACCTAACCCTAGCTCCAATCCTGACCCTGAACCCTAAGCCTCACACACAGCCTGAACCCTGAGGCCTACCGTAACGATAAGCTGCGCCCTGCAACGAAAAACCCCCTAACACATATCCGTACCCCAATCGTGACCCTAGGCCACACCGGAAGCCTAACCCTAACCCTAAGTCCAACCCTGACCCTGAACCCTAAGCCTCACCCGCAGCCTGACACTGAGGCCTACCCTAACGCTAAGCCGTGCCCCGCAACGCACATGCCCCCTAACACGTGTCCGTACCCCAATCTCCACCATAGGCCTCACCGCGAGACGAAACCTAACCCTAGGTCCAACCCTGACACTGAACACTAAGCCTCACCCGCAGCCTGAACCCTGATGCCTGCCCTAACGATAAACCGCGCCCTGAAACGCACACGTGCCCTAACATGTACCCGTACCACAATCCCGACCATAGGCCTCACCGGGAGACTAACCATAACCCTAGCTCCAACCCTGACCATGAACACTAAGCCTCACCCGCAGCATGAACCCTGAGGCCTACCCTAACCATCAGGCACGCCCTGCAACCCACACGCACCCTAACACGTATCCGTACCCCAATCTCCACCATAGGCCTCACCGGGAGACTACACCTAACCCTAGCTCCAACCCAGACCCTAAACCCTAAACCTCACCCGCGGCCTGAACCCTGAGGCCTACCCTAACAATAAGCCACGCCCTGAAACGCACACGCCCCCTAACAAGTATCAGTACCCCAATCTCCACCGAAGGCCTCACCGGGAGACTAAACTTAACCCTAGCTCCAACACTGACCCTGAACCCTAAGCCTCAACCACAGCCTGATCGCTAAGGCCTATCCTAAGGATAAGCCGGGCCCTGAAACGCACCAACCCCTAACACGTATCCGTACCACAATCTCCACCCCAGGCCTCACCGGGAGCCTAACCCTAACCCTAGCTCCAACCCTGACCTTGACCCCTAAGCCTCACGCGCAGCCTGAACCCTGAGGCCTACCCTAACGATCAGCAGCGCCCTGCAATGCACATGCCCCCTAACACGTATCCGTTCCACAATCTCGACCCAGGCCTCACCAGGAGCCTAACCCTAACCCTAGCTCCAACTCTGACCATGAACCCTAAGTCTCACCCGCAGCCTGAACCCCGAGGGCTACCCTAACGCTAAGCCGTGCCCTGCCATGCACACGCTCCCTAACACGTATCTGTACTCCAAACTCGACCCTAGGCCTCAGCAAGAGACGAACCGTAACCCTAGCTCCAATCCTGACCCTGAACCCTAAGCCTCACCCACAGCCTGAACCCTGAGGCCTACGCTAACGATAAGCCGCGCCCTGCAACGAAAACCCCCGTTAACACATATCCGTACCCCAATCGCGACCCTAGGCCTAACCGGGAGCCTAACCCTAACCCGAAGTCCAACCCTTACCCTGAACCCTATGCCTCACCCGCAGCCGGAACCCAGAGGGCCACCCTAACGATAAGCCGCGCCATGCAACCCACACGCCCCCTAACACGTATCCGTACCCCAATCTCCACCGTAGGCCGCACCGGGAGCCTAACCCTAACCCTACATCCAAACATTACCCTGAAACCTAAGCCTCACCCGCAGCCTGAACCTGAGGCCTAACCTAGTGATAAGCCGCACCCTGGAACGCACACGAACCCTAACACTTATCCCTACCGCAATCTCCTCCATAGGCCTCACTGGGAGCCTAACCCTAACCCTAGCTCCAACCCAGACTCTGAACCCTAAACCTCACCCTCAGCCTGAACCCTGAGACCTACCCTAACCATAAGCCGCGCCCTGCAACGCACACGCCCCCTAACACGTATCTGTACCCCAATCTCCACCGAAGGACTCACAGGTAGACTAAACCTAACCCTCGCTCCAATCCTGACCCTGAACCCTAAGCCTCTCCCGCAGCCTGAACCATGAGGCCTACCCTAACGATCAGCCGTGCCCTTCAATGCACACGCCCCCTAACACGTATCCGTAACCCAATGTCGACCCTAAGACTCAGCGAGAGCCTAACCCGAACTCTCGCTCCAACACTGGCCCGAAACTCGAAGCCTTACCGACAGCCTGAACTGGGGCCTACCCTAACGATAAGACGTGCCCAGCAACGAAAACGCCCCCTAACACATATCCGTACCCCAATCGCGACCCTAGGCCTCACTGGAAACCTAACCCTAACCCTAAGTCCAACCCTTACCCTGAAACCTAAGCCTCACCCACAGGCTGAACCCTGAGGCCTACCATAACGCTAAGCCGCGCCCTGCAACGCACATGCCCCCTAACACGTCTCCGTACCCCAATCTCCACCATAGGCCTCACCGCGAGACGAAACCTAACCTTAGCTCCAACCCTGACACTGAACACTAAGCCTCACGCGCAGCCTGAACCCTGATGCCTACCCTAACGATAAACCGCGCCCTGAAACACACACGCGCCCTAACACGTACCCGTAACACAATCCCGACCATAGGCCTCACCGGGAGACTAACCATAACCCTAGCTCCAACCCTGACCATGAACACTAAGCCTCACCAGCAGCATGAACCCTGAGGCCTACCCTAACCATCAGGAACGCCCTGCAATGCACACGCACCCTAACACGTATCCGTACCCCAATCTCCACCATAGGCCTCACCGGGAGTCTACACCTAACCATAGCTCCAACCCAGACCCTAAACACTAAACCTCATCCGCAGCCTGAACCCTGAGGCCTACCCTAAGGATAAGTCGCGCCCTGCAAAGCAAACGCCCCCTAACACGTATCCGTACCACAATCTCCACCCTAGGCCTCCCCGGTTTACTAACCCTATCGCTAGCTCCAAAAATAACCCTGAACAGTAAGCCTCACCCTCAGCCTGAACCCTGAGGTCTACCCTAATGTTAACCCGCACCCTTCAACGCACACGCGCCCAAACACATATCCGTACCCCAATCTCGACCTGAAGCCTGACCGGGAGCCTAACCCTAACCCTAGATCCAGCCCTGTCCTTAACACTAAGCCTCACCCGCAACATGAACCCTGAGGCCTACCCTAATGATCAGCTGCGCACTGCAACACACATGCCCCCTAAAACGTATCCGTACCCCAATCTCGACCCGAAGCCTCACCGGGAGCCTAACCCTAACCCTAGCTCCAACCCTTACCCTGAATACGAATCCTCATCTGTAGCCTGAACCCCGAGGCCTACCCTAACAATAAGCTGCGCCCTGCAACGCACATGCCCCCTAACACATATCCGTACCCCAATCTCGACCCTAGTCCTCAACGGGAGCCTAACCCTAACCCTAACTCCAACCCTTACCCTGAAACCTAAGCCTCACCCGCAGCCTGAACCCTGAGGCCTACCCTAACGATAAGCCGCGCCCTGCAACGCCACATCCCCTAACACGTATCCGTACCCCAATCTCTACCCGAAAGCTCATAGGGAGCCTAACCCAAACCCTAGCTCCAATCCTGACCCTGAACACTAAGCCTCACCTGCAGCCTGAACCCTGAGGCCTACCATAACGATAAGCCGCGCCGTGCAACGCACACGCCAACTAACACGTGTCCGTACCCCAATCTCGATCCTAGGCCTCACCCGAAGCCTAAACCTAACCTTAGCTCCAAATCTGACACTGAATCCTAAGCCTCACCCGCAGCCTGAACCCTGAGGCCAACACTAAATATAAGCTGCGCCGTGCAACGCACACGCCCCAGAGCACGTATCCGTACCCCAATCTCCACCCTAGGCCTCACTGGGATATTAAACCTAACATTAGCTCCAACCATGACCCTGAACCCTAAGCCTCAGCCGAAGACTGATCCCTGTGGCCTACCCTAACGATTAGCCTCACCCTGCAACGCACACCCACCCTAACACGTATCCATACCCGAATCTCGACCCGAAGCCTCACCGTGAGCCTAACCCTAACCCTAGCTCCAACCCTGACCCTGAAACCTAAGCCTCACCTGCAGCCTGAACCCTGAGGTCTACCCAAACGATCAGCCACACACTACAACACCCACGCCCGCTAACACGTATCCGTTCCCCAATCTTGACCCTAGAACTCACCGGGAGCCTAAAACTAAACCTAGATCCAACCCTGACCTGAACCCTAAGCCTCACCCGCAGCATGAACCCTGAGGCCTACCCTAACGATCAGCCGCGCCCTGCAACACACAGGCCCCCTAATACGTATCCATACCCCAATCTCGACCCGAAGCCTCACCGGGAGCCAAACCCTAACCCTAGCTCCAATCCTGACCCTGAACACTCAGCCTCACCCGCAGCCTGAACCCTGAGGCCTACCATAACGATAAGCCGTACCCTGCAACGCACACGCCAACTAACACGTATCCGTACACCAATCTCGAAACTAGGCCTCACCCGAAGCGTAAACCTAACCTTAGCTCCAAATCTGACCCTGAATCCTAAGCCTCACCCGCAGCCTGAACCCTGAGGCCTAACCTAACTTTAAGCGGCGCCCGGCAACACACACGCCCCGTAACAGGTATCTGTACCCCAATCTCGACCCTCGGTCTCACTGGGAGCCTAACCCTAACCCGAGCTCCAACCCTGACCCTGAACACTATGCCTCACCCGCAGTCTGAGCCCTGAAGACTACCCTAACGACAAGCCACGCGGTGCAACGCACACGCCCCCTTACACGTATCCGTACCCCAATCTCGAGCCTAGGCCTCACCGGGAGCCTAACGCTAACCCTAGCTCCATCCCTGTCCCTGAAACCTAAGCCTAACCGGAAGACCGAAGCCTGAGGCCTATCCTAACTATAAGCCATGCCCTGCAACGCACACGCCCCCTAACACGTATCCGGACCTCAATCTTGACAAGAAGCCTCACCGGGAGCCTAAATCTAACCCTAGCTCAACCCTGACCCTGAACTCTAAGCCTCACCTGCAGCCTGAACCCTGAGCCCTACCCTAACGATCAGTCGTGCCCTGCAATGCACACGCCCCCTAACACGTATCCGTACTCCAAACTCGACCCTAGGCCTAAGAGAGAGCATAAACCTAACCCTAGCTCCAATCCTGACCCTGAACCCTAAGCCTCACACACAGCCTGAACCCTGAGGCCTACCGTAACGATAAGCTGCGCCCTGCAACGAAAAACCCCCTAACACATATCCGTACCCCAATCGTGACCCTAGGCCACACCGGAAGCCTAACCCTAACCCTAAGTCCAACCCTGACCCTGAACCCTAAGCCTCACCCGCAGCCTGACACTGAGGCCTACCCTAACGCTAAGCCGTGCCCCGCAACGCACATGCCCCCTAACACGTGTCCGTACCCCAATCTCCACCATAGGCCTCACCGCGAGACGAAACCTAACCCTAGGTCCAACCCTGACACTGAACACTAAGCCTCACCCGCAGCCTGAACCCTGATGCCTACCCTAACGATAAACCGCGCCCTGAAACGCACACGTGCCCTAACATGTACCCGTACCACAATCCCGACCATAGGCCTCACCGGGAGACTAACCATAACCCTAGCTCCAACCCTGACCATGAACACTAAGCCTCACCCGCAGCATGAACCCTGAGGCCTACCCTAACCATCAGGCACGCCCTGCAACCCACACGCACCCTAACACGTATCCGTACCCCAATCTCCACCATAGGCCTCACCGGGAGACTACACCTAACCCTAGCTCCAACCCAGACCCTAAACCCTAAACCTCACCCGCGGCCTGAACCCTGAGGCCTACCCTAACAATAAGCCACGCCCTGAAACGCACACGCCCCCTAACAAGTATCAGTACCCCAATCTCCACCGAAGGCCTCACCGGGAGACTAAACCTAACCCTAGCTCCAACACTGACCCTGAACCCTAAGCCTCAACCACAGCCTGATCGCTAAGGCCTATCCTAAGGATAAGCCGGGCCCTGAAACGCACCAACCCCTAACACGTATCCGTACCACAATCTCCACCCCAGGCCTCACCGGGAGCCTAACCCTAACCCTAGCTCCAACCCTGACCTTGACCCCTAAGCCTCACGCGCAGCCTGAACCCTGAGGCCTACCCTAACGATCAGCAGCGCCCTGCAATGCACATGCCCCCTAACACGTATCCGTTCCACAATCTCGACCCAGGCCTCACCAGGAGCCTAACCCTAACCCTAGCTCCAACTCTGACCATGAACCCTAAGTCTCACCCGCAGCCTGAACCCCGAGGTCTACCCTAACGCTAAGCCGTGCCCTGCCATGCACACGCTCCCTAACACGTATCCATACTCCAAACTCGACCCTAGGCCTCAGCAAGAGACGAACCGTAACCCTAGCTCCAATCCTGACCCTGAACCCTAAGCCTCACCCACAGCCTGAACCCTGAGGCCTACGCTAACGATAAGCCGCGCCCTGGAACGAAAACCCCCGTTAACACATATCCGTACCCCAATCGCGACCCTAGGCCTAACCGGGAGCCTAACCCTAACCCGAAGTCCAACCCTTACCCTGAACCCTATGCCTCACCCGCAGCCGGAACCCAGAGGCCCACCCTAACGATAAGCCGCGCCATGCAACCCACACGGCCTCTAACACGTATCCGTACCCCATTCTCCACCGTAGGCCGCACCGGGAGCCTAACCCTAACCCTACATCCAAACATTACCCTGAAACCTAAGCCTCACCCGCAGCCTGAACCTGAGGCCTAACCTAGTGATAAGCCGCACCCTGGAACGCACACGAACCCTAACACTTATCCCTACCGCAATCTCCTCCATAGGCCTCACCGGGAGCCTAACCCTAACCCTAGCTCCAACCCAGACTCTGAACCCTAAACCTCACCCTCAGCCTGAACTCTGAGACCTACCCTAACCATAAGCCGCGCCCTGCAACGCACACGCCCCCTAACACGTATCTGTACCCCAATCTCCACCGAAGGACTCACAGGTAGACTAAACCTAACCCTCGCTCCAATCCTGACCCTGAACCCTAAGCCTCTCCCGCAGCCTGAACCATGAGGCCTACCCTAACGATCAGCCGTGCCCTTCAATGCACACGCCCCCTAACACGTATCCGTAACCCAATGTCGACCCTAAGACTCAGCGAGAGCCTAACCCGAACTCTCGCTCCAACACTGGCCCGAAACTCGAAGCCTTACCGACAGCCTGAACTGGGGCCTACCCTAACGATAAGACGTGCCCAGCAACGAAAACGCCCCCTAACACATATCCGTACCCCAATCGCGACCCTAGGCCTCACTGGAAACCTAACCCTAACCCTAAGTCCAACCCTTACCCTGAAACCTAAGCCTCACCCACAGGCTGAACCCTGAGGCCTACCATAACGCTAAGCCGCGCCCTGCAACGCACATGCCCCCTAACACGTCTCCGTACCCCAATCTCCACCATAGGCCTCACCGCGAGACGAAACCTAACCTTAGCTCCAACCCTGACACTGAACACTAAGCCTCACGCGCAGCCTGAACCCTGATGCCTACCCTAACGATAAACCGCGCCCTGAAACGCACACGCGCCCTAACACGTACCCGTAACACAATCCCGACCATAGGCCTCACCGGGAGACTAACCATAACCCTAGATCCAACCCTGACCATGAACACTAAGCCTCACCCGCAGCATGAACCCTGAGGCCTACCCTAACCATCAGGAACGCCCTGCAATGCACACGCACCCTAACACGTATCCGTACCCCAATCTCCACCATAGGCCTCACCGGGAGACTACACCTAACCATAGCTCCAACCCAGACCCTAAACACTAAACCTCATCCGCAGCCTGAACCCTGAGGCCTACCCTAAGGATAAGTCGCGCCCTGCAAAGCAAACGCCCCCTAACACGTATCCGTAACACAATCTCCACCCTAGGCCTCCCCGGTTTACTAACCCTATCGCTAGCTCCAAAAATAACCCTGAACAGTAAGCCTCACCCTCAGCCTGAACCCTGAGGTCTACCCTAATGTTAACCCGCACCCCTCAACGCACACGCGCCCAAACACATATCCGTACCCCACTCTCGACCTGAAGCCTGACCGGGAGCCTAACCCTAACCCTAGATCCAGCCCTGTCCTTAACACTAAGCCTCACCCGCAACATGAACCCTGAGGCCTACCCTAATGATCAGCTGCGCACTGCAACACACATGCCCCCTAAAACGTATCCGTACCCCAATCTCGACCCGAAGCCTCACCGGGAGCCTAACCCTAACCCTAGCTCCAACCCTTACCCTGAATACGAATCCTCATCTGTAGCCTGAACCCCGAGGCCTACCCTAACAATAAGCTGCGCCCTGCAACGCACATGCCCCCTAACACATATCCGTACCCCAATCTCGACCCTAGTCCTCAACGGGAGCCTAACCCTAACCCTAACTCCAACCCTTACCCTGAAACCTAAGCCTCACCCGCAGCCTGAACCCTGAGGCCTACCCTAACGATAAGCCGCGCCCTGCAACGCCACATCCCCTAACACGTATCCGTACCCCAATCTCTACCCGAAAGCTCATAGGGAGCCTAACCCAAACCCTAGCTCCAATTCTGACCCTGAACACTAAGCCTCACCTGCAGCCTGAACCCTGAGGCCTACCATAACGATAAGCCGCGCCGTGCAACGCACACGCCAACTAACACGTGTCCGTACCCCAATCTCGATCCTAGGCCTCACCCGAAGCCTAAATCTAACCTTAGCTCCAAATCTGACACTGAATCCTAAGCCTCACCCGCAGCCTGAACCCTGAGGCCAACACTAAATATAAGCTGCGCCGTGCAACGCACACGCCCCAGAGCACGTATCCGTACCCCAATCTCCACCCTAGGCCTCACTGGGATATTAAACCTAACATTAGCTCCAACCATGACCCTGAACCCTAAGCCTCAGCCGAAGACTGATCCCTGTGGCCTACCCTAACGATTAGCCTCGCCCTGCAACGCACACCCACCCTAACACGTATCCATACCCGAATCTCGACCCGAAGCCTCACCGTGAGCCTAACCCTAACCCTAGCTCCAACCCTGACCCTGAAACCTAAGCCTCACCTGCAGCCTGAACCCTGAGGTCTACCCAAACGATCAGCCACACACTACAACACCCACGCCCGCTAACACGTATCCGTTCCCCAATCTTGACCCTAGAACTCACCGGGAGCCTAAAACTAAACCTAGATCCAACCCTGACCTGAACCCTAAGCCTCACCCGCAGCATGAACCCTGAGGCCTACCCTAACGATCAGCCACGCCCTGCAACACACAGGCCCCCTAATACGTATCCATACCCCAATCTCGACCCGAAGCCTCACCGGGAGCCAAACCCTAACCCTAGCTCCAATCCTGACCCTGAACACTCAGCCTCACCCGCAGCCTGAACCCTGAGGCCTACCATAACGATAAGCCGTACCCTGCAACGCACACGCCAACTAACACGTATCCGTACACCAATCTCGAAACTAGGCCTCACCCGAAGCGTAAACCTAACCTTAGCTCCAAATCTGACCCTGAATCCTAAGCCTCACCCGCAGCCTGAACCCTGAGGCCTAACCTAACTTTAAGCGGCGCCCGGCAACACACACGCCCCGTAACAGGTATCTGTACCCCAATCTCGACCCTCGGTCTCACTGGGAGCCTAACCCTAACCCGAGCTCCAACCCTGACCCTGAACACTATGCCTCACCCGCAGTCTGAGCCCTGAAGACTACCCTAACGACAAGCCACGCGGTGCAACGCACACGCCCCCTTACACGTATCCGTACCCCAATCTCGAGCCTAGGCCTCACCGGGAGCCTAACGCTAACCCTAGCTCCATCCCTGTCCCTGAAACCTAAGCCTAACCGGAAGACCGAAGCCTGAGGCCTATCCTAACTATAAGCCATGCCCTGCAACGCACACGCCCCCTAACACGTATCCGGACCTCAATCTTGACAAGAAGCCTCACCGGGAGCCTAAATCTAACCCTAGCTCAACCCTGACCCTGAACTCTAAGCCTCACCTGCAGCCTGAACCCTGAGCCCTACCCTAACGATCTGAGGTGCCCTGCAATGCACACGCCCCCTAACACGTATCCGTACTCCAAACTCGGCCCTAGGCCTAAGAGAGAGCATAAACCTAACACTAGCTCCAATCCTGACCCTGAACCCTAAGCCTCACACACAGCCTGAGCCCTGAGGCCTACCGTAACGATAAGCTGCGCCCTGCAACGAAAAACCCCCTAACACATATCCGTACCCCAATCGTGACCCTAGGCCACACCGGAAGCCTAACCCTAACCCTAAGTCCAACCCTGACCCTGAACCCTAAGCCTCACCCGCAGCCTGACACTGAGGCCTACCCTAACGCTAAGCCGTGCCCCGCAACGCACATGCCCCCTAACACGTGTCCGTACCCCAATCTCCACCATAGGCCTCACCGCGAGACGAAACCTAACCCTAGGTCCAACCCTGACACTGAACACTAAGCCTCACCCGCAGCCTGAACCCTGATGCCTACCCTAACGATAAACCGCGCCCTGAAACGCACACGTGCCCTAACATGTACCCGTACCACAATCCCGACCATAGGCCTCACCGGGAGACTAACCATAACCCTAGCTCCAACCCTGACCATGAACACTAAGCCTCACCCGCAGCATGAACCCTGAGGCCTACCCTAACCATCAGGCACGCCCTGCAACCCACACGCACCCTAACACGTATCCGTACCCCAATCTCCACCATAGGCCTCACCGGGAGACTACACCTAACCCTAGCTCCAACCCAGACCCTAAACCCTAAACCTCACCCGCGGCCTGAACCCTGAGGCCTACCCTAACAATAAGCCGCGCCCTGAAACGCACACGACCCCTAACAAGTATCAGTACCCCAATCTCCACCGAAGGCCTCACCAGGAGACTAAACCTAACCCTAGCTCCAACACTGACCCTGAACCCTAAGCCTCAAACACAGCCTGATCCCTAAGGCCTATCCTAAGGATAAGCCGGGCCCTGAAACGCACCAACCCCTAACACGTATCCGTACCACAATCTCCAGCCCAGGCCTCACCGGGAGCCTAACCCTAACCCTAACTCGAACCCTTATCCTTAACACTAAGCCTCACCCGCAGCCACAACCCTCAGCCCTACCCTAACGATAAGCCGCGCCCTACAACACACACACCCCTAACACGTATCCGTACCCCAATCTCGACCCTAGGCCTCACCGGGAGCCTAACCCTAACCCTAGCTCCAAGCCTGACCCTGAACAATAAACCTCACCTGCAGCCTGAACCCTGAGGCCTACCCTAACAATAAACCACGCCCTGCAAAAACAACGCCCCCTAACACATATCCGTACCCCAATCTCGACCCTAGGCCTCACCAGGAGCCTAACCCTAACCCTAACTCGAACCCTTATCCTTAACACTAAGCCTCACCCGCAGCCACAACCCTCAGCCCTACCCTAACGATAAGCCGCGCCCTGCAACACACACCCCCCTAACACGTATCCGTACCCCAATCTCGACCCTAGGCCTCACAGGGAGCCAAACGCTAACGCTAGCTCCAACCCAGACCCTGAACCCTAAGCCTCACAGGACGACTGAACCCTGAGGCCTACACTAACGATAAGCCGCGCCCTGCAACGCACAAGCCCCATAGCACGTATCCATACCCCAATCTCGACCCGAAGCCTCACCGGGAGCCTAACCCTAACCGTAGCTCCAACTCTGACCCTGAACCGTAAGCCTCACCCGCAGCCTGAACCCTGAGGCCTCCGCTAACGATAAGCCACTCCCTGCAACGAACACGCCAACTAACACGTATCCGTACCCCAATCTCTGCCCTTAGCCTCACCGGAAGCCTAACCCTAACCCTAGCACCAACTCTCACCCTGAACAGTAATCCTCACCTGCAGCCTGAATCCTGAGGCCTAACCTAATGATTAGCGGCGCCCTGCAATGTACACGCCCCCTAACAAGTATCCGTACCCCAATCTCGACCCTAGGCCTCACCGGGAGCCTAACCCTAACCCGAGCACCAACCCTGACCCGGAAACCTAAGCCTCATCCGCAGCCTGAACCCTGAGGCCTACTCTAATGATAAGCCGTGCCGTGCAACTCACACGCCCCCTTACACGTATCCGTACACCAATCTCGACCCTAGGCCTCACCGGGAGCCTAACGCTAACCCTAGCTCCAACCCTGACCCTGAAACCTAAGCCTAAACGGAAGACTGAACCCTGAGGACTACCCTAACTATAAGCCGTGCCCTGCAACGCACACGCCCCCAAACACGTATCCCTACCCCAATCTCGACCCTAGGCCTCACCGGGAGCCTAAATCTAACCTTAGCTCCAAACCTGACCTTGAAACCTAAGCATGAACCGCGGCCTGAACCCTGAGGTTTAACCTAACGATCAACCGTGCCCTGCAATGCACACGCCCCCTAACACGTATCCGTACCCCAATCTCGACCCTAAGCCTCACCGGAATCCTAACCCTAACCCTAGCTCCAACCCTGACCCTGAACGCTACGCATCACCTGCAGCCTGAACCCTGAGGCCTACGCTAAGGATAAGCCGCGCCCTGCAACGAAAACGCCCCCTAACACCTATCCGTACCCCAGTCTCGAACCTAGGCCTCACCGGGAGCCTTACCCTAACCCTAAGTCCAAGCCTGACCCTGAACAATAAACCTCACCTGCAGCCTGAACCCTGAGGCCTACCCTAACGATAAACCACGCCCTGCAAAAACAACGCCCCCTAACACATATCCGTACCCCAATCTCGAGCCTAGGCCTCACCAGGAGCCTAACCCTAACCCTAACTCGAACCCTTATCCTTAACACTAAGCCTCACCCGCAGCCACAACAGTCAGCCCTACCCTAACGATAAGCCGCGCCCTGCAACACACACCCCCCTAACACGTATCCGTACCCCAATCTCGACCTTAGGCCTCACCGGGAGCCTAACCCTAACCCTAGCTCCAAGCCTGACCCTGAACAATAAACCTCACCTGCAGCCTGAACCCTGAGGCCTACCCTAACGATAAACCACGCCCTGCAAAAACAACGCCCCCTAACACATATCCGTACCCCAATCTAGACCCTAGGCCTCACCAGGAGCCTAACCCTAACCCTAACTCGAACCCTTATCCTTAACACTAAGCCTCACCCTCAGCCACAACCCTCAGCCCTACCCTAACGATAAGCTGCGCGCTGCAACACACACACCCCTAACACGTATCCGTACCCCAATCTCGACCCTAGGCCTCACCGGGAGCCAAACGCTAACGCTAGCTCCAACCCAGACCCTGAACCCTAAGCCTCACAGGACGACTGAACCCTGAGGCCTACACTAACGATAAGCCGCGCCCTGCAACGCACAAGCCCCATAGCACGTATCCATACCCCAATCTCGACCCGAAGCCTCACCGGGAGCCTAACCCTAACCGTAGCTCCAACTCTGACCCTGAACCGTAAGCCTCACCCGCAGCCTGAACCCTGAGGCCTCCGCTAACGATAAGCCACTCCCTGCAACGAACATGCCCCCTAACACGTATCCGTACCCCAATCTCGGCCCTTAGCCTCACCGGAAGCCTAACCCTAACCCTAGCACCAACTCTCACCCTGAACAGTAATCCTCACCTGCAGCCTGAATCCTGAGGCCTAACCTAATGATTAGCGGCGCCCTGCAATGTACACGCCCCCTAACAAGTATCCGTACCCCAATCTCGACCCTAGGCCTCACCGGGAGCCTAACCCTAACCCGAGCACCAACCCTGACCCGGAAACCTAAGCCTCATCCGCACCCTGAACCCTGAGGCCTACTCTAATGATAAGCCGTGCCGTGCAACTCACACGCCCCCTTACACGTATCCGTACACCAATCTCGACCCTAGGCCTCACCGGGAGCCTAACGCTAACCCTAGCTCCAACCCTGACCCTGAAACCTAAGCCTAAACGGAAGACTGAACCCTGAGGACTACCCTAACTATAAGCCGTGCCCTGCAACGCACACGCCCCCAAACACGTATCCCTACCCCAATCTCGACCCTAGGCCTCACCGGGAGCCTAAATCTAACCTTAGCTCCAAACCTGACCTTGAAACCTAAGCATGAACCGCGGCCTGAACCCTGAGGTTTAACCTAACGATCAGCCGTGCCCTGCAATGCACATGCCCCCTAACACGTATCCGTACCCCAATCTCGACCCTAAGCCTCACCGGAATCCTAACCCTAACCCTAGCTCCAACCCTGACCCTGAACGCTACGCATCACCTGCAGCCTGAACCCTGAGGCCTACGCTAAGGATAAGCCGCGCCCTGCAACGAAAACGCCCCCTAACACCTATCCGTACCCCAGTCTCGAACCTAGGCCTCACTGGGAGCCTTACCCTAACCCTAAGTCCAAGCCTGACCCTGAACAATAAACCTCACCTGCAGCCTGAACCCTGAGGCCTACCCTAACGATAAACCACGCCCTGCAAAAACAACGCCCCCTAACACATATCCGTACCCCAATCTCGACCCTAGGCCTCACCAGGAGCCTAACCCTAACCCTAACTCGAACCCTTATCCTTAACAGTAAGCCTCACCCGCAGCCACAACCCTCAGCCCTACCCTAACGATAAGCCGCGCCCTGCAACACACACCCCCCTAACACGTATCCGTACCCCAATCTCGACCCTAGGCCTCACCGGGAGCCTAACCCTAACCTTAGCTCCAAGCCTGACCCTGAACAATAAACCTCACCTGCAGCCTGAACCCTGAGGCCTACCCTAACGATAAACCACGCCCTGCAAAAACAACGCCCCCTAACACATATCCGTACCCCAATCTCGACCCTAGGCCTCACCAGGAGCCTAACCCTAACCCTAACTCGAACCCTTATCCTTAACACTAAGCCTCACCCGCAGCCACAACCCTTAGCCCTGCCCTAACGATAAGCCGCGCCCTGTAACACACACACCCCTAACACGAATCCGTACCCCAATCTCGACCCTAGGCCTCACCGGGAGCCTAACCCTAACCCTAGCTCCAAGCCTGACCCTGAACAATAAACCTCACCTGCAGCCTGAACCCTGAGGCCTACCCTAACGATAAACCACGCTCTGCAAAAACAACGCCCCCTAACACATATCCGTACCCCAATCTCGACCCTAGGCCTCACCAGGAGCCTAACCCTAACCCTAACTCGAACCCTTATCCTTAACACTAAGCCTCACCCGCAGCCACAACCCTCAGCCCTACCCTAACGATAAGCCGTGCCCTGCAACCCACACGCCCCCAAACACGTTTCCCTACCCCAATCTCGACCCTAGGCCTCACCGGGAGCCTAAATCTAACCTTAGCTCCAAACCTGACCTTGAAACCTAAGCATGAACCGCGGCCTGAACCCTGAGGTTTAACCTAACGATCAGCCGTGCCCTGCAATGCACACGCCCCCTAACACGTATCCGTACCCCAATCTCGACCCTAAGCCTCACCGGAATCCTAACCCTAACCCTAGCTCCAACCCTGACCCGAACGCTACGCATCACCCGCAGCCTGAAACCTGAGACCTCCGCTAACGATAAGCCACTCCCTGCAACGAACACGCCCCCTAACACGTATCCGTACCCCAATCTCGGCCCTTAGCCTCACCGGAAGCCTAACCCTAACCTTAGCACCAACTCTCACCCTGAACAGTAATCCTCACCTGCAGCCTGAATCCTGAGGCCTAACCTAATGATTAGCGGCGCCCTGCAATGTACATGCCCCCTAACAAGTATCCGTACCCCAATCTCGACCCTAGGCCTCACCGGGAGCCTAAAGCCTACCCGAGCACCAACCCTGACCCGGAAACCTAAGCCTCATCTGCAGCCTGAACCCTGAGGCCTACCCTAATGATAAGCCGTGCCATGCAACTCACACGCCCCCTTACACGTATCCGTACACCAATCTCGACCCTAGGCCTCACCGGGAGCCTAACGCTAACCCTAGCTCCAACCCTGACCCTGAAACCTAAGCCTAAACGGAAGACTGAACCCTGAGGACTACCCTAACTATAAGCCGTGCCCTGCAACGCACACGCCCCCAAACACGTATCCCTACCCCAATCTCGAACCTAGGCCTCACCGGGAGCCTAAATCTAACCTTAGCTCCAAACCTGACCTTGAAACCTAAGCATGAACCGCGGCCTGAACCCTGAGGTTTAACCTAACGATCAGCCGTGCCCTGCAATGCACACGCCCCCTAACACGTATCCGTACCCCAATCTAGACCCTAAGCCTCACCGGAATCCTAACCCTAACCCTAGCTCCAACCCTGACCCTGAACGCTACGCATCACCTGCAGCCTGAACCCTGAGGCCTACGCTAAGGATAAGCCGCGCCCTGCAACGAAAACGCCCCCTAACACCTATCCGTACCCCAGTCTCGAACCTAGGCCTCACCGGGAGCCTTACCCTAACCCTAAGTCCAAGCCTGACCCTGAACAATAAACCTCACCTGCAGCCTGAACCCTGAGGCCTACCCTAACGATAAACCACGCCCTGCAAAAACAACGCCCCCTAACACATATCCGTACCCCAATCTCGAGCCTAGGCCTCACCAGGAGCCTAACCCTAACCCTAACTCGAACCCTTATCCTTAACAGTAAGCCTCACCCGCAGCCACAACCCTCAGCCCTACCCTAACGATAAGCCGCGCCCTGCAACACACACCCCCCTAACACGTATCCGTACCCCAATCTCGACCCTAGGCCTCACCGGGAGCCTAACCCTAACCTTAGCTCCAAGCCTGACCCTGAACAATAAACCTCACCTGCAGCCTGAACCCTGAGGCCTACCCTAACGATAAACCACGCCCTGCAAAAACAACGCCCCCTAACACATATCCGTACCCCAATCTCGACCCTAGGCCTCACCAGGAGCCTAACCCTAACCCTAACTCGAACCCTTATCCTTAACACTAAGCCTCACCCGCAGCCACAACCCTTAGCCCTGCCCTAACGATAAGCCGCGCCCTGTAACACACACACCCCTAACACGAATCCGTACCCCAATCTCGACCCTAGGCCTCACCGGGAGCCTAACCCTAACCCTAGCTCCAAGCCTGACCCTGAACAATAAACCTCACCTGCAGCCTGAACCCTGAGGCCTACCCTAACGATAAACCACGCTCTGCAAAAACAACGCCCCCTAACACATATCCGTACCCCAATCTCGACCCTAGGCCTCACCAGGAGCCTAACCCTAACCCTAACTCGAACCCTTATCCTTAACACTAAGCCTCACCCGCAGCCACAACCCTCAGCCCTACCCTAACGATAAGCCGTGCCCTGCAACCCACACGCCCCCAAACACGTTTCCCTACCCCAATCTCGACCCTAGGCCTCACCGGGAGCCTAAATCTAACCTTAGCTCCAAACCTGACCTTGAAACCTAAGCATGAACCGCGGCCTGAACCCTGAGGTTTAACCTAACGATCAGCCGTGCCCTGCAATGCACACGCCCCCTAACACGTATCCGTACCCCAATCTCGACCCTAAGCCTCACCGGAATCCTAACCCTAACCCTAGCTCCAACCCTGACCCGAACGCTACGCATCACCCGCAGCCTGAAACCTGAGACCTCCGCTAACGATAAGCCACTCCCTGCAACGAACACGCCCCCTAACACGTATCCGTACCCCAATCTCGGCCCTTAGCCTCACCGGAAGCCTAACCCTAACCTTAGCACCAACTCTCACCCTGAACAGTAATCCTCACCTGCAGCCTGAATCCTGAGGCCTAACCTAATGATTAGCGGCGCCCTGCAATGTACATGCCCCCTAACAAGTATCCGTACCCCAATCTCGACCCTAGGCCTCACCGGGAGCCTAACGCCTACCCGAGCACCAACCCTGACCCGGAAACCTAAGCCTCATCTGCAGCCTGAACCCTGAGGCCTACCCTAATGATAAGCCGTGCCATGCAACTCACACGCCCCCTTACACGTATCCGTACACCAATCTCGACCCTAGGCCTCACCGGGAGCCTAACGCTAACCCTAGCTCCAACCCTGACCCTGAAACCTAAGCCTAAACGGAAGACTGAACCCTGAGGACTACCCTAACTATAAGCCGTGCCCTGCAACGCACACGCCCCCAAACACGTATCCCTACCCCAATCTCGACCCTAGGCCTCACCGGGAGCCTAAATCTAACCTTAGCTCCAAACCTGACCTTGAAACCTAAGCATGAACCGCGGCCTGAACCCTGAGGTTTAACCTAACGATCAGCCGTGCCCTGCAATGCACACGCCCCCTAACACGTATCCGTACCCCAATCTAGACCCTAAGCCTCACCGGAATCCTAACCCTAACCCTAGCTCCAACCCTGACCCTGAACGCTACGCATCACCTGCAGCCTGAACCCTGAGGCCTACGCTAAGGATAAGCCGCGCCCTGCAACGAAAACGCCCCCTAACACCTATCCGTACCCCAGTCTCGAACCTAGGCCTCACCGGGAGCCTTACCCTAACCCTAAGTCCAAGCCTGACCCTGAACAATAAACCTCACCTGCAGCCTGAACCCTGAGGCCTACCCTAACGATAAACCACGCCCTGCAAAAACAACGCCCCCTAACACATATCCGTACCCCAATCTCGAACCTAGGCCTCACCAGGAGCCTAACCCTAACCCTAACTCGAACCCTTATCCTTAACACTAAGCCTCACCCGCAGCCACAACCCTCAGCCCTACCCTAATGATAAGCCGCGCCCTGCAACACACACCCCCCTAACACGTATCCGTACCCCAATCTCGACCCTAGGCATCACCGGGAGCCTAACCCTAACCCTAGCTCCAAGCCTGACCGTGAACAATAAACCTCACCTGCAGCCTGAACCCTGAGGCCTACCCTAACGATAAACCACGCCCTGCAAAAACACCGCCCCCTAACACATATCCGTACCCCAATCTCGACCCTAGGCCTCACCAGGAGCCTAACCCTAACCCTAACTCGAACCCTTATCCTTAACACTAAGCCTCACCCGCAGCCACAACCCTCAGCCCTACCCTAACGATAAGCCGCGCCCTGCAACACACAGCCCCCTAACACGTATCCGTACCCCAATCTCGACCCTAGGCCTCACCGGGAGCCAAACGCAAACGCTAGCTCCAACCCAGACCCTGAACCCTAAGCCTCACAGGACGACTGAACCCTGAGGCCTACACTAACGATAAGCCGCGCCCTGCAACGCACAAGCCCCATAGCACGTATCCATACCCCATTCTCGACCCGAAGCCTCACCGGGAGCCTAACCCTAACCGTAGCTCCAACTCTGACCCTGAACCGTAAGCCTCACCCGCAGCCTGAACCCTGAGGCCTCCGCTAACGATAAGCCACTCTCTGCAACGAACACGCCCCCTAACACGTATCCGTACCCCAATCTCTGCCTTTAGCCTCACCGGTAGCCTAACCCTAACCCTAGCACCAACTCTCACCCTGTACAGTAATCCTCACCTGCAGCCTGAATCCTGAGGCCTAACCTAATGATTAGCGGCGCCCTGCAATGTACACGCCCCCTAACAAGTATCCGTACCCCAATCTCGACCCTAGGCCTCACCGGGAGCCTAACCCTAACCCGAGCACCAACCCTGACCCGGAAACCTAAGCCTCATCCGCAGCCTGAACCCTGAGGCCTACTCTAATGATAAGCCGTGCCGTGCAACTCACACGCCCCCTTACACGTATCCGTACACCAATCTGGACCCTAGGCCTCACCGGGAGCCTAACGCTAACCCTAGCTCCAACCCTGACCCTGAAACCTAAGCCTAAACGGAAGACTGAACCCTGAGGACTACCCTAACTATAAGCCGTGCCCTGCAACGCACACGCCCCCAAACACGTATCCCTACCCCAATCTCGACCCTAGGCCTCACCGGGAGCCTAAATCTAACCTTAGCTCCAAACCTGACATTGAAACCTAAGCATGAACCACGGCCTGAACCCTGAGGTTTAACCTAACGATCAGCCGTGCCCTGCAATGCACACGCCCCCTAACACGTATCCGTACCCCAATCTCGACCCTAAGCCTCACCGGAATCCTAACCCTAACCCTAGCTCCAACCCTGACCCTGAACGCTACGCATCACCTGCAGCCTGAACCCTGAGGCCTACGCTAAGGATAAGCCGCGCCCTGCAACGAAAACGCCCCCTAACACCTATCCGTACCCCAGTCTCGAACCAAGGCCTCACCGGGAGCCTTACCCTAACCCTAAGTCCAAGCTTGACCCTGAACAATAAACCTCACCTGCAGCCTGATCCCTGAGGCCTACCCTAATGATAAACCACGCCCTGCAAAAACAACGCCCCCTAACACATATCCGTACCCCAATCTCGACCCTAGGCCTCACCAGGAGCCTAACCCTAACCCTAACTCGAACCCTTATCCTTAACACTAAGCCTCACCCGCAGCCACAACCCTCAGCCCTACCCTAACGATAAGCCGCGCCCTGCAACACACACCCCCCTAACACGTATCCGTACCCCAATCTCGACCCTAGGCCTCACCGGGAGCCAAACGCTAAGGCTAGCTCCAACCCAGACCCTGAACCCTAAGCCTCACAGGACGACTGAACCCTGAGGCCTACACTAACGATAAGCCGCTCCCTGCAACGCAGAAGCCCCATAGCACGTATCAAAACCCCAATCTCGACCAGAAGCCTCACCGGGAGCCTAACCCTAACCGTAGCTCCAACTCTGACCCTGAACCGTAAGCCTCACCCGCAGCCTGAACCCTGAGGCCTCCACTAACGATAAGCCACTCCCTGCAACGAACACGCCCCCTAACATGTATCCGTACCCCAATCTCGGCCCTTAGCCTCACCGGAAGCCTAACCCTAACCCTAGCACCAACTCTCACCCTGAACAGTAATCCTCACCTGCAGCCTGAATCCTGAGGCCTAACCTAATGATTAGCGGCGCCCTGCAATGTACACGCCCCCTAACAAGTATCCGTACCCCAATCTCGACCCTAGGCCTCACCGGGAGCCTAACCCTAACCCGAGCACCAACCCTGACCCGGAAACCTAAGCCTCATCCGCAGCCTGAACCCTGAGGTCTACTCTAATGATAAGCCGTGCCGTGCAACTCACACGCCCCCTTACACGTATCCGTACACCTATCTCGACCCTAGGCCTCACCAGGAGCCTAACGCTAACCCTAGCTCCAACCCTGACCCTGAAACCTAAGCCTAAACGGAAGACTGAACCCTGAGGACTACCCTAACTATAAGCCGTGCCCTGCAATGCACACGCCCCCAAACACGTATCCCTACCCCAATCTCGACCCTAGGCCTCACCGGGAGCCTAAATCTAACCTTAGCTCCAAACCTGACCTTTAAACCTAAGCATGAACCGCGGCCTGAACCCTAAGGTTTAACCTAACGATCAGCCGTGCCCTGCAATGCACACGCCCCCTAACACGTATCCGTACCCCAATCTCGACCCTAAGCCTCACCGGAATCCTAACCCTAACCCTAGCTCCAACCCTGACCCTGAACGCTACGCATCACCTGCAGCCTGAACCCTGAGGCCTACGCTAAGGATAAGCCCCGCCCTGCAACGAAAACGCCCCCTAACACCTATCCGTACCCCAGCCTCGAACCTAGGCCTCACCGGGAGCCTTACCCTAACCCTAACTCCAAGCCTGACCCTGAACAATAAACCTCACCTGCAGCCAGAACCCTGAGGCCTACCCTAACGATAAACCACGCCCTGCAAAAACAACGCCCCCTAACACATATCCGTACCCCAATCTCGACCCTAGGCCTCACCAGGAGCCTAACCCTAACCCTAACTCGAACCCTTATCCTTAACACTAAGCCTCACCCGCAGCCACAACCCTCAGCCCTACCCTAACGATAAGCCGCGCCCTGTAACACACACACCTCTAACACGTATCCGTACCCCAATCTCGACCCTAGGCCTCACCGGGAGCCAAACGCTAACGCTAGCTCCAACCCAGACCCTGAACCCTAAGCTTCACAGGACGACTGAACCCTGAGGCCTACACTAACGATAAGCTGCGCCCTGCAACGCACAAGCCCCATAGCACGTATCAAAACCCCAATCTCGACCCGAAGCCTCACCGGGAGCCTAACCCTAACCGTAGCTCCAACTCTGACCCTGAACCGTAAGCCTCACCCGCAGCCTGAACCCTGAGGCCTCCGCTAACGATAAGCCACTCCCTGCAACGAACACGCCCCCTAACATGTATCCGTACCCCAATCTCGGCCCTTAGCCTCACCGGAAGCCTAACCCTAACCCTAGCACCAACTCTCACCCTGAACAGTAATCCTCACCTGCAGCCTGAATCCTGAGGCCTAACCTAATGATTAGCGGCGCCCTGCAATGTACACGCCCCCTAACAAGTATCCGTACCCCAATCTCGACCCTAGGCCTCACCGGGAGCCTAACCCTAACCCGAGCACCAACCCTGACCCGGAAACCTAAGCCTCATCCGCAGCCTGAACCCTGAGGCCTACTCTAATGATAAGCCGTGCCGTGCAACTCACACGCCCCCTTACACGTATCCGTACACCTATCTCGACCCTAGGCCTCACCGGGAGCCTAACGCTAACCCTAGCTCCAACCCTGACCCTGAAACCTAAGCCTAAACGGAAGACTGAACCCTGAGGACTACCCTAACTATAAGCCGTGCCCTGCAACGCACACGCCCCCAAACACGTATCCCTACCCCAATCTCGACCCTAGGCCTCACCGGGAGCCTAAATCTAACCTTAGCTCCAAACCTGACCTTGAAACCTAAGCATGAACCGCGGCCTGAACCCTGAGGTTTAACCTAACGATCAGCCGTGCCCTGCAATGCACACGCCCCCTAACACGTATCCGTACCCCAATCTCGACCCTAAGCCTCACCGGAATCCTAACCCTAACCCTAGCTCCAACCCTGACCCTGAACGCTACGCATCACCTGCAGCCTGAACCCTGAGGCCTACGCTAAGGATAAGCCGCGCCCTGCAACGAAAACGCCCCCTAACACCTATCCGTACCCCAGTCTCGAACCTAGGCCTCACCGGGAGCCTTACCCTAACCCTAACTCCAAGCCTGACCCTGAACAATAAACCTCACCTGCAGCCTGAACCCTGAGGCCTACCCTAACGATAAACCATGCCCTGCAAAAACAACGCCCCCTAACACATATCCGTACCCCAATCTCGACCCTACGCCTCACCAGGAGCCTAACCCTAACCCTAACTCGAACCCTTATCCTTAACACTAAGCCTCACCCGCAGCCACAACCCTCAGCCCTACCCTAACGATAAGCTGCGCCCTGCAACACACACCCCCCTAACACGTATCCATACCCCAATCTCGACCCTAGGCCTCACCAGGAGCCTAAACCTAACCCTAGCTCCAAGCCTGACCCTGAACAATAAACCTCACCTGCAGCCTGAACCCTGAGGCCTACCCTAACGATAAACCACGCCCTGCAAAAACAACGCCCCCTAACACATATCCGTACCCCAATCTCGACCCTAGGCCTCACCAGGAGCCTAACCCTAACCCTAACTCTAACCCTTATCCTTAACACTAAGCCTCACCCACAGCCACAACCCACAGCCCTACCCTAATGATAAGCCGCGCCCTGCAACACACACCCCCCTAACACGTATCCGTACCCCAATCTCGACCCTAGGCCTCACCGGGAGCCTAACCCTAACCCTAGCTCCAAGCCTGACACTGAACAATAAACCTCACCTGCAGCCTGAACCCTGAGGCCTACCCTAACGATAAACCACGCCCTGCAAAAACAACGCCCCCTAACACATATCCGTACCCCAATCTCGACCCTAGGCCTCACCAGGAGCCTAACCCTAACCCTAACTCGAACCCTTATCCTTAACACTAAGCCTCACCCGCAGCCACAACCCTCAGCCCTACCCTAACGATAAGCCGCGCCCTGCAACACACACACCCCTAACACGTATCCGTACCCCAATCTCGACCCTAGGCCTCACCGGGAGCCAAACGCTAACGCTAGCTCCAACCCAGACCCTGAACCCTAAGCCTCACAGGACGACTGAACCCTGAGGCCTACACTAACGATAAGCCGCGCCCTGCAACGCACAAGCCCCATAGCACGTATCCATACCCCAATCTCGACCCGAAGCCTCACCGGGAGCCTAACCCTAACCGTAGCTCCAACTCTGACCCTGAACCGTAAGCCTCACCCGCAGCCTGAACCCTGAAGCCTCCGCTAACGATAAGCCACTCCCTGCAACGAACACGCCCCCTAACATGTATCCGTACCCCAATCTCGGCCCTTAGCCTCACCGGAAGCCTAACCCTAACCCTAACACCAACTCTCACCCTGAACAGTAATCCTCACCTGCAGCCTGAATCCTGAGGCCTAACCTAATGATTAGCGGCGCCCTGCAATGTACACGCCCCCCAAACAAGTATCCGTACCCCAATCTCGACCCTAGGCCTCACCGGGAGCCTAACCCTAACCCGAGCACCAACCCTGACCCGGAAACCTAAGCCTCATCCGAAGCCTGAACCCTGAGGCCTACTCTAATGATAAGCCGTGCCGTGCAACTCACACGCCCCCTTACACGTATCCGTACACCAATCTCGACCCTAGCCCTCACCGGGAGCCTAACGCTAACCCTAGCTCCAACCCTGACCCTGAAACCTAAGCCTAAACGGAAGACTGAACCCTGAGGACTACCCTAACTATAAGCCGTGCCCTGCAACGCACACGCCCCCAAACACGTATCCCTACCCCAATCTCGACCCTAGGCCTCACCGGGAGCCTAAATCTAACCTTAGCTCCAAACCTGACCTTGAAACCTAAGCATGAACCGCGGCCTGAACCCTGAGGTTTAACCTAACGATCAGCCGTGCCCTGCAATGCACACGCCCCCTAACACGTATCCGTACCCCAATCTCGACCCTAAGCCTCACCGGAATCCTAACCCTAACCCTAGCTCCAACCCTGACCCTGAACGCTACGCATCACCTGCAGCCTGAACCCTGAGGCCTACGCTAAGGATAAGCCGCGCCCTGCAACGAAAACGCCCCCTAACACCTATCCGTACCCCAGTCTCGAACCTAGGCCTCACCGGGAGCCTTACCCTAACCCTAAGTCCAAGCTTGACCCTGAACAATAAACCTCACCTGCAGCCTGAACCCTGAGGCCTACCCTAATGATAAACCACGCCCTGCAAAAACAACGGCCCCTAACACATATCCGTACCCCAATCTCGACCCTAGGCCTCACCAGGAGCCTAACCCTAACCCTAACTCGAACCCTTATCCTTAACACTAAGCCTCACCCGCAGCCACAACCCTCAGCCCTACCCTAACGATAAGCCGCGCCCTGCAACACACACCCCCCTAACACGTATCCGTACCCCAATCTCGACCCTAGGCCTCACCGGGAGCCAAACGCTAAGGCTAGCTCCAACCCAGACCCTGAACCCTAAGCCTCACAGGACGACTGAACCCTGAGGCCTACACTAACGATAAGCCGCTCCCTGCAACGCACAAGCCCCATAGCACGTATCCAAAACCCAATCTCGACCCGAAGCCTCACCGGGAGCCTAACCCTAACCGTAGCTCCAACTCTGACCCTGAACCGTAAGCCTCACCCGCAGCCTGAACCCTGAGGCCTCCGCTAACGATAAGCCACTCCCTGCAACGAACACGCCCCCTAACATGTATCCGTACCCCAATCTCGGCCCTTAGCCTCACCGGAAGCCTAACCCTAACCCTAGCACCAACTCTCACCCTGAACAGTAATCCTCACCTGCAGCCTGAATCCTGAGGCCTAACCTAATGATTAGCGGCGCCCTGCAATGTACACGCCCCCTAACAAGTATCCGTACCCCAATCTCGACCTTAGGCCTCACCGGGAGCCTAACCCTAACCCGAGCACCAACCCTGACCCGGAAACCTAAGCCTCATCCGCAGCCTGAACCCTGAGGCCTACTCTAATGATAAGCCGTGCCGTGCAACTCACACGCCCCCTTACACGTATCTGTACACCTATCTCGACCCTAGGCCTCACCAGGAGCCTAACGCTAACCCTAGCTCCAACCCTGACCCTGAAACCTAAGCCTAAACGGAAGACTGAACCCTGAGGACTACCCTAACTATAAGCCGTGCCCTGCAACGCACACGCCCCCAAACACGTATCCCTACCCCAATCTCGACCCTAGGCCTCACCGGGAGCCTAAATCTAACCTTAGCTCCAAACCTGACGTTTAAACCTAAGCATGAACCGCGGCCTGAACCCTAAGGTTTAACCTAACGATCAGCCGTACCCTGCAATGCACACGCCCCCTAACACGTATCCGTACCCCAATCTCGACCCTAAGCCTCACCGGAATCCTAACCCTAACCCTAGCTGCAACCCTGACCCTGAACGCTACGCATCACCTGCAGCCTGAACCCTGAGGCCTACGCTAAGGATAAGCCGCGCCCTGCAACGAAAACGCCCCCTAACACCTATCCGTACCCCAGTCTCGAACCTAGGCCTCACCGGGTGCCTTACCCTAACCCTAAGTCCAAGCGTGACCCTGAACAATAAACTTCACCTGCAGCCTGAACCCTGAGGCCTACCCTAACGATAAACCACGCCCTGCAAAAACAACGCCCCCTAACACATATCCGTACCCCAATCTCGACCCTAGGCCTCACCAGGAGCCTAACCCTAACCCTAACTCGAACCCTTATCCTTAACACTAAGCCTCACCCGCAGCCACAACCCTCAGCCCTACCCTAACGATAAGCCGCGCCCTGCAACACACACCCCCCTAACACGTATCCGTACCCCAATCTCGACCCTAGGCCTCACCGGGAGCCAAACGCTAACGCTAGCTCCAACCCAGACCCTGAACACTAAGCCTCACAGGACGACTGAACCCTGAGGCCTACACTAACGATAAGCCGCGCCCTGCAACGCACAAGCCCCATAGCACGTATCCAAACCCCAATCTCGACCCGAAGCCTCGCCGGGAGCCTAACCCTAACCGTAGCTCCAACTCTGACCCTGAACCGTAAGCCTCACCCGCAGCCTGAACCCTGAGGCCTCCGCTAACGATAAGCCACTCCCTGCAACGAACACGCCCCCTAACATGTATCCGTACCCCAATCTCGGCCCTTAGCCTCACCGGAAGCCTAACCCTAACCCTAGCACCAACTCTCACCCTGAACAGTAATCCTCACCTGCAGCCTGAATCCTGAGGCCTAACCTAATGATTAGCGGCGCCCTGCAATGTACACGCCCCCTAACAAGTATCCGTACCCCAATCTCGACCCTAGGCCTCACCGGGAGCCTAACCCTAACCCGAGCACCAACCCTGACCCGGAAACCTAAGCCTCATCCGCACCCTGAACCCTGAGGCCTACTCTAATGATAAGCCGTGCCGTGCAACTCACACGCCCCCTTACACGTATCCGTACACCAATCTCGACCCTAGGCCTCACCGGGAGCCTAACGCTAACCCTAGCTCCAACCCTGACCCTGAAACCTAAGCCTAAACGGAAGACTGAACCCTGAGGACTACCCTAACTATAAGCCGTGCCCTGCAACGCACACGCCCCCAAACACGTATCCCTACCCCAATCTCGACCCTAGGCCTCACCTGGAGCCTAAATCTAACCTTAGCTCCAAACCTGACCTTGAAACCTAAGCATGAACCGCGGCCTGAACCCTGAGGTTTAACCTAACGATCAGCCGTGCCCTGCAATGCACACGCCCCCTAACACGTATCCGTACCCCAATCTCGACCCTAAGCCTCACCGGAATCCTAACCCTAACCCTAGCTCCAACCCTGACCCTGAACGCTACGCATCACCTGCAGCCTGAACCCTGAGGCCTACGCTAAGGATAAGCCGCGCCCTGCAACGAAAACGCCCCCTAACACCTATCCATACCCCAGTCTCGAACCTAGGCCTCACCGGGAGCCTTACCCTAACCCTACGTCCAACCGTTACCCTGACTCCTAAGCCTCACCCGGAGCCTGAACCCTGAGGAATACCCTAATGATAAGCCGCGCCCTGAAACTCACATGCCCCGTAACATATATCCGTTCCCCAATCTCGACCCAAAGCCTCACAGGGAGACTAAACCTACCTCTAGCTCCAAACATGACCCTGAACCCTAAGTCTCACACGCAGCATGAACCCTGAGGCCTACCCTAAAGTCAAGCCCCGCCCTGCAACGCACACGTCCCTTAACACGTATCCGTACCCGAATCTCGACCCAAAGCCTCACCTGGAGCCAAAACCTAACTCTAGCTCTAACCCTGACCCTGAACAATAAACATCACCTGCAGCCTGACTACCCTAACGATAAACCGCGCCCTGCAACAACAACGCCCCCTAACACATATCCGTTCCCCAATCTCGACCCTAGGCCTCACCTAGAGCCTAACCCTAACCCTAACTCCAACCCTTATCCTGAACACTAAGCCTCACCCGCAGCCACAACCCTGAGCCCTACCCTCACTATAAGCCGCGCCCTGAAACGCACATGCTCCGAAACACGTATCCGTACACCAATCTCATACCTAGGCCTCAGAGCGACCCTAACACTAACCCTAGATCCAAGCCTGACCCTGAAACCTAAGCCTCACCCGCAGCCTGAACCCTGAGACCTACCCTAACGATAAGCCGCGCCCTGCAACGCACACGCCCCCTAACACGTATCCATACCGCAATCTCGACCCTTAGCCTCACCCGGAGCCCAACGCTAACGCTAGCTCGAACCCTGACCCTGAACCTTAAGCCTCTCAGGAAGACTGAACCCTGAGGCCTACACTAATGATAAGCCACGCCCTGCAACGCACACGCCCCCTAACACGTATCCGTACCCCAATCTCGACCCGAATCCTCACCGGGCGCCTAAACCTATCCCTAGCTTCAACTCTGACCCTGAACCCTAAGCCTCACCCGCAGCCTGAACCCTTAGGCCTACCCTAATGATAAGCCACGCCCTGCAATGCACACTCCCCCTAACACGTATCCATACCGCAATCTCGACCCTAAGCCTCACCGGGAGCCTGACCAAAACCCTAGTTCCAACCATGACACTGAACCCTAAATCTCACCCGCAGCCTGAACTCTGAGGCCTTCCCTAACGATAAGCCTCTCCCTGCAAAGAAAATGCCCTGTAACACATATCCCTACCAGAATCTTGACCCTAGGCCGCACTGGGAGCCAAACCCTTACCCTAAGTCCAACCGTTACCCTGAACACTAAGCCTCATCCGCAGCATGAACCCTGAGGCTTACCCTAACGATCAGCCGTGCCCTGTAATGCACATGCCCCCTAACACGTATCCGTACTCCAATCTCGACCCAAAGCCTCACCGTGAGCCTAACCCTAACCGTAGCTCCAACTCTCACCATGAACGATAAGCCTCAAACACAGCCTGAACCCAGAGGCCTACCCTAACAATGACTCACGCTCTGCAACGAACACGCCCCCTAACACCTATCCGTATCCCAATCTCGGCCCTAAGCCTCATCAGAAGCCAAACCCTGACCCTAGCTCCAACTCTCACCCTGAACAGTAATCCTCAACTGCAGCCTGTATCCTGAGGCCTAACCTAATGATAAGCGGCGCCCTGCAACGAACATGCCCCCTAACATGTATCCGTACCCCAATCTAGACCCTAGGCCTCACCGGGAGCATAACCGTAACCCGAGTTCCAACCCTGACCCTGAAACCTATGCCTCATCCGTAGCCTGAACCCTGAGGCCTACTCTAATGATAATCTGTGCCGTGCAACTCACACGCCCCCTTACACGTATCCGTACCCCAATCTCGACCCTAGGCCTCACTGGGACCCTAACGCTAACCCTAGGTCCAACCCTGACCGTGAACACTAAGCCTAACCGGAAGACTGAACCCTGAGGCCTACCCTAACTATAAGCCACGCCCTGCAACGCACAAGCCCCCTAACACGTATCCATACACCAATCTCGACCCTAAGCCTCACCGGGAGCCTGACCAAAACCCTAAATCCAACCCAGACCCTGAACCCTAAGCCTCACCCGCAGTCTGAACCCTGAGGCCTACCCTAACGAGAAGCCTCGCCCTGCAAAGAAAACGCCCAGTAACACATATCCGTACGCCAATCTAGACCCTTGGCCGCACTGGGATCCTAAACCTAACCCTAAGTCCAACCGTTACCCTCAACCCTAAGCCTCACCAGCAGCCTGAACCCTGAGGCCTACCCTAACGATAAGCCACGCCCTCCAACGCACACGCCCCCTAACACGTATCCGTACCCCAATCACGACCGTAAGCCTCACCGGTAGCCTATCCCTAACCGTAGCTCCAACCCTGACCCTGAAATCTAAGCCTGACCAGAAGCCCAATACCTGCGTCCTACCCTAACGAGGAGCCACGCCCTGCAATGAACACGCCCCCTAACACGTATCCGTACCCCAATCTCAACCCGAAGCCTCACGGGGAGCCTAAACGTATCCCTAGCTCCAAACCTGACCCTGAACACTAAGTCTCACCCACAGCCTGAACCCTGAGGCCTACCCTAATGTTAAGCCGCGCACTGCAAGGCACACGCCCCTTATCACGTATCCGTACCTCAATCTCGACCCAAAGCCTCACCGGGAGCCTAACCCTAACACGAGCTCCAACCCTGACCCTGAAACCTAAGCCTGAACCACAGACTGAACCCTGAGGCCTAACCTAATGATAAGCGGTGCCCTACAACGAACATGCCCCTTAACAAGTATGCGTACCCCAATATCGACCCTAGGCCTCAACGGGAGCCTAACCCTAACCCGAGCTCCAACCCTGACCATGAAACCTAAGCCTCATCCGCAGCCTGAACCCTGAGGCCTACTCTAACAATAAGCCACGTCGTGCAACTCACACTCCCCCTAACACGTATCCGTACCCCAATCGCGAACCTAGGCCTCACCGGGAGCCTAACCCTAACCCTAAGGCCAACCCTCACCCTGAACATGAAGCCTCAACCACAGCCTGAACCCTGAGACCTACCCTAACGATAAGACGCGCGCTGCAACAAAAACGACCCCTAACACGTATCCGTACCCCAATCTCGAGCCTAGGCCTCAGCGAGAGCCTAACACTAACCCTTCGCCAACCATGACCCTGAACCCTAAGCCTCACCTACAGACTGAACCCTGACGCCTACCCTAACGATAAGCCACGTCCTGCAACAAAAACGCCCCTAACACATATCTGTACACCAATCACGACCCTAGGCCTCACCGGGAGCCTAATCCTAACCCTAAGTCCAGCCCTTACCCTGAACCTTAAGCCTCACCTGCAGCCTGAACCCTGAGGCGTACCCAAACGATAAGCCGCGCAATGCAACGCACACGCCCCCTAACACGTATCCGTGCCCCAATCTCCACCATAGGCCTCACCAGGAGACAAAACCTAACCCAAGCTCCAACCCTGACCCTGAACCCTAAGCCTCACCCTCAGCCTGAACCCTGAGGCCTACCCTAACGATAAGCTGCACCAAGCAACGCACACGCCCCCTAACACGTATCCGTACCCCAATCTCGACCCTAGCCTTAAGCGGGAGCCTAACATAACCCTAGCTCCAACCCTGACTCTGAACACAAAGCCTCACCCGCAGCCTGAACCCTGAGGCTTACCCTAACGATAAGCCGCGCCCTGCAACACACACGCCCCCTAACACGTATCCTTACCACAATCTCCACCCTAGGCCTCATCGGGAGCCTAACCCTAAACCTAGCTCCAACCCTGACCATGACAACTATGCCTCACCCGCTCCCTGTACGCTGAGGCCTACCCTAACGATCAGCCGTGCCCCGCAATGAACACGCCCCCTAACACGTATCCGTAACCCAATCTCGACAGTAGGATTCAGCGAGAGCCTAACCCTAATCCTAGCTCAAACCCTGACCCTGAACCCTAATCATCACCCGCACCCGCAGCCTGAACGTGAGTCCTACCCTAACGATAAGCCACGCCCTGCAATGCACACGGCCTCTAACACGTATCCGTACCCCAATCTCCACCGAAGGCCTCACCGGGAGTCTAAACCTAACCCTAGCTCAAACCCTGACCCTGAACACTAAGCCTCGCCTGCAGCCTGAACCCTGAGGGCTACCCTAACGATAAGCCGCGCCCTGCAAAAACAACGCCCCCTAACACATATCCGTAGCCCAATCTCGACCCTAGGCGTGACCGGGAACCTAAACCTAACCCTAACTCCAACACTTATCCTGAACCCTAAGCCTCACCCAGAGCCACAACACTGAGCCCTACCCTAACGATGAGCCGCGCCTTGCAAAGCACACTCCCCATAACACGTATCCATACCCCAACCTCGGACCAGGCCTCAGAGGGAGCCTAACCCTAATCCTAGCTCCAAACCTCACACTGAAGCCTAAGCCTCACCCGCAACCTGAACCCTGAGGCCTACCGTAACGATAAGCTGCGCCCTGCAATGCACACTCCCCCTAACACGTATCCGTACGCCAATCTCGACCCTAAGCCTCCCCGGGAGCCGAACGCTAACGCTAGCTCGAACCCTGACCCTGACCTTTAAGACTCACAGGAAGACTGAACCCTGAGGCCTACACTAACGATAAGCCACGCCCTGCAACGCACACGCCCCCTAACACGTATCCGTACCCCAATCTCGACCCGAATCCTCACCTAGAGCCTAAACCTAACCCTAGCTTCAACTCTGATCCTGAACCCTTAGCCTCACCCGCAGCCTGAACCCTTAGGCCTACCCTAACGATAACCCACGCCCTGCAACGAACACGCCTCCTAACACGTATGCGTACCCCAATCTCGACCCAAAGCCTCACAAGAACCTGAACACTAACCCTATCTCCAACTCTCAACCTGAACCCTAAGCCTCACCCGCAGCCAGAACCCTGAGGCCTAAGCTAACGATAAGCCCGCCGGGCAACTCACATGCCCCTTACACGTATCCGTACCACAATCTCGACCCTAGGCCTCACCGGGAGCCTAACCCTAACCCGAGCTCCAACCATGTCCCTGAAACCTAAGCCTCATCTGCCGCCTGAACCCTGAGGCTTACTCTAACGATAAACCGCGCCGTGCCACTCATACGCCCCCTTACACATATCCGTAGCCCAATCTCGACCCTAGGCTTAACCGGGAGCCTAACATTAACACTAGCTCCAACACTGACCCTGAAAGCTTAGGCTCATCTGCAGCCTGAACCCTGAGGCCTACGCTAACGATAAGCCACGCCCTGCAACGAAATGCCCCATAACACATATCCGTACCCCAATCTCGAAGCTAGGCCTCACCGGGAGCCTAAACCTAACCCGAAGTCCAACCCTTACCCTGAACACTAAGCCTCACCCGCAGTCTGAACCCTGAGGCGTACCCAAATGATAAGCCACGCCCAGCAAAACACACGCCCCCTTACATGTGTCCGTACCCAAATCTCTACCGTAAACCTCACTGAGAGTCTAACCCTAACCCTAGCTCCAACCATGACCCTTAACCATAAGCCTCACCCGCAGCCTGAACCCTGAGGCCTAAACTAACGATAACCGGCGCCCTGCAATGCACACGCCCCGTAAAACGTTTCCGTACACCAATCTCAATCCTAGGCCTCACCAGGAGCCTATCCCTAACACGAGCTCCAACCCTGACCCTGAAACCTAAGCCTCATCCACAGGCTGAAACCTGAGGCCTACCCTAACGTTAAGCCGCGCCCTGCAAGGCACACGCCCCTTAACACGTATCCGTACCCCAATCTCGACCCAGAGCCTCACCGGGATCCTAAGCCTAACCCTAGCTTCAACCCTGACCCTGAACAATAAACCTCACCTGCAGCCTGAACGCTGAGGCCTACCCTAACGATAAACCGCGCCCTGCAACAACAACACCCCCTAACACATATCCGTACCCCAATCTCGACACTAGGCCTCACCGGGAGCCTAACCCGAACCCTAATTCCAACCCTTAACCTGAACACTAAGCCTCACCCACAGCCACAACCCTGAGCCCTACCCTAACGATAAGTCGCGCCCTGCAACGCACACACCCCCTAACACGTATCCGTACCCAATCTCGAACCTAGGCCTCAGAGGGAGCCTAACCCTAACACTAGCTCCAACCCTGACCCTGAAACCGAAGTCTCACCCGCATCCTGAACCCTGAGGCCTACCCTATCGATAAGCGGCGCCCTGCAACGCACACGCTCCGTAACACGTATCCGTACCCGAATCTCAACCCTAGGCCTCACTGCGAGCCAAACGCTTACTCTAGCTCAAACCCAGACCCTGAACACTAAGCCTCACAGGAAGACTGAACCCTGTGGCCTACACTAACGATAAGCCGCGCCCTGCAACGCACACGCCCCCTAACACATATCCGTACCCCAATCTCGACCCGAAGCCGCACCGGGAGCCTAAACCTAACCCTAGCTCCAACTGTGACCCTGAACCGTAAGCCTCACCCGCAGCCTGAACCCTGAGGCCTACCCTAACGATAACCCACGCCCTGAAAAGAACACGCCCCTAAAATGTATCAGTACCCCAATCTCGGCCCTAAGCCTCACCGGAAGCCTAACCATAACCCTATCTCCAACTCTCACCCTGAACAGTAATCCTCACCTGCAGCCTGAATCCTGAGGGCTAACCTAAAGATAAGCGGCGCCCTGCAAACCACACGACCCCTAATAAGTATCCGTACACCAACCTCGACCCTAGGCCTCATCGGGAGCATAAACCTAACCCGAGCTCCAACCCTGACCCTGAATCCTAAGCCTCATCCACAGCCTGAACCCTGAGACCCACTCTAAAGATAAGCCGCGCCGTGCAACTCACACGCCCCCTAAAACGTATCCGTACCCCAATCTCGACCCTAGGCCTCACGGGGAGCCTAAACCTAACCTTAGCTCCAAACCTGACACTGAAACCTAAACCTCACCCGCAACCTGAACCCTGAGGCATACCGTAACGATAAGCCATGCCCTGCAACGCACACGCCCCCTAACACGTATCCGTACCCCAATCTCGAGCCTAAGCCTGACCAGAAGCCTAACCCTAACCCTAGCTCCAACCCTGACCCTGAACCCTAAGCCTCAACAGCAGCCTGAACCCTGAGGCCTTCCCTAACGATCAGCCGCGCCCTGAAATTCAAACGACCCCTAACATATATCCGTATCCCAATATCGAACCAAATCCTCTCCGGGAGCCTAACCCTAACCCTAGATCCAACCCTGACCCTGAACAATAAGCCTCACCAGCAACCCGATACTTGAGGCCTACCCTAACGATAAGGAACGCCGTGCAACGCACACGCACCCTAACACGTCCCCGTACCCTAATCTCGACCCTAGGCCTCACCGGGAACCTAATCCTAACCCAAACTCCAACCGTGACCCTGAACACAAAGCCTCACCCAAAGCCTAAACCCTGAGGCGTATTGTAACGATACGCCACGCTCTGCAACGCATACGCCCCCTAACAGGTTTCCGTACCCCAATCTCGAACCTAGGCCTCAGCGGGAGCCGAACCCTAACCCTAGCTCCAACCCTCACCCTGAAACCTAAGCCTCACCCACCGTCTGAACCCTGTGGCCTACCCTAATGATAAGCTGGGGTCTGCAAGTATCACCAGGAGCCTAACCGTAACCCGAGCTCCAACCCTGACCCTGAAAACTAAGCCTCATCCGCAGCCTGAACCCTAAGGCCTACTCTCACGATAAGCCACGCTTTGCAACTCACACGACCCGTTACAGGTATCCGTACCCCAATCTCGAACCTAGGCCTCACCGGGAGCCTAACCCTAACCCTAGCTCCAACCCTGACCCTGATCCCTAAGCCTAACCGGAAGACTGATCCCTGAGGCCTACCCTAACTATAAGCTGCGCCCTGCAATGCACACGCCCCCTAACTCGTATCCGTACCCCAATCTCGACCGTAAGGCTCACCGGGAGCCTAAATCTAACCCTAGCTCCAACCATGACCCTGAACCCTAAGCCTCACCACAGCCTGAAACCTGAGGCCTACCATAACAATAACCTGCGCCACGCAACGCACACGCATACTAACAGGTATCCGTACCCAAATCCCGACCCTAAACCTCACCGGGAGTCTAACATTAACCCTAGCATCAACCGTGATTCCGAACCCTAAGCCTCACCCGCAGCCTGAACCCTGAGGCCTACCCTAACTTTAAACCACGCCCTGCAACTCACACGCCCCCTAACATGTATCGGTACCCCAATCTCAACCCGAAGCCTCACCGGGAGCCTAACCCTAACACTAGCTACAAGCATCACCCTGAACCCTAAGCCTCACCCGCAGCCTGAACACGGAGGCCTACCCTAACGATCAGCCGCGCACTGCAACCCCCACACCCCCTAACACGTATCCGTTCCCCAATATCGACCCAAAACCTCACTGGGTGCCTTATCCTAACCCTAGCTAAAACCCTGATCCCTTAAACTAAGCCTCACCCACAGCTTCAAAGCTGAGGACTACCCTAACGATAAGTCACGCCCTGCAACGCACACGCCCCCTAACACGTATCCATACCCCAATGTCGATCCGAAGCCTCACCGGGAGCCTAACCCTAACACGAGCTCCAACCATGACCCTGAAACCTAAGCCTCACCCGCAGCCTGAACCCTGAGGTCTACCCTAACGATCACCCGCACACTGCAACACCCACGCCCCCTAAAACGTATCCGTTCCTCAATCTTGACCCTAAACCTCACTGGGAGCCTAACCCTAATCCTACCTAAAACCCTGACCGTTTAACCTAAGCCTCACCCACAGCCTCAACCCTGAGGACTACAATAACGATAAGTCACGCCTTGCAACGCACAAGACCCCTAACACGTATCCGTACCCCAATCTCGAACCTAGGCCTCAGCGGGAGCCTAACCCTAACCCTAGCTCCAACCCTGACCCTGAACCCGGAGCCTCATCCGCAGTCTGAACCCTGAGGCCTAGCCTAACGATAAGCCGCGCTCTGCAAGTAATACGCCCCCTAACACGTATCCGTACCCCAAACTCGACCCTAGGCCTCACCGGGAGCCTAACCCTAACCCGAGCGCCAACCCTGACCCTTAAACCTAAGCCTCATCCGCAAACTGAACACGGAGTCCAACCGTAACGATAAGCCACGCCCTTCAACGCACACGCCCCGTAACACGTATCCGTACCCCAAACTCGAAGTGAAGCCTCACCGGGAGCCTAACCATAACCCTAACTCCAACACTGACCCTGACACATAAGCCTCGCACGCAGCGTGAGCCCTGAGGCTTACCCTAATGATAAGCAGCGCGGTGCAACGCACACGCCCCCTAACACGTCCCCGTACCCTAATCTCGACCCTAGGCCTCACTGGGAGCCTAATCCTAACCCTAGCTCCAACCCTGACCCTGAACACAAAGCCTCACCCAAAGCCAGAACCCTGAGGCATATTATAACGATAAGCCGTGCCCTGCAACGCACACGCCCCCTAACACGTTTCCGTACCCCAATCTCGAACCTAGGCCTCAGCGGGAGCCGAACCCTTACCCTAGATCCAACCCTTACCCTGAACCCTTAGCCTAACCGGAAGACTGATCCCTGAGGCCTACCCTAACTATAAGCCGCGCCCTGCAATGCACACGCCCCCTAACACGTATCCGTACCCCAATCTCGACCGTAAGCCTCACGGGGAGCGTAAATCTAACCCTACCTCCAACCATGACCCTGAACCCGAAGCCTCACCCGCAGCCTTAACCCTGAGGCCTACCCTAAGGATAAGTCACGCCCTGTAAAGCAAACGCCCCCTAACACGTATCCGTAACACAATCTCCACCCTAGGCCTCCCCGGGTGACTAAGCCTAACCCTAGCTCCAAAAATAACCCTGAACACTAAGCCTCACCCTCAGCGTGAACCCTGAGGTCTACCCTAATGTTAACCCGCGCCCCTCAACGCACACGCGCCCAAACACGTATCCGTACCCCAATCTCGACCCGAAGCCTCAGCGGGAGCCTAACCCTAACCCTAGATCCAGCCCTGTCCTTAACACTACGCCTACCCCGCAGCATGAACCCTGAGGCCTACCCTAATGATCAGCTGCGCACTGCAACACACACGCCCCCTAACACGTATCCGTACCCCAATCTCGACCCGAAGCCTCACCGGGAGCCTAACCCTTACCGTAGCTCCAACCCTGACCGTGAACACTAAGCCTCACCCGCAGCCTGAACCGTGAGGCCTACCCTAATGATAAGCAGCGCGGTGCAACGCACACGCCCCGAACACATATACGTACCCGTATCTCGACCCAGCCCTCACCGGGAGCCTAATCCTAACCGTAGCTACAACCCTGACCCTGAACCCTAAGCCTCACCCGAAGCCTGAACCCTGAGGCCTACTATAACGATAAGCCACGCCCTGCAACGCACACGCCCCCTAACACGTATCCATACCACAATCTCGACCCTAGGTCTCACCGGGAGCCGAACAATAACCCTAGCTCCAACCCTGACCCTGAACCCTAAGCCTCACCTGCAGACTGATCCCTGAGGCCTCCCCCAACGATAAACCACGCCATGCAAATCACAGGCCCCATAACATGTCTGCGTACCCCAATCTCGACCATAAGCGTCACCGGGAGCTGAACCCTAACCCTAGCTCCAACCCTGACCCTGAACCCTAAGCCTCACCTGCAGACTGAACCCAGAGCCCTACCCTAACGATAAGCCACGCCCTGCAATGCACATGCCCCCTAACACGTATCCGTAACCCAATTTAGACCCTAGGCCTGTGCGAGAGCCAAACCCTAACCCTAGCTCCAAGTCAGACTGTGAATCCTAAGCCTCACCCGCAGCATGAACATCGAGGCCAACACTAACGATAAGCTGCGCCGTGCAATGCACACGCCCCCTAACACGAATCCGTACCCCAATCTCAACCCTAGGCCTCACTGGGAGATTAAACCTAACCTTACCTCCAACCATGACCCTGAACACTAAGCATCAGCCGAAGCCTGATCCCTGAGGCCTACCCTAACGATAAACCGCGCCCTGCAACGCAAACGCACCCTAACACGTATCCATACCCGAATCTCGTCCCGAAGCTTCACCGGGACCCTAACCCTAGCCCTAGCTCGAACCCTGACCCTGAAACCTAAGCCTCAACTGCAGCCTGAACCTTGAGGCCTACCCTAACGATAAGCCGCGCCCTGCAACGCACATGCCCACTAACACGTATACTTACCCCAATTTCGACACCACCCCTAACCGGGAGCCTAACCCTAACCCTAGCTCCAACCCTGACCCTAAACACTAAGCCTCACCTGCAGTGTGAACCTTGAGGCGTACCCTAACGATAAGCTGCGCCCTGCAACGCACACGGCCCATAACACGTATCCGTACCCCAAACTCGATCCGAAGCCTCACCGGGAGCCTAACCGTAACACTAGCTCCAACCCTGACCCTGAATCCTAAGCCTCACCCTCCGTCTGAATCCTGAGGCCTACCCTAATGATAAACCGCGATATGCAAGGAATACGACCCCTAACACGTATCCGTACCCCAAACTGAACCCTAGGCCTAACCGGGAGCCTAACCCTAACCCGAGCTCCAACCCTGACCCTGAAAACTAAGCCTGATCCGCAACCTGAACCCTGAGTCCTACTCTAACGATAAGCAACGCCCTGCAATGCACACGTCCCCTAACACGTATCCGTACCCCAATCTCGAACCTAGGACTCACTGGGAGCCTAACCGGAACTCTAGGTCCAACCCGGACCCTGAACACTAAGCCTCACCGGCAGCCTGAACCCTGAGGCCTACCCTAACGATAAGTCACGCCCTGCAACGCACACGCCCCCTAACACGTATCCGTACCCCAATGTCGATCCGAAGCCTCACCGGGAGCCTAACCCTAACACTAGCTTCAACCATGACCCTGAACCCTAAGCCTCCCCCTTAGCCTGAACCCTGCGGTCTACCCTAACGGTCAGCCTCACACTGCAACACCCACGCCCCGTAACACGTATCCGTTCCCCATTCTTGACTCTAAACCTCACTGGGAGCCTAACCCTAATCTTACCTAAAACCCTGACCGTTTAAACTAAGCCTCACCCACAGCCTCAACCCTGAGGCCTACCCTAACGATAAGCCACGCCCTTCAACGCACACACCCCGTAACACGTATCCGTACCCCAAACTCGAACCAAAGCCTCACCGGGAGCCTAACCCTAACCCTAACTCCAACGCTGACCCTGACCCATAAGCCTCACCCGCAGCGTGAGCCCTGAGGCCTACCCTAACGATACGCAGCGCCGTGCAATGCACACGCACGCTAACACGTCGCCGTACCCTAATATCGACCCTAGGCCTCACTGGGAGCCTAATCCTAACCCTACCTCCAACCCTGACCCTGAACACAAAGCCTCACCCAAAGCCTAAACCCTGAGGTGTATTGTAACGATACGCCGCGCCCTGCAACGCACACGCCCCCTAACACGTTTCCGTACCGCAATCTCGAACCTAGGCCTCAGCGGGAGCCGAACCCTAACCCTAGCTCCAACCCTCACCCTGAAACCTAAGCCTCACCCGCCGTCTGAACCCTGAGGCCTACCCTAATGATAAGCTGGGGTCTGCAAGTATCACCAGGAGCCTAACCGTAACACGAGCTCCAACCCTGACCCTGAAAACTAAGCCTCATCTGCAGCCTGAACCCTAAGGCCTACTCTCACGATAAGCCACGCTATGCAACTCACACGACCCGTTACAGGTATCCGTACCCCAATCTCGACCCTAGGCCTCACCGGGAGCCTAACCATAACCCTAACTCCAACACTGACCCTGAAACATAAGCCTCACCCGCAGCGTGAGCCCTGAGGCCTACCCTAATGATAAGCAGCGCCGTGCAATGCACACGCACCCTAACACGTCCCCGTACCCTAATCTCGACCCTAGGCCTCACCGGGAGCCTAATCCTAACCCAAACTCCAACCGTGACCCTGAACACAAAGCCAAACACAAAGCCTAAACCCTGAGGCGTATTGTAACGATACGCCGCGCCCTGCAACGCCCACGCCCCCTAACACGTTTCCGTACCCCAATCTCGAACCTAGGCCTCAGCGGGAGCCGAACCTTAACCCTAGCTCCAACCCTGACCCTGAAACCTAAGCCTAACCGGAAGAATGAACACTGAGGCATACCCTAACTATAAGCAGCGCCCTGCAACGCACACGCCCCCTAAAACATATCCGTACCCCAATCTCGACCCTAGGCCTCACGGGGAGCCTAAACCTAACCTTAGCTCCAAACCTGACACTGAAACCTAATCCACACCCGCAACCTGAACCCTGAGGCATACCGTAACGATAAGCCACGCCCTGCAACGCACACGCCCCCTAACACGTATCCGTACCCCAATCTCGAGCCTAAACCTGACCAGAAGCCTAACCCAAACCCTAGCTCCAACCCTGACCCTGAACCCTAAGCCTCAACAGCAGCCTGAACCCTGAGGCCTTCCCTAACGATCAGCCGCGCCCTGAAACTCACACGACCCCTAACATATATCCGTATCCCAATATCGACCCAAAGCCTCTCCGGGAGCCTAACCCTAACCCTAGCTCCATCCCTGACCCTGAACAATAAGCCTCACCAGCAACCCGATACTTGAGGCCTACCCTAACGATAAGGAACGCCGTGCAACGCACACGCACCCTAACACGTCCCCGTAACCTAATCTCGACCCTAGGCCTCACCGGGAACCTAATCCTAACCCAAACTCCAACCGTGACCCTGAACACAAAGCCTCACCCAAAGCCTAAACCCTGAGGCGTATTGTAACGATACGCCACGCTCTGAAACGCATACGCCCCCTAACAGGTTTCCGTACCCCAATCTCGAACCTAGGCCTCAGCGGGAGCCGAACCCTAAACCTAGCTCCAACCCTCACCCTGAAACCTAAGCCTCACCCGCCGTCTGAACCCTGTGGCCCACCCTAATGATAAGCTGGGGTCTGCAAGTATCACCAGGAGCCTAACCGTAACACGAGCTTCAACCCTGACCCTGAAAACTAAGCCTCATCCACAGCCTGAACCCTAAGGCCTACTCTCATGATAAGCCACGCTTTGCAACTCACACGACCCGTTACAGGTATCCGTACCCCAATCTCGACCCTAGGCCTCACCGGGAGCCTAACCCTAACCCTAGCTCCAACCCTGACCCTGATCCCTAAGCCTAACCGGAAGACTGATCCCTGAGGCCTACCCTAACTATAAGCCGCGCCCTGCAATGCACACGCCCCCTAACTCGTATCCGTACCCCAATCTCGACCGTAAGCCTCACCGGGAGCCTAAATCTAACCCTAGCTCCAACCATGACCCTGAACCCTAAGCCTCACCGCAGCCTGAAACCTGAGGCCTACCATAACAATAACCTGCGCCACGCAACGCACACGCACACTAACAGGTATACGTACCCCAATCGCGACCCTAAGCCTCACCGGGAGCCTAACAATAACCCTAGCTTCAACCATGATTCTGAACCCTAAGCCTCACCCGCAGCCTGAACCCTGAGGCCTACCCTAACTGTAAACCACGCCCTGCAACTCACACGCCCCCTAACACGTATCGGTACCCCAATCTCAACCCGAAGCCTCACCGGGAGCCTAACCCTAACACTAGCTCCAACCATCACCCTGAACCCTAAGCCTCACCCGCAGCCTGAACACGGAGGCCTACCCTAACGATCAGCCGCGCACTGCAACCCCCACGCCCCCTAACACGTATCCGTTCCCCAATCTCGACCCAAAACCTCACTGGGTGCCTTATCCTAACCCTAGCTAAAACCCTGACCCTTTAAAGTAAGCCTCACCCACAGCTTCAAACCTGAAGACTACCCTAACGCTAAGTCACGCCCTGCAACGCACACGCCCCTTAACACGTATCCGTACCCCAATCCCGACCGTAAGCCTCACCGGGAGCGTAAATCTAACCCTACCTCCAACCATGACCCTGAACCCGAAGCCTCACCCGCAGCCTGAACCCTGAGGCCTACCCTAAGAATAAGTCGCGCCCTGCAAAGCAAACGCCCCCTAACACGTATCCGTACCACAATCTCCACCCTAGGCCTCCCCGGTTGACTAACCCTAACGCTAGCTCCAAAAATAACCCTGAACAGTAAGCCTCACCCTCAGCCTGAACCCTGAGGTCTACCCTAATGTTAACCCGCGCCCCTCAACGCACACGCGCCCAAACACATATCCGTACCCCAATCTCGACCTGAAGCCTGACCGGGAGCCTAACCCTAACCCTAGATCCAGCCCTGTCCTTAACACTAAGCCTCACCCGCAACATGAAACCTGAGGCCTACCCTAATGATCAGCTGCGCACTGCAACACACATGCCCCCTAAAACGTATCCGTACCCCAATCTCGACCCGAAGCCTCACCGGGAGCCTAACCCTAACCCTAGCTCCAACCCTTACCCTGAATACGAATCCTCATCTGTAGCGTGAACCCCGAGGCCTACCCTAACAATAAGCTGCGCCCTGCAACGCACATGCCCCCTAACACATATCCGTACCCCAATCTCGACCCTAGTCCTCAACGGGAGCCTAACCCTAACCCTAACTCCAACCCTTACCCTGAAACCTAAGCCTCACCCGCAGCCTGAACCCTGAGGCCTACCCTAACGATAAGCCGCGCCCTGCAACGCCACATCCCCTAACACGTATCCGTACCCCAATCTCTACCCGAAAGCTCATAGGGAGCCTAACCCAAACCCTAGCTCCAATCCTGACCCTGAACACTAAGACTCACCTACAGCCTGAACCCTGAGGCCTACCATAACGATAAGCCGCGCCGTGCAACGCACACGCACACTAACAGGTATCCGTACCCCAATCGCGACCCCAAGCCTCACCGGGAGCCTAACCATAACCCTAGCTTCAACCATTATTCTGAACCCTAAGCCTCACCCGCAGCCTGAACCCTGAGGCCTACCCTAACTGTAAACCACGCCCTGCAACTCACACGCCCCCTAACACGTATTGGTTCCCCAATCTCAACCCGAAGCCTCACCGGGAGCCTAACCCTAACACTAGCTCCAACAATGACCCTGAAACCTAAGCCTCAACCGCAGCCTGAACACGGAGGCCTACCCTAACGATCAGCCGTGCACTGCAACCCCCACGCCCCCTAACACGTATCCGTTCCCCTATCTCGACCCAAAACCTCACTGGGTGCCTTATCCTAACCCTAGCTAAAACCCTGACCCTTTAAACTAAGCCTCACCCACAGCTTCAAACCTGAAGACTACCCTAACGATAAGTCACGCCCTGCAACGCACACGCCCCTTAACACGTATCCGTACCCCAATGTCGATCCGAAGCCTCACTGGGAGCCTAACGCTAACACGAGATCCAACCATGACTCTGAAACCTAAGCCTCACCCTCAGCCTGAACCCTGAGGTTTACCCTAACGATCAGCCGCACACTGCAACACCCACGCCCCCTAACACGTATCCGTTCCTCAATCTTGACCCTAAACCTCACTGGGAGCCTAACCCCAATCCTACCTAAAACCCTGACCATTTAACCTAAGCCTCACACACAGCCTCAACCCTGAGGACTACAATAACGATAAGTCGTGCCCTGCAACGCACACGACCCCTAACAAGTATCCGTACCCCAATCTCGAACCTAGGCCTCAGCGGGAGCCTAACCCTACCCCTAGCTCCAACCCTGACCCTGAACCCGAAGCCTCACCCGCAGTCTGAACCCTGAGGCCTAGCCTAACGATAAGCCGCGCTCTGCAAGTAATACGCCCCCTAACACGTATCCGTACCCCAAACTCGACCCTAGGCCTCACCGGGAGCCTAACCCTAACCCGAGCTCCAACCATGACCCTGAAACCGAAGCCTCATCCGCAAACTGAACCCGGAGTCTTACCGTAACGATAAGCCACGCCCTTCAACACACACGCCCCCTAACACGTATCCGTACCCCAAACTCGAACCGAAGCCTCACCGGGAGCCAAACCATAACCCTAACTCCAACACTGACCCTGAAACATAAGCCTCACCCGCAGCGTGAGCCCTGAGGCCTACCCTAATGATAAGCAGCGCGGTGCAATGCACACACCCCCTAACACGTCCCTGTACCCTAATCTTGACCCTAGGCCTCACCGGGAGCCTAATCCTAACCCTAGCTCCAACCCTGACCCTGAACACAAAGGCTCACCCAACGCCTGAACCCTGAGGCGTATTATAACGATAAGCCACGCCCTGCAACGCACACGCCCCCTAACACGTTTCCGTACCCCAATCCCGACCGTAAGCCTCACCGGGAGCGTAAATCTAACCCTACCTCCAACCATGACCCTGAACCCGAAGCCTCACCCGCAGTCTGAACCCTGAGGCCTACCCTAAGGATAAGTCGCGCCCTGCAAAGCAAACGCCCCCTAACACGTATCCGTACCACAATCTCCACCCTAGGCCTCCCCGGTTGACTAACCCTAACGCTAGCTCCAAAAATAACCCTGAACAGTAAGCCTCACCCTCAGCCTGAACCCTGAGGTCTACCCTAATGTTAACCCGCGTCCCTCAATGCACACGCGCCCAAACACATATCCGTACCCCAATCTCGACCTGAAGCCTGACCGGGAGCCTAACCCTAACCCTAGATCCAGCCCTGTCCTTAACACTAAGCCTCACCCGCAACATGAAACCTGAGGCCTACCCTAAGGATCAGCTGCGCACTGCAACACACATGCCCCCTAAAACGTATCCGTACCCCAATCTCGACCCGAAGCCTCACCGGGAGCCTAACCCTAACCCTAGCTCCAACCCTTACCCTGAATACGAATCCTCATCTGTAGCGTGAACCCCGAGGCCTACCCTAACAATAAGCTGCGCCCTGCAACGCACATGCCCCCTAACACATATCCGTACCCCAATCTCGACCCTAGTCCTCAACGGGAGCCTAACCCTAACCCTAACTCCAACCCTTACCCTGAAACCTAAGCCTCACCCGCAGCCTGAACCCTGAGGCCTACCCTAACGATAAGCCGCGCCCTGCAACGCCACATCCCCTAACACGTATCCGTACCCCAATCTCTACCCGAAAGCTCATAGGGAGCCTAACCCAAACCCTAGCTCCAATCCTGACCCTGAACACTAAGACTCACCTACAGCCTGAACCCTGAGGCCTACCATAACGATAAGCCGCGCCGTGCAACGCACACGCACACTAACAGGTATCCGTACCCCAATCGCGACCCCAAGCCTCACCGGGAGCCTAACCATAACCCTAGCTTCAACCATTATTCTGAACCCTAAGCCTCACCCGCAGCCTGAACCCTGAGGCCTACCCTAACTGTAAACCACGCCCTGCAACTCACACGCGCCCTAACACGTATTGGTTCCCCAATCTCAACCCGAAGCCTCACCGGGAGCCTAACCCTAACACTAGCTCCAACAATGACCCTGAAACCTAAGCCTCAACCGCAGCCTGAACACGGAGGCCTACCCTAACGATCAGCCGTGCACTGCAACCCCCACGCCCCCTAACACGTATCCGTTCCCCTATCTCGACCCAAAACCTCACTGGGTGCCTTATCCTAACCCTAGCTAAAACCCTGACCCTTTAAACTAAGCCTCACCCACAGCTTCAAACCTGAAGACTACCCTAACGATAAGTCACGCCCTGCAACGCACACGCCCCTTAACACGTATCCGTACCCCAATGTCGATCCGAAGCCTCACTGGGAGCCTAACGCTAACACGAGATCCAACCATGACTCTGAAACCTAAGCCTCACCCTCAGCCTGAACCCTGAGGTTTACCCTAACGATCAGCCGCACACTGCAACACCCACGCCCCCTAACACGTATCCGTTCCTCAATCTTGACCCTAAACCTCACTGGGAGCCTAACCCCAATCCTACCTAAAACCCTGACCATTTAACCTAAGCCTCACACACAGCCTCAACCCTGAGGACTACAATAACGATAAGTCGTGCCCTGCAACGCACACGACCCCTAACAAGTATCCGTACCCCAATCTCGAACCTAGGCCTCAGCGGGAGCCTAACCCTACCCCTAGCTCCAACCCTGACCCTGAACCCGAAGCCTCACCCGCAGTCTGAACCCTGAGGCCTAGCCTAACGATAAGCCGCGCTCTGCAAGTAATACGCCCCCTAACACGTATCCGTACCCCAAACTCGACCCTAGGCCTCACCGGGAGCCTAACCCTAACCCGAGCTCCAACCATGACCCTGAAACCGAAGCCTCATCCGCAAACTGAACCCGGAGTCTTACCGTAACGATAAGCCACGCCCTTCAACACACACGCCCCCTAACACGTATCCGTACCCCAAACTCGAACCGAAGCCTCACCGGGAGCCAAACCATAACCCTAACTCCAACACTGACCCTGAAACATAAGCCTCACCCGCAGCGTGAGCCCTGAGGCCTACCCTAATGATAAGCAGCGCGGTGCAATGCACACACCCCCTAACACGTCCCTGTACCCTAATCTTGACCCTAGGCCTCACCGGGAGCCTAATCCTAACCCTAGCTCCAACCCTGACCCTGAACACAAAGGCTCACCCAACGCCTGAACCCTGAGGCGTATTATAACGATAAGCCACGCCCTGCAACGCACACGCCCCCTAACACGTTTCCGTACCCCAATCCCGACCGTAAGCCTCACCGGGAGCGTAAATCTAACCCTACCTCCAACCATGACCCTGAACCCGAAGCCTCACCCGCAGTCTGAACCCTGAGGCCTACCCTAAGGATAAGTCGCGCCCTGCAAAGCAAACGCCCCCTAACACGTATCCGTACCACAATCTCCACCCTAGGCCTCCCCGGTTGACTAACCCTAACGCTAGCTCCAAAAATAACCCTGAACAGTAAGCCTCACCCTCAGCCTGAACCCTGAGGTCTACCCTAATGTTAACCCGCGTCCCTCAATGCACACGCGCCCAAACACATATCCGTACCCCAATCTCGACCTGAAGCCTGACCGGGAGCCTAACCCTAACCCTAGATCCAGCCCTGTCCTTAACACTAAGCCTCACCCGCAACATGAAACCTGAGGCCTACCCTAAGGATCAGCTGCGCACTGCAACACACATGCCCCCTAAAACGTATCCGTACCCCAATCTCGACCCGAAGCCTCACCGGGAGCCTAACCCTAACCCTAGCTCCAACCCTTACCCTGAATACGAATCCTCATCTGTAGCGTGAACCCCGAGGCCTACCCTAACAATAAGCTGCGCCCTGCAACGCACATGCCCCCTAACACATATCCGTACCCCAATCTCGACCCTAGTCCTCAACGGGAGCCTAACCCTAACCCTAACTCCAACCCTTACCCTGAAACCTAAGCCTCACCCGCAGCCTGAACCCTGAGGCCTACCCTAACGATAAGCCGCGCCCTGCAACGCCACATCCCCTAACACGTATCCGTACCCCAATCTCTACCCGAAAGCTCATAGGGAGCCTAACCCAAACCCTAGCTCCAATCCTGACCCTGAACACTAAGCCTCACCGGCAGCCTGAACCCTGAGGCCTACCATAACGATAAGCCGCGCCGTGCAACGCACACGCCAACTAACACGTGTCCGTACCCCAATCTCGATCCTAGGCCTCACCCGAAGCCTAAATCTAACCTTAGCTCCAAATCTGACACTGAATCCTAAGCCTCACCCGCAGCCTGAACCCTGAGGCCAACACTAAATATAAGCTGCGCCGTGCAACGCACACGCCCCAGAGCACGTATCCGTACCCCAATCTCCACCCTAGGCCTCACTGGGATATTAAACCTAACATTAGCTCCAACCATGACCCTGAACCCTAAGCCTCAGCCGAAGACTGATCCCTGTGGCCTACCCTAACGATTAGCCTCGCCCTGCAACGCACACCCACCCTAACACGTATCCATACCCGAATCTGGACCCGAAGCCTCACCGTGAGCCTAACCCTAACCCTAGCTCCACCCCTGACCCTGAAACCTAAGCCTCACCTGCAGCCTGAACCCTGAGGTCTACCCAAACGATCAGCCACACACTACAACACCCACGCCCGCTAACACGTATCTGTTCCCCAATCTTGACCCTAGAACTCACCGGGAGCCTAAAACTAAACCTAGATCCAACCCTGACCTGAACCCTAAGCCTCACCCGCAGCATGAACCCTGAGGCCTACCCTAACGATCAGCCGCGCCCTGCAACACACAGGCCCCCTAATACGTATCCATACCCCAATCTCGACCCGAAGCCTCACCGGGAGCCAAACCCTAACCCTAGCTCCAATCCTGACCCTGAACACTCAGCCTCACCCGCAGCCTGAACCCTGAGGCCTACCATAACGATAAGCCGTACCCTGCAACGCACACGCCAACTAACACGTATCCGTACACCAATCTCGAAACTAGGCCTCACCCGAAGCGTAAACCTAACCTTAGCTCCAAATCTGACCCTGAATCCTAAGCCTCACCCGCAGCCTGAACCCTGAGGCCTAACCTAACTTTAAGCGGCGCCCGGCAACACACACGCCCCGTAACAGGTATCCGTACCCCAATCTCGACCCTCGGTCTCACTGGGAGCCTAACCCTAACCCGAGCTCCAACCCTGACCCTGAACACTATGCCTCACCCGCAGTCTGAGCCCTGAAGACTACCCTAACGACAAGCCACGCGGTGCAACGCACACGCCCCCTTACACGTATCCGTACCCCAATCTCGAGCCTAGGCCTCACCGGGAGCCTAACGCTAACCCTAGCTCCATCCCTGTCCCTGAAACCTAAGCCTAACCGGAAGACCGAACCCTGAGGCCTATCCTAACTATAAGCCATGCCCTGCAACGCACACGCCCCCTAACACGTATCCGGACCTCAATCTTGACAAGAAGCCTCACCGGGAGCCTAAATCTAACCCTAGCTCAACCCTGACCCTGAACCCTAAGCCTCACCTGCAGCCTGAACCCTGAACCCTACCCTAACGATCAGTCGTGCCCTGCAATGCACACGCCCCCTAACACGTATCTGTACTCCAAACTCGACCCTAGGCCTAAGAGAGAGCATAAACCTAACCCTAGCTCCAATCCTGACCCTGAACCCTAAGCCTCACACACAGCCTGAACCCTGAGGCCTACCGTAACGATAAGCTGCGCCCTGCAACGAAAAACCCCCTAACACATATCCGTACCCCAATCGCGACCCTAGGCCACACCGGAAGCCTAACCCTAACCCTAAGTCCAACCCTGACACTGAACCCTAAGCCTCACCCGCAGCCTGAAACTGAGGCCTACCCTAACGCTAAGCCGTGCCCCGCAACGCACATGCCCCCTAACACGTGTCCGTACCCCAATCTCCACCATAGGCCTCACCGCGAGACGAAACCTAACCCTAGGTCCAACCCTGAAACTGAACACTAAGCCTCACCTGCAGCCTGAACCCTGATGCCTACCCTAACGATAAACCACGCCCTGAAACGCACACGTGCCCTAACATGTACCCGTACCACAATCCCGACCATAGGCCTCACCGGGAGACTAACCATAACCCTAGCTCCAACCCTGACCATGAACACTAAGCCTCACCCGCAGCATGAACCCTGAGGCCTACCCTAACAATAAGCCACGCTCTGAAACGCACACGCCCCCTAACAAGTATCAGTACCCCAATCTCCACCGAAGGCCTCACCGGGAGACTAAACCTAACCCTAGCTCCAACACTGACCCTGAACCCTAAGCCTCAACCACAGCCTGATCCCTAAGGCCTATCCTAAGGATTAGCCGGGCCCTGAAACGCACCAACCCCTAACACGTATCCGTACCACAATCTCCACCCCAGGCCTCACCGGGAGCCTAACCCTAACCCTAGCTCCAACCCTGACCTTGACCCCTAAGCCTCATGCGCAGCCTGAACCCTGAGGCCTACCCTAACGATCAGCAGCGCCCTGCAATGCACATGCCCCCTAACACGTATCCGTTCCACAATCTCGACCCAGGCCTCACCAGGAGCCTAACCCTAACCCTAGCTCCAACTCTGACCATGAACCCTAAGTCTCACCCGCAGCCTGAACCCCGAGGGCTACCCTAACTCTAAGCCGTGCCCTGCCATGCACACGCTCCCTAACACGTATCCGTACTCCAAACTCGACCGTAGGCCTCAGCAAGAGACGAACCGTAACCCTAGCTCCAATCCTGACCCTGAACCCTAAGCCTCACCCACAGCCTGAACCCTGAGGCCTACGCTAACCATAAGCCGCGCCCTGCAACGAAAACCCCCGTTAACACATATCCGTACCCCAATCGCGACCCTAGGCCTAACCGGGAGCCTAACCCTAACCCGAAGTCCAACCCTTACCCTGAACCCTATGCCTCACCCGCAGCCGGAACCCAGAGGCCCACCCTAACGATAAGCCGCGCCATGCAACCCACAAGCCCCCTAACACGTATCCGTACCCCAATCTCCACCGTAGGCCGCACCGGGAGCCTAACCCTAACCCTACATCCAAACATTACCCTGAAACCTAAGCCTCACCCGCAGCCTGAACCTGAGGACTAACCTAGTGATAAGCCGCACCCTGGAACGCACACGAACCCTAACACTTATCCCTACCGCAATCTCCTCCATAGGCCTCACCGGGAGCCTAACCCTAACCCTAGCTCCAACCCAGACTCTGAACCCTAAACCTCACCCTCAGCCTGAACCCTGAGACCTACCCTAACCATAAGCCGCGCCCTGCAACGCACACGCCCCCTAACACGTATCTGTACCCCAATCTCCACCGAAGGACTCACAGGTAGACTAAACCTAACCCTCGCTCCAATCCTGACCCTGAACCCTAAGCCTCTCCCGCAGCCTGAACCATGAGGCCTACCCTAACGATCAGCCGTGCCCTTCAATGCACACGCCCCCTAACACGTATCCGTAACCCAATGTCGACCCTAAGACTCAGCGAGAGCCTAACCCGAACTCTCGCTCCAACACTGGCCCGAAACTCGAAGCCTTAACGACAGCCTGAACTGGGGCCTACCCTAACGATAAGACGTGCCCAGCAACGAAAACGCCCCCTAACACATATCCGTACCCCAATCGCGACCCTAGGCCTCACTGGAAACCTAACCCTAACCCTAAGTCCAACCCTTACCCTGAAACCTAAGCCTCACCCACAGGCTGAACCCTGAGGCCTACCATAACGCTAAGCCGCGCCCTGCAACGCACATGCCCCCTAACACATCTCCGTACCCCAATCTCCACCATAGGCCTCACCGCGAGACGAAACCTAACCTTAGCACCAACCCTGACACTGAACACTAAGCCTCACGCGCAGCCTGAACCCTGATGCCTACCCTAACGATAAACCGCGCCCTGAAACGCACACGCGCCCTAACACGTACCCGTAACACAATCCCGACCATAGGCCTCACCGGGAGACTAACCATAACCCTAGCTCCAACCCTGACCATGAACACTAAGCCTCACCCGCAGCATGAACCCTGAGGCCTACCCTAACCATCAGGAACGCCCTGCAATGCACACGCACCCTAACACGTATCCGTACCCCAATCTCCACCATAGGCCTCACCGGGAGACTACACCTAACCCTAGCTCCAACCCAGACCCTAAACACTAAACCTCATCCGCAGCCTGAACCCTGAGGCCTACCCTAAGGATAAGTCGCGCCCTGCAAAGCAAACGCCCCCTAACACGTATCCGTAACACAATCTCCACCCTAGGCCTCCCCGGGTGACTAAGCCTAACCCTAGCTCCAAAAATAACCCTGAACACTAAGCCTCACCCTCAGCGTGAACCCTGAGGTCTACCCTAATGTTAACCCGCGCCCCTCAACGCACACGCGCCCAAACACGTATCCGTACCCCAAACTCAAACCAAAGCCTCACCGGGAGCCTAACCCTAACCCTAACTCCAACGCTGACCCTGACCCATAAGCCTCACCCGCAGCGTGAGCCCTGAGGCCTACCCTAACGAAACGCAGCGCCGTGCAATGCACACGCACCCTAACACGTCACCGTACCCTAATATCGACCCTAAGCCTCACTGGGAGCCTAATCCTAACCCTACCTCCAACCCTGACCCTGAACACAAAGCATCACCCAAAGACTAAACCCTGAGGTGTATTGTAACGATACGCCGCGCCCTGCAACGCACACGCCCCCTAACACGTTTCCGTACCCCAATCTCGAACCTAGGCCTCAGCGGGATCCGAACCTTAACCCTAGCTCCAACCCTCACCCTGAAACCTAAGCCTCACCCGCCGTCTGTACCCTGAGGCCTACCCTAATGATAAGCTGGGCTCTGCAGGAATACACCCCCTAACCCGTATGCATACCCCAATCTCGACCCTAGGTATCACCAGGAGGCTAACCGTAACCCGAGCTCCAACGCTGACCCTGAAAACTAAGCCTCATCCTCAGTCTGAACCCTAAGGCCTACTCTCACGATAAGCCACGCCATGCAACTCACACGACCCGATACAGGTATCAGTACCCCAATCTCGAACCTAGGCCTCACCGGGAGCCTAACCCTAACCCTAGCTCCAACCCTGACCCTGAGTCCTAAGCCTAACAGGAAGACTGATCCCTGAGGCCTACCCTATCTATAAGCTGCGCCCTGCAATGCACACGCCCCCTAACACGTATCCATACCCCAATCTCGACCGTAAGCCTCACCGGGAGCCTAAATCTAACCCTAGCTCCAACCATGACCCTGAACCCTAAGCCTCACCGCAGCCTGAAACCTGAGGCCTACCATAACAATAACCTGCGCCACGCAACGCACACGCACACTAACAGGTATCCGTACCCCAATCGCGACCCTAAGCCTCACCTGGAGCCTAACCATAACCCTAGCTTCCACCATTATTCTGAACCCTAAGCCTCACCCACAGCCTGAACCCTGAGGCCTTCCCTAACTGTAAACCACGCCCTGCAACTCACACGCCCCCTAACACGTATTGGTACCCCAATCTCAACCCGAAGCCTCACCGGGAGCCTAACCCTAACACTAGCTCCAACAATGACCCTGAAACCTAAGCCTCACCCGCAGCCTGAACACGGAGGCCTACCCTAACGATCAGCTGCGCACTGCAACCCCCACGCCCCCTAACACGTATCCGTTCCCCAATCTCGACCCAAAACCTCACTGGGTGCCTTATCCTAACCCTAGCTAAAACCCTGACCCTTTAAACTAAGCCTCACCCACAGCTTCAAACCTGAAGACTACCCTAACGATAAGTCACGCCCTGCAACGCACACGCCCCTTAACACCTATCCGTACCCCAATGTCGATCCGAAGCCTCACCAGGAGCCTAACCCTAACACGAGATCCAACCATGACTCTGAAACCTAAGCCTCACCCTCAGCCTGAACCCTGAGGTCTACCCTAACGATCAGCCGCACACTGCAACACCCACGCCCCCGAACACGTATCCGTTCCTCAATCTTGACCCTAAACCTCACTGGGATCCTAACCCCAATCCTACCTAAAACCCTGACCATTTAACCTAAGCCTCACCCAAAGCATCAACCCTGAGGACTACAATAACGATAAGTCGTGCCCTGCAACGCACACGACCCCTAACACGTATCCGTACCCCAATCTCGAACCTAGGCCTCAGCGGGAGCCTAACCCTAACCCTAGCTCCAACCCTGACCCTGAACCCTAAGCCTCACCCGAAGCCTGAACCCTGAGGCCTACTATAACGATAAGCCACGCCCTGCAACGCACACGCCCCCTAACACATATCCATACCACAATCTCGACCCTAGGTCTCACCGGGAGCCGAACAATAACCCTAGCTCCAACCCTTACCCTGAACCCTAAGCCTCACCTGCAGACTGATCCCTGAGGCCTCCCCCAACGATAAACCACGCCATGCAAATCACAGGCCCCATAACATGTCTGCGTACCCCAATCTCGACCATAAGCGTCACCGGGAGCTGAACCCTAACCCTAGCTCCAACCCTGACCCTGAACCCTAAGCCTCACCTGCAGACTGAACCCAGAGCCCTACCCTAACGATAAGCCACGCCCTGCAATGCACATGCCCCCTAACACGTATCCGTAACCCAATTTAGACCCTAGGCCTGTGCGAGAGCCAAAACCTAACCCTAGCTCCAACTCAGACCGTGAATCCTAAGCCTCACCCGCAGCATGAACATTGAGGCCAACACTAATGATAAGCTGCGCCGTGCAACGCACACGCCCCCTAACACGAATCCGTACCCCAATCTCAACCCTAGGCCTCACTGGGAGATTAAACCTAACCTTACCTCCAACCATGACCCTGAACACTAAGCATCAGCCGAAGCCTGATCCCTGAGGCCTACCTTAACGATAAACCGCGCCCTGCAACGCAAACGCACCCTAACACGTATCCATACCCGAATCTCGTCCCGAAGCTTCACCGGGACCCTAACCCTAGCCCTAGCTCGAACCCTGACCCTGAAACCTAAGCCTCAACTGCAGCCTGAACCTTGAGGCCTACCCTAACGATAAGCCGCGCCCTGCAACGCACATGCCCACTAACACGTATACTTACCCCAATCTCGACCCTACCCCTAACCGGGAGCCTAACCCTAACCCTAGCTCCAACCCTGACCCTAAACACTAAGCCTCACCTGCAGTGTGAACCTTGAGGCGTACCCTAACGATAAGCTGCGCCCTGCAACGCACACGGCCCATAACACGTATCCGTACCCCAATCTCGATCCGAAGCCTCACCGGGAGCCTAACCGTAACACTAGCTCCAACCCTGACCCTGAATCCTAAGCCTCACCCTCCGTCTGAATCCTGAGGCCTACCCTAATGATAAACCGCGATATGCAAGGAATACGACCCCTAACACGTATCCGTACCCCAAACTGGACCCTAGGCCTAACCGGGAGCCTAACCCTAACCCCAGCTCCAACCCTGACCCTGAAAACTAAGCGTGATCCGCAACCTGAACCCTGAGTCCTACTCTAACGATAAGCAACGCCCTGCAATGCACACGTCCCCTAACACGTATCCATACCCCAATCTCGAACCTAGGACTCACCGGGAGCCTAACCGGAACCCTATGTCCAACCCGGACCCTGAACACTAAGCCTCACCGGCAGCCTGAACCCTGAGGCCTACCCTAACGATAAGTCACGCCCTGCAACGCACACGCCCCCTAACACGTATCCGTACCCCAATGTCGATCCGAAGCCTCACCGGGAGCCTAACCCTAACACTAGCTTCAACCATGACCCTGAACCCTAAGCCTCACCCGCAGCCTGAACCCTGCGGTCTACCCTAACGGTCAGCCGCACACTGCAACACCCACGCCCCGTAACACGTATCCGTTCCCCAATCTTGACTCTAAACCTCACTGGGAGCCTAACCCTAATCTTACCTAAAACCCTGACCGTTTAAACTAGGCCTCACCCACAGCCTCAACCCTGAGGCCTACCCTAACGATAAGCCACGCCCTTCAACGCACACGCCCCGTAACACGTATCCGTACCCCAAACTCGAACCAAAGCCTCACCGGGAGCCTAACCCTAACCCTAACTCCAACGCTGACCCTGACCCATAAGCCTCACCCGCAGCGTGAGCCCTGAGGCCTACCCTAACGATACGCAGCGACGTGCAATGCACACTCACCCTAACACGTCGCCGTACCCTAATATCGACCCTAGGCCTCACTGGGAGCCTAATCCTAACCCTACCTCCAACCCTGACCCTGAACACAAAGCCTCACCCAAAGCCTAAACCCTGAGGTGTATTGTAACGATACGACGCGCCCTGCAACGCACACGCCCCCTAACACGTTTCCGTACCCCAATCTCGAACCTAGGCCTCAGCGGGAGCCGAACCTTAACCCTAGCTCCAACCCTGACTCTGAAACCTAAGCCTAGCCGGAAGAATGAACCCTGAGGCATACCCTAACTATAAGCAGCGCCCTGCAACGCACACGCCCCCTAAAACGTATCCGTACCCCAATCTCGACCCTAGGCCTCACGGGGAGCCTAAACCTAACCTTAGCTCCAAACCTGACACTGAAACCTAAACCTCACCCGCAACCTGAACCCTGAGGCATACCGTAACGATAAGCCACGCCCTGCAACGCACACGCCCCCTAACACGTATCCGTACCCCAATCTCGAGCCTAAGCCTGACCAGAAGCCTAACCCTAACCCAAGCTCCAACCCTGACCCTGAACCCTAAGCCTCAACAGCAGCCTGAACCCTGAGGCCTTCCCTAACGATCAGCCGCGCCCTGAAACTCACACGAACCCTAACATATATCCGTATCCCAATATCGACCCAAAGCCTCTCCGGGAGCCTAACCCTAACCCTAGCTCCAACCCTGACCCTGAAAAATAAGCCTCACCAGCAACCCGATACTTGAGGCCTACCCTAACGATAAGCAGCGCCGTGCAACGCACACGCACCCTAACACGTCCCGTACCCTAATCTCGACCCTAAGCCTCACCGGGAGCCTAACCCTAACCCTACCTCCAACCCTGACCCTGAACACAAAGCCTCACCCAAAGCCTAAACCTGAGGCGTATTGTAACGATACGCCGCGCCCTGCAACGCACACGCCCCCTAACACGTTTCCGTACCCCAATCTCGATCCGAAGCCTCACCGGGAGCCTAACCGTTACACTAGCTCCAACCCTCACCCTGAAACCTAAGCCTCACCCGCCGTCTGTACCCTGAGGCCTACCCTAATGATAAGCTGGGCTCTGCAAGGAATACACCCCCTAACCCGTATGCATACCCCAATCTCGACCCTAGGTATCACCAGGAGGCTAACCGTAACCCGAGCTCCAACGCTGACCCTGAAAACTAAGCCTCATCCTCAGCCTGAACCCTAAGGCCTACTCTCACGATAAGCCACGCCATGCAACTCACACGACCCGATACAAGTATCAGTACCCCAATCTCGAACCTAGGCCTCACCGGGAGCCTAACCCTAACCCTAGCTCCAACCCTGACCCTGAATCCTAAGCCTAACAGGAAGACTGATCCCTGAGGCCTACCCTAACTATAAGCCGCGCCCTGCAATGCACACGCCCCCTAACACGTATCCATACCCCAATCTCGACCGTAAGCCTCACCAGGAGCCTAAATCTAACCCTAGCTCCAACCATGACCCTGAACCCTAAGCCTAACCACAGCCTGAAACCTGAGGCCTACCATAACAATAACCTGCGCCACGCAACGCACACGCACACTAACAGGTATACGTACCCCAATCGCGACCCTAAGCCTCACCGGGAGCCTAACCATAACCCTAGCTTCAACCATTATTCTGAACCCTAAGCCTCACCCGCAGCCTGAACCTTGAGGCCTACCCTAACTGTAAACCACGCCCTGCAACTCACACGCCCCCTAACACGTATCGGTACCCCAATCTCAACCCGAAGCCTCACCGGGAGCCTAACCCTAACACTAGCTCCAACAATGACCCTGAAACCTAAGCCTCACCCGCAGCCTGAACACGGAGGCCTACCCTAACGATCAGCCGCGCACTGCAACCCCCACGCCCCCTAACACGTATCCGTTCCCCAATCTCGACCCAAAACCTCACTGGGTGCCTTATCCTAACCCTAGCTAAAACCCTGACCCTTTAAACTAAGCCTCACCCACAGCTTCAAACCTGAAGACTACCCTAACGATAAGTCACGCCCTGCAACGCACACGCCCCTTAACACATATCCGTACCCCAATGTCGATCCAAAGCCTCACTGGGAGCCTAACCCTAACACGAGATCCAACCATGACTCTGAAACCTAAGCCTCACCCTCAGCCTGAACCCTGAGGTCTACCCTAACGATCAGCCGCACACTGCAACACCCACGCCCCCTAACACGTATCCGTTCCTCAATCTTGACCCTAAACCTCACTGGGAGCCTAACCCCAATCCTACCTAAAACCCTGACCATTTAACCTAAGCCTCACCCAAAGCATCAACCCTGAGGACTACAATAACGATAAGTCGTGCCCTGCAACGCACACGACCCCTAACACGTATCCGTACCCCAATCTCGAACCTAGGCCTCAGCGGGAGCCTAACCCAAACCCTAGCTCCAATCCTGACCCTGAACACTAAGCCTCACCGGCAGCCTGAACCCTGAGGCCTACCATAACGATAAGCTGCGCCGTGCAACGCACACGCCAACTAACACGTGTCCGTACCCCAATCTCGATCCTAGGCCTCACCCGAAGCCTAAACCTAACCTTAGCTCCAAATCTGACACTGAATCCTAAGCCTCACCCGCAGCCTGAACCCTGAGGCCAACACTAAATATAAGCTGCGCCGTGCAACGCACACGCCCCAGAACACGTATCCGTACCCCAATCTCCACCCTAGGCCTCACTGGGATATTAAACCTAACATTAGCTCCAACCATGACCCTGAACCCTAAGCCTCAGCCGAAGACTGATCCCTGTGGCCTACCCTAACGATTAGCCTCGCCCTGCAACGCACACCCACCCTAACACGTATCCATACCCGAATGTCGACCCGAAGCCTCACCGTGAGCCTAACCCTAATCCTAGCTCCAACCCTGACCCTGAAACCTAAGCCTCACCTGCAGCCTGAACCCTGAGGTCTACCCAAACGATCAGCCACACACTACAACACCCACGCCCGCTAACACGTATCCGTTCCCCAATCTTGACCCTAGAACTCACCGGGAGCCTAAAACTAAACCTAGATCCAACCCTGACCTGAACCCTAAGCCTCACCCGCAGCATGAACCCTGAGGCCTACCCTAACGATCAGCCGCGCCCTGCAACACACAGGCCCCCTAATACGTATCCATACCCCAATCTCGACCCGAAGCCTCACCGGGAGCCAAACCCTAACCCTAGCTCCAATCCTGACCCTGAACACTCAGCCTCACCCGCAGCCTGAACCCTGAGGCCTACCATAACGATAAGCCGTACCCTGCAACGCACACGCCAACTAACACGTATCCGTACACCAATCTCGAAACTAGGCCTCACCCGAAGCGTAAACCTAACCTTAGCTCCAAATCTGACCCTGAATCCTAAGCCTCACCCGCAGCCTGAACCCTGAGGCCTAACCTAACTTTAAGCGGCGCCCGGCAACACACACGCCCCGTAACAGGTATCCGTACCCCAATCTCGACCCTCGGTCTCACTGGGAGCCTAACCCTAACCCGAGCTCCAACCCTGACCCTGAACACTATGCCTCACCCGCAGTCTGAGCCCTGAAGACTACCCTAACGACAAGCCACGCGGTGCAACGCACACGCCCCCTTACACGTATCCGTACCCCAATCTCGAGCCTAGGCCTCACCGGGAGCCTAACGCTAACCCTAGCTCCATCCCTGTCCCTGAAACCTAAGCCTAACCGGAAGACCGAACCCTGAGGCCTATCCTAACTATAAGCCATGCCCTGCAACGCACACGCCCCCTAACACGTATCCGGACCTCAATCTTGACAAGAAGCCTCACCGGGAGCCTAAATCTAACCCTAGCTCAACCCTGACCCTGAACCCTAAGCCTCACCTGCAGCCTGAACCCTGAGCCCTACCCTAACGATCAGTCGTGCCCTGCAATGCACACGCCCCCTAACACGTATCCGTACTCCAAACTCGACCCTAGGCCTAAGAGAGAGCATAAACCTAACCCTAGCTCCAATCCTGACCCTGAACCCTAAGCCTCACACACAGCCTGAACCCTGAGGCCTACCGTAACGATAAGCTGCGCCCTGCAACGAAAAACCCCCTAACACATATCCGTACCCCAATCGCGACCATAGGCCACACCGGAAGCCTAACCCTAACCCTAAGTCCAACCCTGACCCTGAACTCTAAGCCTCACCCGCAGCCTGACACTGAGGCCTACCCTAACGCTAAGCCGTGCCCCGCAACGCACATGCCCCCTAACACGTGTCCGTACCGCAATCTCCACCACAGGCCTCACTGCGAGACGAAACCTAACCCTAGGTCCAACCCTGACACTGAACACTAAGCCTCACCTGCAGCCTGAACCCTGATGCCAACCCTAACGATAAACCGCGCCCTGAAACGCACACGTGCCCTAACATGTACCCGTACCACAATCCCGACCATAGGCCTCACCGGGAGACTAACCATAACCCTAGCTCCAACCCTGACCATGAACACTAAGCCTCACCCGCAGCATGAACCCTGAGGCCTACCCTAACCATCAGGCACGCCCTGCAACCCACACGCACCCTAACACGTATCCGTACCCCAATCTCCACCATAGGCCGCACCGGGAGCCTAAACCTAACCCTACATCCAAACATTACCTTGAAACCTAAGCCTCACCCGCAGCCTGAACCTGAGGCCTAACCTAGTGATAAGCCGCACCCTGGAACGCACACGAACCCTAACACTTATCCCTACCGCAATCTCCTCCATAGGCCTCACCGGGAGCCTAACCCTAACCCTAGCTCCAACCCAGACTCTGAACCCTAAACCTCACCCTCAGCCTGAACCCTGAGACCTACCCTAACCATAAGCCGCGCCCTGCAACGCACACGCCCCCAAACACGTATCTGTACCCTAATCTCCACCGAAGGACTCACAGGTAGACTAAACCTAACCCTCGCTCCAATCCTGACCCTGAACCCTAAGCCTCTCCCGCAGCCTGAACCATGAGGCCTACCCTAACGATCAGCCGTGCCCTTCAATGCACACGCCCCCTAACACGTATCCGTAACCCAATGTCGACCCTAAGACTCAGCGAGAGCCTAACCCGAACTCTCGCTCCAACACTGGCCCGGAACTCGAAGCCTTACCGACAGCCTGAACTGGGGCCTACCCTAACGATAAGACGTGCCCAGCAACGAAAACGCCCCCTTACACATATCCGTACCCCAATCGCAAACCTAGGCCTCACTGGAAACCTAACCCTAACCCTAAGTCCAACCCTTACCCTGAAACCTAAGCCTCACCCACAGGCTGAACCCTGAGGCCTACCATAACGCTAAGCCGCGCCCTGCAACGCACATGCCCCCTAACACGTCTCCGTACCCCAATCTCCACCATAGGCCTCACCGCGAGACGAAACCTAACCTTAGCTCCAACCCTGACACTGAACACTAAGCCTCACGCGCAGCCTGAACCCTGATGCCTACCCTAACGATAAACCGCGCCCTGAAACGCACACGCGCCCTAACACGTACCCGTAACACAATCCCGACCATAGGCCTCACCGGGAGACTAACCATAACCCTAGCTCCAACCCTGACCATGAACACTAAGCCTCACCCGCAGCATGAACCCTGAGGCCTACCCTAACCATCAGGAACGCCCTGCAATGCACACGCACCCTAACACGTATCCGTACCCCAATCTCCACCATAGGCCTCACCGGGAGACTACACCTAACCCTAGCTCCAACCCAGACCCTAAACACTAAACCTCATCCGCAGCCTGAACCCTGAGGCCTACCCTAAGTGTAAGTCACGACCTGCAAAGCAAACGCCCCCTAACACGTATCCGTAACACAATCTCCACCCTAGGCCTCCCCGGGTGACTAAGCCTAACCCTAGCTCCAAAAATAACCCTGAACACTAAGCCTCACCCTCAGCGTGAACCCTGAGGTCTACCCTAATGTTAACCCGCGCCCCTCAACGCACACGCGCCCAAACACATATCCGTACCCAAATCTCGACACGAACCCTCACCGGGAGCCTAACCCTAACCCTAGATCCAGCCCTGTCCTTAACACTAAGCCTACCCCGCAGCATGAACCCTGAGGCCTACCCTAATGATCAGCTGCGCACTGCAAGACACACGCCCCCTAACACGTATCCGTACCCGAATCTCGACCCGAAGCCTCACCGGGAGCCTAACCCTTACCCTAGCTCCAACCCTGACCGTGAACACTAAGCCTCACCCGCAGCCTGAACCGTGAGGCCTACCCTAATGATAAGCAGCGCGGTGCAACGCACACGCCCCGAACACATATGGGTACCCTTATCTCGACCCAGCCCTCACCGGGAGCCTAATCCTAACCGTAGCTACAACCCTGACCCTGAACCCTAAGCCTCACCCGAAGCCTGAACCCTGAGGCCTACTATAACGATAAGCCAAGCCCTGCAACGCACACGCCCCCTAACACGTATCCATACCACAATCTCGACCCTAGGTCTCACCGGGAGCCGAACAATAACCCTAGCTCCAACCCTGACCCTGAACCCTAAGCCTCACCTGCAGACTGAACCCAGAGCCCTACCCTAACGATAAGCCACGCCCTGCAATGCACATGCCCCCTAACACGTATCCGTAACCCAATTTAGACCCTAGGCCTGTGCGAGAGCCAAACCCTAACCCTAGCTCCAACTCAGACCGTGAATCCTAAGCCTCACCCGCAGCATGAACATTGAGGCCAACACTAACGATAAGCTGCGCCGTGCAACCCACACGCCCCCTAACACGAATCCGTACCCCAATCTCAACCCTAGGCCTCACTGGGAGATTAAACCTAACCTTACCTCCAACCATGACCCTGAACACTAATCATCAGCCGAAGCCTGATCCCTGAGGCCTACCCTAACGATAAACCGCGCCCTGCAACGCAAACACACCCTAACACGTATCCATACCCGAATCTCGTCCCGAAGCTTCACCGGGACCCTAACCCTAGCCCTAGCTCGAACCCTGACCCAGAAACCTAAGCCTCAACTGCAGCCTGAACCTTGAGGCCTACCCTAACGATAAGCCGCGCCCTGCAACGCACATGCCCACTAACATGTATACTTACCCCAATCTCGACCCTACCCCTAACCGGGAGCCTAACCCTAACCCTAGCTCCAACCCTGACCCTAAACACTGAGCCTCACCTGCAGTGTGAACCTTGAGGCGTACCCTAACGATAAGCTGCGCCCTGCAACGCACACGGCCCATAACACGTATCCGTACCCCAATCTCGATCCGAAGCCTCACCGGGAGCCTAACCGTAACACTAGCTCCAACCCTGACCCTGAATACTAAGCCTCACCCTCCGTCTGAATCCTGAGGCCTACCCTAATGATAAAACGCGATATGCAAGGAATACGACCCCTAACACGTATCCGTACCCCAAACTGGATCCTAGGCCTAACCGGGAGCCTAACCCTAACCCGAGCTCCAACCCTGACCCTGAAAACTAAGCCTGATCCGCAACCTGAACCCTGAGTCCTACTCTAACGATAAGCAACGCCCTGCAATGCACACGTCCCCTAACACGTATCCATACCCCAATCTCGAACCTAGGACTCACCGGGAGCCTAACCGGAACTCTAGGTCCAACCCGGACCCTGAACACTAAGCCTCACCGGCAGCCTGAACCCTGAGGCCTACCCTAACGATAAGTCACGCCCTGCAACTCACACGCCCCCTAACACGTATCCGTACCCCAATGTCGATCCGAAGCCTCACCGGGAGCCTAACCCTAACACTAGCTTCAACCATGACCCTGAACCCTAAGCCTCACCCGCAGCCTGAACCCTGCGGTCTACCCTAACGGTCAGCCGCACACTGCAACACCCACGCCCCGTAACACGTATCCGTTCCCCAATCTTGACTCTAAACCTCACAGGGAGCCTAACCCTAATCTTACCTAAAACCCTGACCGTTTAAACTAAGCCTCACCCACAGCCTCAACCCTGAGGCCTACCCTAATTTTAAGCCACGCCCTTCAACGCACACGCTCCGTAACACGTATCCGTACCCCAAACTCGAACCAAAGCCTCACCGGGAGCCTAACCCTAACCCTAACTCCAACGCTGACCCTGACCCATAAGCCTCACCCGCAGCGTGAGACCTGAGGCCTACCCTAACTATACGCAGCGCCGTGCAATGCACACACACCCTAACACGTCGCCGTACCCTAATATCGACCCTAGGCCTCACTGGGAGCCTAATCCTAACCCTACCTCCAACCCTGACCCTGAACACAAAGCCTCACCCAAAGACTAAACCCTGAGGTGTATTGTAACGATACGCCACGCCCTGCAACGCACACGCCCCCTAACACGTTTCCGTACCCCAATCTCGAACGTAGGCCTCAGCGGGAGCCGAACCTTAACCCTAGCTCCAACCCTCACCCTGAAACCTAAGCCTCACCCGCCGTCTGTACCCTGAGGCCTACCCTAATGATAAGCTGGGCTCTGCAAGGAATACACCCCCTAACCCGTATGCATACCCCAATCTCGACCCTAGGTATCACCAGGAGGCTAACCGTAACCCGAGCTCCAACGCTGACCCTGAAAACTAAGCCTCATCCTCAGCCTGAACCCTAAGGCCTACTCTCACGATAAGCCACCCCATGCAACTCACACGACCCGGTACAGGTATCAGTACCCCAATCTCGAACCTAGGCCTCACCGGGAGCCTAACCCTAACCCTAGCTCCAACCCTGACCCTGAATCCTAAGCCTAACAGGAAGACTGATCCCTGAGGCCTACCCTATCTATAAGCTGTGCCCTGCAATGCACACGCCCCCTAACACGTATCCATACCCCAATCTCGACCGTAAGCCTCACCGGGAGCCTAAATCTAACCCTAGCTCCAACCATGACCCTGAACCCTAAGCCTCACCGCAGCCTGAAACCTGAGGCCTACCATAACAATAACCTGCGCCACACAACGCACACGCACACTAACAGGTATCCGTACCCCAATCGCGACCCTAAGCCTCATCTGGAGCCTAACCATAACCCTAGCTTCAACCATTATTCTGAACCCTAAGCCTCACCTGCAGCCTGAACCCTGAGGCCTACCCTAACTGTAAACCACGCCCTGCAAATCACACGCCCCCTAACACTTATTGGTACCCCAATCTCAACCCGAAGCCTCACCGGGAGCCTAACACTAACACTAGCTCCAACAATGACCCTGAAACCTAAGCCTCACCCGCAGCCTGAACACGGAGGCCTACCCTAACGATCAGCCGCGCACTGCAACCCCCACGCCCCCTAACACGTATCCGTTCCCCAATCTCGACCCAAAACCTCACTGGGTGCCTTATCCTAACCCTAGCTAAAACCCTGACCCTTTAAACTAAGCCTCACCCACAGCTTCAAACCTGAAGACTACCCTAACGATAAGTCACGCCCTGCAACGCACACGCCCCTTAACACGTATCCGTACCCCAATGTCGATCCGAAGCCTCACCGGGAGCCTAACCCTAACACGAGATCCAACCATGACTCTGAAACCTAAGCCTCACCCTCAGCCTGAACGCTGAGGTCTACCCTAACGATCAGCCGCACACTGCAACACCCACGCCCCCTAACACGTATCCGTTCCTCAATCTTGACCCTAAACCTCACTGGGAGCCTAAACCCAATCCTACCTAAAACCCTGACCATTTAACCTAAGCCTCACCCACAGCCTCAACCCTGAGGACTACAATAACGATAAGTCGTGCCCTGCAACGCACACGACCCCTAACACGTATCCGTACCCCAATCTCGAACCTAGGCCTCAGCGGGAGCCTAACCCTAACCCTAGCTCCAACCCTGACCCTGAACCCGAAGCCTCACCCGCAGTCTGAACCCTGAGGCCTAGCCTAACGATAAGCCGCGCTCTGCAAGTAATACGCCCCCTAACACGTATCCGTACCCCAAACTCGACCCTAGGCCTCACCGGGAGCCTAACCCTAATCCGAGCTCCAACCCTGACCCTGAAACCTAAGCCTCATCCGCAAACTGAACCCGGAGTCTTACCGTAACGATAAGCCACGCACTTCAACGCACACGCCCCCTAACACGTATCCGTACCCCAAACTCGAACCGAAGCCTCACCGGGAGCCTAACCATAACCCTAACTCCAACACTGACCCTGAAACATAAGCCTCACCCGCAGCGTGAGCCCTGAGGCCTACCCTAATGATAAGCAGCGCGGTGCAATGCACACGCCCCCTAACACGTCCCTGTACCCTAATCTCGACCCTAGGCCTCACCAGGAGCCTAATCCTAACCCTAGCTCCAACCCTGACCCTGAACACAAAGCCTCACCCAACGCCTGACCCCTGAGGCGTATTATAACGATAAGCCACGCCCTGCAACGCACACGCCCCCTAACACGTTTCCGTACCCCAATCCCGACCGTAAGCCTCACCGGGAGCGTAAATCTAACCCTACCTCCAACCATGACCCTGAACCCGAAGCCTCACCCGCAGCCTGAACCCTGAGGCCTACCCTAAGGATAAGTCGTGCCCTGCAAAGCAAACGCCCCCTAACACGTATCCGTACCACAATCTCCACCCTAGGCCTCCCCGGTTGACTAACCCTAACGCTAGCTCCAAAAATAACCCTGAACAGTAAGCCTCACCCTCAGCCTGAACCCTGAGGTCTACCCTAATGTTAACCCGCGCCCCTCAACGCACACGCGCCCAAACACATATCCGTACCCCAATCTCGACCTGAAGCCTGACCGGGAGCCTAACCCTAACCCTAGATCCAGCCCTGTCCTTAACACTAAGCCTCACCCGCAGCATGAAACCTGAGGCCTTCCCTAATGATCAGCTGCGCACTGCAACACACACGCCCCCTAACACGTATCCATAACCCAATCTCGACCCGAAGCCTCACCGGGAGCCTAACCCTAACCCTAGCTCCAACCCTTACCCTGAATACGAATCCTCATCTGTAGCCTGAACCCCGAGGCCTACCCTAACAATAAGCTGCGCCCTGCAACGCACATGCCCCCTAACACATATCCGTACCCCAATCTCGACCCTAGTCCTCAACGGGAGCCTAACCCTAACCCTAACTCCAACCCTTACCCTGAAACCTAAGCCTCACCCGCAGCCTGAACCCTGAGGCCTACCCTAACGATAAGCCGCGCCCTGCAACGCCACATCCCCTAACACGTATCCGTACCCCAATCTCTACCCGAAAGCTCATAGGGAGCCTAACCCAAACCCTAACTCCAATCCTGACCCTGAACACTAAGCCTCACCGGCAGCCTGAACCCTGAGGCCTACCATAACGATAAGCCGCGCCGTGCAACGCACACGCCAACTAACACGTGTCCGTACCCCAATCTCGATCCTAGGCCTCACCCGAAGCCTAAACCTAACCTTAGCTCCAAATCTGACACTGAATCCTAAGCCTCACCCGCAGCCTGAACCCTGAGGCCAACACTAAATATAAGCTGCGCCGTGCAACGCACACGCCCCAGAACACGTATCCGTACCCCAATCTCCACCCTAGGCCTCACTGGGATATTAAACCTAACATTAGCTCCAACCATGACCCTGAACCCTAAGCCTCAGCCAAAGACTGATCCCTGTGGCCTACCCTAACGATTAGCCTCGCCCTGCAACGCACACCCACCCTAACACGTATCCATACCCGAATCTCGACCCGAAGCCTCACCGTGAGCCTAACCCTAACCCTAGCTCCAACCCTGACCCTGAAACCTAAGCCTCACCTGCAGCCTGAACCCTGAGGTCTACCCAAACGATCAGCCACACACTACCACACCCACGCCCGCTAACACGTATCCGTTCCCCAATCTTGACCCTAGAACTCACCGGGAGCCTAAAACTAAACCTAGATCCAACCCTGACCTGAACCCTAAGCCTCACCCGCAGCATGAACCCTGAGGCCTACCCTAACGATCAGCCACGCCCTGCAACACACAGGCCCCCTAATACGTATCCATACCCCAATCTCGACCCGAAGCCTCACCGGGAGCCAAACCCTAACCCTAGCTCCAATCCTGACCCTGAACACTCAGCCTCACCCGCAGCCTGAACCCTGAGGCCTACCATAACGATAAGCCGTACCCTGCAACGCACACGCCAACTAACACGTATCCGTACACCAATCTCGAAACTAGGCCTCACCCGAAGCGTAAACCTAACCTTAGCTCCAAATCTGACCCTGAATCCTAAGCCTCACCCGCAGCCTGAACCCTGAGGCCTAACCTAACTTTAAGCGGCGCCCGGCAACACACACGCCCCGTAACAGGTATCCGTACCCCAATCTCGACCCTCGGTCTCACTGGGAGCCTAACCCTAACCCGAGCTCCAACCCTGACCCTGAACACTATGCCTCACCAGCAGTCTGAGCCCTGAAGACTACCCTAACAACAAGCCACGCGGTGCAACGCACACGCCCCCTTACACGTATCCGTACCCCAATCTCGAGCCTAGGCCTCACCGGGAGCCTAACGCTAACCCTAGCTCCATCCCTGTCCCTGAAACCTAAGCCTAACTGGAAGACCGAACCCTGAGGCCTATCCTAACTATAAGCCATGCCCTGCAACGCACACGCCCCCTAACACGTATCCGGACCTCAATCTTGACAAGAAGCCTCACCGGGAGCCTAAATCTAACCCTAGCTCAACCCTGACCCTGAACCCTAAGCCTCACCTGCAGCCTGAACCCTGAGCCCTACCCTAACGATCAGTCGTGCCCTGCAATGCACACGCCCCCTAACACGTATCCGTACTCCAAACTCGACCCTAGGCCTAAGAGAGAGCATAAACCTAACCCTAGCTCCAATCCTGACCCTGAACCCTAAGCCTCACACACAGCCTGAACCCTGAGGCCTACCGTAACGATAAGCTGCGCCCTGCAACGAAAAACCCCCTAACACATATCCGTACCCCAATCGAGACCCTAGGCCACACCGGAAGCCTAACCCTAACCCTAAGTCCAACCCTGACCCTGAACCCTAAGCCTCACCCGCAGCCTGACACTGAGGCCTACCCTAACACTAAGCCGTGCCCCGCAACGCACATGCCCTCTAACACGTGTCCATACCCCAATCTCCACCATAGGCCTCACCGCGAGACGAAACCTAACCCTAGGTCCAACCCTGACACTGAACACTAAGCCTCACCCGCAGCCTGAACCCTGATGCCTACCCTAACGATAAACCGCGCCCTGAAACGCACACGTGCCCTAAAATGTACCCTTACCACAATCCCGACCATAGGCCTCACCGGGAGACTAACCATAACACTAGCTCCAACCCTGACCATGAACACTAAGCCTCACCCGCAGCATGAACCCTGAGGCCTACCCTAACCATCAGGCACGCCCTGCAACCCACACGCACCCTAACACGTATCCGTACCCCAATCTCCACCATAGGCCTCACCGGGAGACTACACCTAACCCTAGCTCCAACCCAGACCCTAAAACCTAAACCTCACCCGCGGCCTGAACCCTGAGGCCTACCCTAACAATAAGGCGCGCCCTGAAACGCACACGCCCCCTAACAAGTATCAGTACCCCAATCTCCACCGAAGGCCTCACCGGGAGACTAAACCTAACCCTAGCTCCAACACTGACCCTGAACCCTAAGCCTCAACCAAAGCCTGATCCCTAAGGCCTATCCTAAGGATAAGCCGGGCCCTGAAACGCACCAACCCCTAACACGTATCCGTACCACAATCTCCACCCCATGCCTCACCGGGAGCCTAACCCTAACCCTAACTCGAACCCTTATCCTTAACACTAAGCCTCACCCGCAGCCACAACCCTCAGCCCTACCCTAACGATAAGCCGCGCCCTGCAACACACACACCCCTAACACGTATCCGTACCCCAATCTCGACCCTAGGCCTCACCGGGAGCCTAACCCTAACCCTAGCTCCAAGCCTGACCCTGAACAATAAACCTCACCTGCAGCCTGAACCCTGAGGCCTACCCTAACGATAAACCACGCCCTGCAAAAACAACACCCCCTAACACATATCCGTACCCCAATCTCGACCCTAGGCCTCACCAGGAGCCTAACCCTAACCCTAACTCGAACCCTTATCCTTAACACTAAGCCTCACCCGCAGCCACAACCCTCAGCCCTACCCTAACGATAAGCCGCGCCCTGCAACACACACCCCCCTAACACGTATCCGTACCCCAATCTCGACCCTAGGCCTCACCGGGAGCCAAACGCTAACGCTAGCTCCAACCCAGACCCTGAACCCTAAGCCTCACAGGACGACTGAACCCTGAGGCCTACACTAACGATAAGCCGCGCCCTGCAACGCACAAGCCCCATAGCACGTATCCATACCCCAATCTCGACCCGAAGCCTCACCGGGAGCCTAACCCTAACCGTAGCTCCAACTCTGACCCTGAACCGTAAGCCTCACCCGCAGCCTGAACCCTGAGGCCTCCACTAACGATAAGCCACTCCCTGCAACGAACACGCCCCCTAACACGTATCCGTACCCCAATCTCTGCCCTTAGCCTCACCGGAAGCCTAACCCTAACCCTAGCACCAACTCTCACCCTGAACAGTAATCCTCACCTGCAGCCTGAATCCTGAGGCCTAACCTAATGATTAGCGGCGCCCTGCAATGTACACGCCCCCTAACAAGTATCCGTACCCCAATCTCGACCCTAGGCCTCACCGGGAGCCTAACCCTAACCCGAGCACCAACCCTGACCCGGAAACCTAAGCCTCATGCGCAGCCTGAACCCTGAGGCCTACTCTAATGATAAGCCGTGCCGTGCAACTCACACGCCCTCTTACACGTATCCGTACACCAATCTCGACCCTAGGCCTCACCGGGAGCCTAACGCTAACCCTAGCTCCAACCCTGACCCTGAAACCTAAGCCTAAACGGAAGACTGAACCCTGAGGACTACCCTAACTATAAGCCATGCCCTGCAACGCACACGCCCCCAAACACGTATCCCTACCCCAATCTCGAACCTAGGCCTCACCGGGAGCCTAAATCTAACCTTAGCTCCAAACCTGACCTTGAAACCTAAGCATGAACCGCGGCCTGAACCCTGAGGTTTAACCTAACGATCAGCCGTGCCCTGCAATGCACACGCCCCCTAACACGTATCCGTACCCCAATCTCAACCCTAAGCCTCACCGGAATCCTAACCCTAACCCTAGCTCCAACCCTGACCCTGAACGCTACGCATCACCTGCAGCCTGAACCCTGAGGCCTACGCTAAGTATAAGCCGCGCCCTGCAATGAAAACGCCCCCTAACACCTATCCGTACCCCAGTCTCGAACCTAGGCCTCACCGGGGGCCTAACCCTAACCCTAACTCGAACCCTTATCCTTAACACTAAGCCTCACCCGCAACCACAACCCTCAGCCCTACCCTAACGATAAGCCGCGCCCTGGAACACACCCCCCCAACACGTATCCGTACCCCAATCTCGACCCTAGGCCTCACCGGGAGCCAAACGCTAACGCTAGCTCCAACCCAGACCCTGAACCCTAAGCCTCACAGGACGACTGAACCCTGAGGCCTACACTAACGATAAGCCGCGCCCTGCAACGCACAAGCCCCATAGCACGTATCCATACCCCAATCTCGACCCGAAGCCTCACCGGGAGCCTAACCCTAACCGTAGCTCCAACTCTGACCCTGAACCGTAAGCCTCACCCGCAGCCTGAACCCTGAGGCCTCCGCTAACGATAAGCCACTCCCTGCAACGAACACGCCCCCTAACACGTATCAGTACCCCAATCTCGGCCCTTAGCCTCACCGGAAGCCTAACCCTAACCCTAGCACCAACTCTCACCCTGAACAGTAATCCTCACCTGCAGCCTGAATCCTGAGGCCTAACCTAATGATTAGCGGCGCCCTGCAATGTACACGCCCCCTAACAAGTATCCGTACCCCAATCTCGACCCTAGGCCTCACCGGGAGCCTAACCCTAACCCGAGCACCAACCCTGACCCGGAAACCTAAGCCTCATCCGCAGCCTGAACCCTGAGGCCTACTCTAATGATAAGCCGTGCCGTGCAACTCACACGCCCCCTTACACGTATCCGTACACCAATCTCGACCCTAGGCCTCACCAGGAGCCTAACGCTAACCCTAGCTCCAACCCTGACCCTGAAACCTAAGCCTAAACGGAAGACTGAACCCTGAGGACTACCCTAACTATAAGCCGTGCCCTGCAACGCACACGCCCCCAAACACGTATCCCTACCCCAATCTCGACCCTAGGCCTCACCGGGAGCCTAAATCTAACCTTAGCTCCAAACCTGACCTTGAAACCTAAGCATGAACCGCGGCCTGAACCCTGAGGTTTAACCTAACGATCAGCCGTGCCCTGCAATGCACACGCCCCCTAACACGTTTCCGTACCCCAATCTCGACCCTAAGCCTCACCGGAATCCTAACCCTAACCCTAGCTAAAACCCTGACCCTGAACGCTACGCATCACCTGCAGCCTGAACCCTGAGGCCTACGCTAAGGATAAGCCGCGCCCTGCAACGAAAACGCCCCCTAACACCTATCCGTACCCCAGTCTCGAACCTAGGCTTCACCGGGAGCCTTACCCTAACCCTAAGTCCAAGCCTGACCGTGAACAATAAACCTCACCTGCAGCCTGAACCCTGAGGCCTACCCTAACGATAAACCACGCCCTGCAAAAACAACGCCCCCTAACACATATCCGTACCCCAATCTCGACCCTAGGCCTCACCAGGAGCCTAACCCTAACCCTAACTCTAACCCTTATCCTTAACACTAAGCCTCACCCGCAGTCACAACCCTCAGCCCTACCCTAACGATAAGCCGCGCCCTGCAACACACACCCCCCTAACACGTATCCGTACCCCAATCTCGACCCTAGGCCTCACCGGGAGCCGAACCCTAACCCTAGCTCCAAGCCGGACACTGAACAATAAACCTCACCTGCAGCCTGAACCCTGAGGCCTACCCTAACGATAAACCACGCCCTGCAAAAACAACGCCCCCTAACACCTATCCGTACCCCAGTCTCGAACCTAGGCCTCACCGGGGGCCTAACCCTAACCCTAACTCGAACCCTTATCCTTAACACTAAGCCTCACCCGCAACCACAACCCTCAGCCCTACCCTAACGATAAGCCGCGCCCTGCAACACCCCCCTCCAACACGTATCCGTACCCCAATCTCGACCCTAGGCCTCACCGGGAGCCAAACGCTAGCGCTAGCTCCAACCCAGACCCTGAACCCTAAGCCTCACAGGACGACTGAACCCTGAGGCCTACACTAACGATAAGCCGCGCCCTGCAACGCACAAGCCCCATAGCACGTATCCATACCCCAATCTCGACCCGAAGCCTCACCGGGAGCCTAACCCTAACCGTAGCTCCAACTCTGACCCTGAACCGTAAGCCTCACCCGCAGCCTGAACCCTGAGGCCTCCGCTAACGATAAGCCACTCCCTGCAACGAACACGCCCCCTAACACGTATCCGTACCCCAATCTCGGCCCTTAGCCTCACCGGAAGCCTAACCCTAACCCTAGCACCAACTCTCACCCTGAACAGTAATCCTCACCTGCAGCCTGAATCCTGAGGCCTAACCTAATGATTAGCGGCGCCCTGCAATGTACACGCCCCCTAACAAGTATCCGTACCCCAATCTCGACCCTAGGCCTCACCGGGAGCCTAACCCTAACCCGAGCACCAACCCTGACCCGGAAACCTAAGCCTCATCCGCAGCCTGAACCCTGAGGCCTACTCTAATGATAAGCCGTGCCGTGCAACTCACACGCCCCCTTACACGTATCCGTACACCAATCTCGACCCTAGGCCTCACCGGGAGCCTAACGCTAACCCTAGCTCCAACCCTGACCCTGAAACCTAAGCCTAAACGGAAGACTGAACCCTGAGGACTACCCTAACTATAAGCCGTGCCCTGCAACGCACACGCCCCCAAACACGTATCCCTACCCCAATCTCGACCCTAGGCCTCACCGGGAGCCTAAATCTAACCTTAGCTCCAAACCTGACCTTGAAACCTAAGCATGAACCGCGGCCTGAACCCTGAGGTTTAACCTAACGATCAGCCGTGCCCTGCAATGCACACGCCCCCTAACACGTATCCGTACCCCAATCTCGACCCTAAGCCTCACCGGAATCCTAACCCTAACCCTAGCTAAAACCCTGACCCTGAACGCTACGCATCACCTGCAGTCTGAACCCTGAGGCCTACGCTAAGGATAAGCCGCGCCCTGCAACGAAAACGCCCCCTAACACCTATCCGTACCCCAGTCTCGAACCTAGGCCTCACCGGGAGCCTTACCCTAACCCTAAGTCCAAGCCTGACCGTGAACAATAAACCTCACCTGCAGCCTGAACCCTGAGGCCTACCCTAACGATAAACCACGCCCTGCAAAAACAACGCCCCCTAACACATATCCGTACCCCAATCTCGACCCTAGGCCTCACCAGGAGCCTAACCCTAACCCTAACTCTAACCCTTATCCTTAACACTAAGCCTCACCCGCAGCCACAACCCTCAGCCCTACCCTAACGATAAGCCGCGCCCTGCAACACACACCCCCCTAACACCTATCCGTACCCCAATCTCGACCCTAGGCCTCACCGGTAGCCTAACCCTAACCCTAGCTCCAAGCCTGACACTGAACAATAAACCTCACCTGCAGCCTGAACCCTGAGGCCTACCCTAACGATAAACCACGCCCTGCAAAAACAACGCCCCCTAACACATATCCGTACCCCAATCTCGACACTAGGCCTCACCAGGAGCCTAACCCTAACCCTAACTCGAACCCTTATCCTTAACACTAAGCCTCACCCGCAGCCACAACCCTCAGCCCTACCCTAACGATAAGCCGCGCCCTGCAACACACACCCCCCTAACACGTATCCGTACCCCAATCTCGACCCTAGGCCTCACCAGGAGCCAAACGCTAACGCTAGCTCCAACCCAGACCCTGAACCCTAAGCCTCACAGGACGACTGAACCCTGAGGCCTACACTAACGATAAGCCGCGCCCTGCAACGCACAAGCCCCATAGCACGTATCCAAACCCCAATCTCGACCCGAAGCCTCACCGGGAGCCTAACCCTAACCGTAGCTCCAACTCTGACCCTGAACCGTAAGCCTCACCCGCAGCCTGAACCCTGAGGCCTCCGCTAACGATAAGCCACTCCCTGCAACGAACACGCCCCCTAACATGTATCCGTACCCCAATCTCGGCCCTTAGCCTCACCGGAAGCCTAACCCTAACCCTAGCACCAACTCTCACCCTGAACAGTAATCCTCACCTGCAGCCTGAATCCTGAGGCCTAACCTAATGATTAGCGGCGCCCTGCAATGTACACGCCCCCTAACAAGTATCCGTACCCCAATCTCGACCCTAGGCCTCACCGGGAGCCTAACCCTAACCCGAGCACCAACCGTGACCCGGAAACCTAAGCCTCATCCGTAGCCTGAACCCTTAGGCCTACCCTAATGATAAGCCACGCCCTGCAATACACACTCCCCCTAACACGTATCCATACCGCAATCTCGACCCTAAGCCTCACCGGGAGCCTGACCAAAACCCTAGTTCCAACCATGACACTGAACCCTAAACCTCACCCGCAGCCTGAACTCTGAGGCCTTCCCTAACGATAAGCCTCTCCCTGCAAAGAAAATGCCCTGTAACACATATCCCTACCAGAATCTTGACCCTAGGCCGCACTGGGAGCCAAACCCTTACCCTAAGTCCAACTGTTACCCTGAACCCTAAGCCTCATCCGCATCATGAACCCTGAGGCTTACCCTAACAATCAGCCGTGCCCTGTAATGCACATGCCCCCTAACACGTATCCGTACTCCAATCTCGACCCAAAGCCTCACCGTGAGCCTAACCCTAACCGTAGCTCCAACTCTCACCATGAACGATAAGCCTCAAACACAGCCTGAACCCAGAGGCCTACCCTAACAATGACTCACGCTCTGCAACGAACACGCCCCCTAACACCTATCCGTATCCCAATCTCGGCCCTAAGCCTCATCAGAAGCCAAACCCTGACCCTAGCTCCAACTCTCACCCTGAACAGTAATCCTCAACTGCAGCCTGTATCCTGAGGCCTAACCTAATGATAAGCGGCGCCCTGCAACGAACATGCCCCTTAACAAGTATCCGTACCCCAATCTCGACCCTAGGCCTCACCGGGAGCATAACCGTAACCCGAGCTCCAACCCTGACCCTGAAAACTATGCCTCATCCGTAGCCTGAACCCTGAGGCCTACTCTAATGATAATCCGCGCCGTGCAACTCACACGCCCCCTTACACGTATCCGTACCCCAATCTCGGCCCTAGGCCTCACCGGGACCCTAACGCTAACCCTAGGTCCAACCCTGACCGTGTACACTAAGCCTAACCGGAAGACTGAACCCTGAGGCCTACCCTAACTATAAGCCACGCCCTGCAACGCACAAGCCCCCTAACACGTATCCATACACCAATCTCGACCCTAAGCCTCACCGGGAGCCTGACCAAAACCCTAAATCCAACCCAGACCCTGAACCCTAAGCCTCACCCGCAGTCTGAACCCTGAGGCCTACCCTAACGAGAAGCCTCGCCCTGCAAAGAAAACGCCCAGTAACACATATCCGTACGCCAATCTAGACCCTTGGCCGCACTGGGATCCTAAACCTAACCCTAAGTCCAACCGTTACCCTCAACCCTAAGCCTCACCAGCAGCCTGAACCCTGAGGCCTACGCTAACGATAAGCCACGCCCTCCATCGCACACGCCCCCTAACACGTATCCGTACCCCAATCACGACCGTAAGCCTCACCGGGAGCCTAACACTAACCGTAGCTCCAACCCTGACCCTGAAATCTAAGCCTGACCAGCAGCCCAATACCTGCGTCCTACCCTAACGAGGAGCCACGCCCTGCAATGAACACGCCCCCTAACACGTATCCGTACCCCAATCTCAACCCGAAGCCTCACGGGGAGCCTAAACGTATCCCTCGCTACAAACCTGACCCTGAACACTAAGTCTCACCCACAGCCTGAACCCTGAGGCCTACCCTAATGTTAAGCCGCGCACTGCAAGGCACACACCCCTTATCACGTATCCGTACCTCAATCTCGACCCAAAGCCTCACCGGGAGCCTAACCCTAACACGAGCTCCAACCCTGACCCTGAAACCTAAGCCTTAACCGCAGACTGAACCCTGAGGCCTAACCTAATGATAAGCGGTGCCCTACAACGAACATGCCCCTTAACAAGTATGCGTACCCCAATATCGACCCTAGGCCTCAACGGGAGCCTAACCCTAACCCGAGCTCCAACCCTGACCATGAAACCTAAGCCTCATCCGCAGCCTGAACCCTGAGGCCTACACTAACAATAAGCCACGTCGTGCAACTCACACTCCCCCTAACACGTATCCGTACCCCAATCGCGAACCTAGGCCTCACCGGGAGCCTAACCCTAACCCTAAGGCCAACCCTCACCCTGAACATGAAGCCTCAACCACAGCCTGAACCCTGAGACCTACCCTAACGATAAGACGCGCGCTGCAACAAAAACGCCCCCTAACACGTATCCGTAACCCAATCTCGACAGTAGGATTCAGCGAGAGCCTAACCCTAATCCTAGCTCAAACCCTGACCCTGAACCCTAATCATCACCCGCACCCGCAGCCTGAACGTGAGTCCTACCCTAACGATAAGGCACGCCCTGCAATGCACACGGCCTCTAACACGTATCCGTACCCCAATCTCCACCGAAGGCCTCACCGGGAGTCTAAACCTAACCCTAGCTCAAACCCTGACCCTGAACACTAAGCCTCGCCTGCAGCCTGAACCCTGAGGGCTACCCTAACGATAAGCCGCGCCCTGCAAAAACAACGCCCCCTAACACATATGCGTAGCCCAATCTCGACCCTAGGCGTGACCGGGAACCTAAACCTAACCCTAACTCCAACACTTATCCTGAACCCTAAGCCTCACCCAGAGCCACAACCCTGAGCCCTACCCTAACGATGAGCCGCGCCTTGCAAAGCACACTCCCCATAACACGTATCCATACCCCAATCTCGGACCAGGCCTCAGAGGGAGCCTAACCCTAATCCTAGCTCCAAACCTCACACTGAAGCCTAAGCCTCACCCGCAACCTGAACCCTGAGGCCTACCGTAACGATAAGCTGCGCCCTGCAATGCACACTCCCCCTAACACGTATCCGTACGCCAATCTCGACCCAAAGCCTCACCGGGAGCCGAACGCTAACGCTAGCTCGAACCCTGACCCTGACCTTTAAGACTCACAGGAAGACTGAACCCTGAGGCCTACACTAACGATAAGCCACGTCCTGCAACGCACACGCCCCCTAACACGTATCCGTACCCCAATCTCGACCCGAATCCTCACCTGGAGCCTAAACCTAACCCTAGCTTCAACTCTGATCCTGAACCCTTAGCCTCACCCGCAGCCTGAACCCTTAGGCCTACCCTAACGATAACCCACGCCCTGAAACGAACACGCCTCCTAACACGTATGCGTACCCCAATCTCGACCCAAAGCCTCACAAGAACCTGAACACTAACCCTATCTCCAACTCTCAACCTGAACCCTAAGCCTCACCGGCAGCCAGAACCCTGAGGACTAAGCTAACGATAAGCCCGCCGGGCAACTCACATGCCCCTTACACGTATCCGTACCACAATCTCGACCCTAGGCCTCACCGGGAGCCTAACCCTAACCCGAGCTCCAACCATGTCCCTGAAACCTAAGCCTCATCTGCAGCCTGAACCCTGAGGCTTACTCTAACGATAAACCGCGCCGTGCCACTCATACGCCCCCTTACACATATCCGTAGCCCAATCTCGACCCTAGGCTTAACCGGGAGCCTAACATTAACACTAGCTCCAACACTGACCCTGAAAGCTTAGGCTCATCTGCAGCCTGAACCCTGAGGCCTACGCTAACGATAAGCCACGCCCTGCAACGAAATGCCCCATAACACATATCCGTACCCCAATCTCGAAGCTAGGCCTCACCGGGAGCCTAAACCTAACCTGAAGTCCAACCCTTACCCTGAACACTAAGCCTCACCCGCAGTCTGATCCCTGAGGCCTACCCAAATGATAAGCCACGCCCAGCAAAACACACGCCCCCTTACACATGTCCGTACACAAATCTCTACCCTAAACCTCACTGAGAGTCTAACCCTAACCCTAGCTCCAACCATGACCCTTAACCATAAGCCTCACCCGCAGCCTGAACCCTGAGGCCTAAACTAACGATAAGCGGCACCCTGCAATGCACACGCCCCGTAAAACGTTTCCGTACACCAATCTCAATCCTAGGCCTCACCAGGAGCCTATCCCTAACACGAGCTCCAACCCTGACCCTGAAAACTAAGCCTCATCCGCAGGCTGAAACCTGAGGCCTACCCTAACGTTAATCCGCGCCCTGCAAGGGACACGCCCCTTAACACGTATCCGTACCCCAATCTCGACCCAGAGCCTCACCGGGATCCTAACCCTAACCCTAGCTTCAACCCTGACCCTGAACAATAAACCTCACCTGCAGCCTGAACGCTGAGGCCTACCCTAACGATAAACCGCGCCCTGCAACAACAACACCCCCTAACACATATCCGTACCCCAATCTCGACACTAGGCCTCACCGGGAGCCTAACCCGAACCCTAATTCCAACCCTTAACCTGAACACTAAGCCTCACCCGCAGCCACAACCCTGAGCCCTACCCTAACGATAAGTCGCGCCCTGCAACACACACACCCCCTAACACGTATCCGTACCCAATCTCGAACCTAGGCCTCAGAGGGAGCCTAACCCTAACACTAGCTCCAACCCTGACCCTGAAACCGAAGTCTCACCCACATCCTGAACCCTGAGGCCTACCCTATCGATAAGCCGCGCCCTGCAACGCACACGCTCCGTAACACGTATCCGTACCCGAATCTCAACCCTAGGCCTCACTGCGAGCCAAACGCTTACTCTAGCTCAAACCCTGACCCTGAACACTAAGCCTCACAGGAAGACTGAACCCTGTGGCCTACACTAACGATAAGCCACGCCCTGCAACGCACACGCCCCCTAACACGTATCCGAACCCCAATCTCGACCCGAAGCCACACCGGGAGCCTAAACCTAACCCTAGCTCCAACTCTCACCCTGAACCGTAAGCCTCACCCGCAGCCTGAACCCTGAGGCCTACCCTAACGATAACCCACGCCCTGAAAAGAACACGCTCCTAAAATGTATCAGTACCCCAATCTCGGCCCTAAGCCTCACCGGAAGCCTAACCATAACCCTATCTCCAACTCTCACCCTGAACAGTAATCCTCACCTGCAGCCTGAATCCTGAGGGCTAACCTAAAGATAAGCGGCGCCCTGCAAACCACACGACCCCTAATAAGTATCCGTACACCAACCTCGACCCTAGGGCTCATCGGGAGCATAAACCTAACCCGAGCTCCATCCCTGACCCTGAATCCTAAGCCTCATCCACAGCCTGAACCCTGAGACCCACTCTAAAGATAAGCCGCGCCGTGCAACTCACACGCACCCTTACACGTATCCGTACCCCAATCTCGACCCTAGGCCTCATGGGGAGCCTAACTGTAACCCTAGCTCCAACCCTGACCCTGAAACCTAAGCCTAACCGGAAGAATGAACCCTGAGGCATACCCTAACTATAAGAAGCGCCCTGCAACGCACACGCCCCCTAAAACGTATCCGTACCCCAATCTCGACCCTAGGCGTCACGGGGAGCCTAAACCTAACCTTTGCTCCAAACCTGAGAGTGAAACCTAAACCTCACCCGCAACCTGAACCCTGAGGCATACCGTAACGATAAGCCATGCCCTGCAACGCACACGCCCCCTAACACGTATCCGTACCCCAATCTCGAGCCGAAGCCTGACCAGAAGCCTAACCCTAACCCTAGCTCCAACCCTGACCCTGAACCCTAAGCCTCAACAGCAGCCTGAACCCTGAGGCCTTCCCTAACGATCAGCCGCGCCCTGAAACTCACACGACCCCTAACATATATCCGTATCCCAATATCGACCCAAAGCCTCTCCGGGAGCCTAACCCTAACCCTAGCTCCAACCCTGACCCTGAACAATAAGCCTCACCAGCAACCCGATACTTGAGGCCTACCCTAACGATAAGGAATGCCGTGCAACGCACACGCACCCTAACACGTCCCCGTAGCCTAATCTCGACCCTAGGCATCACCGGGAACCTAATCCTAACCCAAACTCCAACCGTGACCCTGAACACAAAGCCTCACCCAAAGCCTAAACCCTGAGGCGTATTGTAACGATACGCCACGCTCTGCAACGCATACGCCCCCTAACACGTTTCCGTACCCCAATCTCGAACCTAGGCCTCAGCGGGAGCCGAACCCTAACCCTAGCTCCAACCCTCACCCTGAAACCTAAGCCTCACCCGCCGTCTGAACCCTGTGGCCTAACCTAATGATAAGCTGGGGTCTGCAAGTATCACCAGGAGCCTAACCGTAATCCGAGCTCCAACTCTGACCCTGAAAACTAAGCCTCATCCGCAGCCTGAACCCTATGGCCTACTCTCACGATAAGCCACGCTATGCAACTCACACGACCCGTTACAGGTATCCGTACCCCAATCTCGACCCTAGGCCTCACCGGGAGCCTAACCCTAACCCTAGCTCCAACCCTGACCCTGATCCCTAAGCCTAACCGGAAGACTGATCCCTGAGGCCTACCCTAACTATAAGCTGCGCCCTGCAATGCACACGCCCCCTAACTCGTATCCGTACCCCAATCTTGACCGTAAGGCTCACCGGGAGCCAAAATCTAACCCTAGCTCAAACCATGACCCTGAACCCTAAGCCTCACCACAGCCTGAAACCTGAGGCCTACCATAACAATAACCTGCACCACGCAACGCACACGCATACTAACAGGTATCCGTACCCAAATCGCGACCCTAAGCCTCGCCGGGAGTCTAACAATAACCCTAGCATCAACCATGATTCTGAACCCTAAGCCTCACCCGCAGCCTGATACCTGAGGCCTACCCTAACTTTAAACCACGCCCTGCAACTCACACGCCCCCTAACATGTATCGGTACCCCAATCTCAACCCGAAGCCTCACCGGGAGCCTAACCCTAACACGAGCTACAAGCATCACCCTGAACCCTAAGCCTCACCCGCAGCCTGAACCCTGAGGTCTACCCTAACGATCACCCGCACACTGCAACACCCACGCCCCCTAAAACGTATCCGTTCCTCAATCTTGACCCTAAACCTCACTGGGAGCCTAACCCTAATCCTACCTAAAACCCTGACCGTTTAATCTAAGCCTCACCCACAGCCTCAACCCTGAGGACTTCAATAACGATAAGTCACGCCCTGCAACGCACACGACCCCTAACACGTATCCGTACCCCAATCTCGAACCTAGGCCTCAGCGGGAGCCTAACCCTAACCCTAGCTCCAACCCTGACCCTGAACCCGGAGCCTCATCCGCAGTCTGAACCCTGAGGCCTAGCCTAACGATAAGCCGCGCTCTGCAAGTAATATGCCCCCTAACACGTATCCGTACCCCAAACTCGACCCTAGGCCTCACCGGGAACCTAACCCTAACCCGAGCGCCAACCCTGACCCTTAAACCTAAGTCTCATCCGCAAACTGAACACGGAGTCCTACCGTAACGATAAGCCACGCCCTTCAACGCACACGCCCCCTAACACGTATCCGTACCCCAAACTCGAACCGAAGCCTCACCGGGAGCCTAACCATAACCCTAACTCCAACACTGACCCTGACACATAAGCCTCGCACGCAGCGTGAGCCCTGAGGCTTACCCTAATGATAAGCAGCGCGGTGCAACGCACACGCCCCCTAACACGTCCCCGTAACCTAATCTCGACCCTAGGCCTCACTGGGAGCCTAATCCTAACCCTAGCTCCAACCCTGACCCTGAACGCTAAGCCTCAACAGCAGCCTGAACCCTGAGGCCTTCCCTAACGATCAGCCGCGCCCTGAAACTCACACGACCCCTAACATATATCCGTATCCCAATATCGACCCAAAGCCTCTCCGGGAGCCTAATCCTAACCCTAGCTCCAACCCTGACCCTGAACAATAAGCCTCACCAGCAACCCGATACTTGAGGCCTACCCTAACGATAAGGAACGCCGTGCAACGCACACGCACCCTAACACGTCCCCGTACCCTAATCTCGACCCTAGGCCTCATCGGGAACCTAATCCTAACCCAAAGTCCAACCGTGACCCTGAACACAAAGCCTCACCCAAAGCCTAAACCCTGAGGCGTATTGTAACGATACGCCACGCTCTGCAACGCATACGCCCCCTAACACGTTTCCGTACCCCAATCTCGAACCTAGGCCTCAGCGGGAGCCGAACCCTAATCCTAGCTCCAACCCTCACCCTGAAACCTAAGCCTCACCCGCCGTCTGAACCCTGTGGCCTAACCTAATGATAAGCTGGGGTCTGCAAGTATCACCAGGAGCCTAACCGTAACCCGAGCTCCAACTCTGACCCTGAAAACTAAGCCTCATCCGTAGCCTGAACCCTATGGCCTACTCTCACGATAAGCCACGCTATGCAACTCACACGACCCGTTACAGGTATCCGTACCCCAATCTCGACCCTAGGCCTCACCGGGAGCCTAACCCTAACCCTAGCTCCAACCCTGACCCTGATCCCTAAGCCTAACCGGAAGACTGATCCCTGAGGCCTACCCTAACTATAAGCCGCGCCCTGCAATGCACACGCCCCCTAACTCGTATCCGTACCCCAATCTCGACCGTAAGGCTCACCGGGAGCCAAAATCTAACCCTAGCTCCAACCATGACCCTGAACCCTAAGCCTCACCACAGCCTGAAACCTGAGGCCTACCATAACAATAACCTGCGCCACGCAACGCACACGCATACTAACAGGTATCCGTACCCAAATCGCGACCTAAGCCTCACCGGGAGACTAACAATAACCCTAGCATCAACCATGATTCTGAACCCTAAGCCTCACCCGCAGCCTGAAACCTGAGGCCTACCCTAACTTTAAACCACGCCCTGCAACTCACACGCCCCCTAACATGTATCGGTACCCCAATCTCAACCCGAAGCCTCACCGGGAGCATAACCCTAACACTAGCTACAAGCATCACCCTGAACCCTAAGCCTCACCCGCAGCCTGAACACGGAGGCCTACCCTAACGATCAGCCGCGCACTGCAACCCCCACACCCCCTAACACATATCCGTTCCCCAATCTCGACCCAAAACCTCACTGGGTGCCTTATCCTAACCCTAGCTAAAACCCTGATCCCTTAAACTAAGCCTCACCCACAGCTTCAAAGCTGAGGACTACCCTAACGATAAGTCACGCCCTGCAACGCACACGCCCCCTAACACGTATCCATACCCCAATGTCGATCCGAATTCTCACCGGGAGCCTAACCCTAACACGAGCACCAACCATGACTCTGAAACCTAAGCCTCACCCGCAGGCTGAACCCTGAGGTCTACCGTAACGATCACCCGCACACTGCAACACCCACGCCCCCTAAAACGTATCCGTTCCTCAATCTTGACCCTAAACCTCACTGGGAGCCTAACCCTAATCCTACCTAAAACCCTGACCGTTTAACCTAAGCCTCACCCACAGCCTCAACCCTGAGGACTACAATAACGATAAGTCACGCCCTGCAACGCACACGACCCCTAACACGTATCCGTACCCCAATCTCGAACCTAGGCCTCAGCGGGAGCCTAACCCTAACCCTAGCTCCAACCCTGACCCTGAACCCGGAGCCTCATCCGCAGTCTGAACCCTGAGGCCTAGCCTAACGATAAGCCACGCTCTGCAAGTAATATGCCCCCTAACACGTATCCGTACCCCAAACTCGACCCTAGGCCTCACCGGGAACCTAACCCTAACCCGAGCGCCAACCCTGACCCTTAAACCTAAGTCTCATCCGCAAACTGAACACGGAGTCCTACCGTAACGATAAGCCACGCCCTTCAACGCACACACCCCCTAACACGTATCCGTACCCCAAACTCGAACCGAAGCCTCACCGGGAGCCTAACCATAACCCTAACTCCAACACTGACCCTGACACATAAGCCTCGCACGCAGCGTGAGCCCTGAGGCTTACCCTAATGATAAGCAGCGCGGTGCAACGCACACGCCCCCTAACACGTCCCCGTACCCTAATCTCGACCCTAGGCCTCACTGGGAGCCTAATCCTAACCCTAGCTCCAACCCTGACCCTGAACACAAAGCCTCACCCAAAGCCGGAACCCTGAGGCATATTATAACGATAAGCTGCGCCCTGCAACGCACACGCACCCTAACATGTTTCCGTACCCCAATCTCGAACCTAGGCCTCAGCGGGAGCCGAACCCTTACCCTAGATACAACCCTTACCCTGAACGCTTAGCCTAACAGGAAGACTGATCCCTGAGGCCTACCCTAACTATAAGCCGCGCCCTGCAATGCACACGACCCCTAACACGTATCCGTACCCCAATCTCGACCGTAAGCCTCACCGGGAGTGTAAATCTAACCCTACCTCCAACCATGACCCTGAACCCGAAGGCTCACCCGCAGCCTGAACCCTGATGCCTACCCTAAGGATAAGTCGCGCCCTGTAAAGCAAACGCTCCCTAACACGTATCCGTAACACAATCTCCACCCTAGGCCTCCCCGGGTGACTAAGCCTAACCCTAGCTCCAAAAAAACCCTGAACACTAAGCCTCACCCTCAGCGTGAACCCTGAGGTCTACCCTAATGTTAGCCAGCGCCCCTCAACGCACACGCGCCCAAACACGTATCCGTACCCCAATCTCGACCCGAAGCCTCACCGGGAGCCTAACCCTAACCCTAGATCCAGCCCTGTCCTTAACACTAAGCCTACCCCGCAGCATGAACCCTGAGGCCTACCCTAATGATCAGCTGCGCACTGCAACACACACGCCCCCTAACATGTATCCGTACCCCAATCTCGACCCGAAGCCTCACCGGGAGCCTAACCCTTACCCTAGCTCCAACCCTGACCGTGAACACTAAGCCTCACCCGCAGCCTGAACCGTGAGGCCTACCCTAATGATAAGCAGCGCGGTGCAACGCACACGCCCCGAACACATATCTGTACCCTTATCTCGACCCAGCCCTCACCGGGAGCCTAATCCTAACCGTAGCTACAACCCTGACCCTGAACCCTACGCCTCACCCGAAGCCTGAACCCTGAGGCCTACTATAACGATAAGCCACGCCCTGCAACGCACACGCCCCCTAACACGTATCCATACCACAATCTCGACCCTAGGTCTCACCGGGAGCCGAACAATAACCCTAGCTCCAACCCTGACCCTGAACCCTAAGCCTCACCTGCAGACTGAACCCTGAGGCCTCCCCCAATGATAAACCACGCCATGCAAATCACAGGTCCCATAACATGTCTGCGTACCCCAATCTCGACCATAAGCATCACCGGGAGCTGAACCCTAACCCTAGCTCCAACCCTGACCCTGAACCCTAAGCCTCACCTGCAGACTGAACCCAGAGCCCTACCCTAACGATAAGCCACGCCCTGCAATGCACATGCCCCCTAACACGTATCCGTAACCCAATTTAGACCCTAGGCCTGTGCGAGAGCAAAACCCTAACCCTAGCTCCAACTCAGACCGTGAATTCTAAGCCTCACCCGCAGCATGAACATTGAGGCCAACACTAACGAAAAGCTGCGCCGTGCAACGCACACGCCCCCTAACACGAATCCGTACCCCAATCTCAACCCTAGGCCTCACTGGGAGATTAAACCTAACCTTACCTCCAACCATGACCCTGAACACTAAGCATCAGCCGAAGCCTGATCCCTGAGGCCTACCCTAACGATAAACCGCGCCCTGCAACGCAAACGCACTCTAACACGTATCCATACCCGAATCTCGTCCCGAAGCTTCACCGGGACCCTAACCCTAGCCCTAGCTCGAACCCTGACCCTGAAACCTAAGCCTCAACTGCAGCCTGAACCTTGAGGCCTACCCTAACGATAAGCCGCGCCCTGCAACGCACACGCCCCCTAACACGTATCCGTACCCCAATGTCGATCAGAAGCCTCACCGGGAGCCTAACCCTAACACTAGCTTCAACCATGACCCTGAACCCTAAGCCTCACCCGCAGCCTGAACCCTGTGGTCTACCCTAACGGTCAGCCGCACACTGCAACACCCACGCCCCTAACACGTATCCGTTTCCCAATCTTGACTCTAAACCTAACTGGGAGCCTAACCCTAATCTTACCTAACACCCTGACCGTTTAAACTAAGCCTCACCCACAGCCTCAACCCTGAGGCCTACCCTAACGAAAAGCCACGCCCTTCAACGCACACGCCCCGTAACACGTATCCGTACCCCAAACTCGAACCAAAGCCTCACCGGGAGCCTAACCCTAACTCCAACGCTGACCCTGACCCATAAGCCTCACCCGCAGCGTCAGCCCTGAGGCCTACCCTAAGGATACTCAGCGCCGTGCAATGCACACGCACCCTAACACGTCGCCGTACCCTAATATCGACCCTAGGCCTCACTGGGAGCCTAATCCTAACCCTACCTCCAACCCTGACCCTGAACACAAAGCCTCACCCAAAGCCTAAACCCTGAGGTGTATTGTAACGATACGCCGCGCCCTGCAACGCACACGCCCCCTAACAGGTTTCCGTACCCCAATCTCGAACCTAGGCCTCAGCGGGAGCCGAACCTTAACCCCAGCTCCAACCCTCACCCTGAAACCTAAGCCTCACCCGCCGTCTGTACCCTGAGGCCTACCCTAATGATAAGCTGGGCTCTGCAAGGAATACACCCCCTAACCCGTATGCATACCCCAATCTCGACCCTAGGTATCACCAGGAGGCTAACCGTAACCCGAGCTCCAACGCTGACCCTGAAAACTAAGCCTCATCCTCAGCCTGAACCCTAAGGCCTACTATCACGATAAGCCACGCCATGCAACTCACACGACCCGGTACAGGTATCAGTACCCCAATCTCGAACCTAGGCCTCACCGGGAGCCTAACCCTAAGCCTAGCTCCAACCCTGACCCTGAAACCTAAGCCTCATCCGCAAACTGAACCCGGAGTCTTACCGTAACGATAAGCCACGCCCTTCAACGCACACGCCCCCTAACACGTATAAGTACCCCAAACACGAACCGAAGCCTCACCGGGAGCCTAACCATAACCCTAACTCCAACACTGACCCTGAAACATAAGCCTCACCCACAGCGTGAGCCCTGAGGCCTACCCTAATGATAAGCAGCGCCGTGCAACGCACACGCACCCTAACACGTCCCCGTACCCTAATCTCGACCCTAGGCCTCACCGGGAGCCTAATCCTAACCCAAACTCCAACCGTGACCCTGAACACAAAGCCTCACACAAAGCCTAAACCCTGAGGCGTATTGTAACGATACGCCGCGCCCTGCAACGCACACGCCCCCTAACACGTTTCCGTACCCCAATCTCGAACCTAGGCCTCAGCGGGAGCCGAACCCTAACCCTAGCTCCAACCCTCACCCTGAAACCTAAGCCTCACCCGCCGTCTGCACCCTGAGGCCTACCCTAATGATAAGCTGGGGTCTGCAAGTATCACCAGGAGCCTAACCGTAACCCGAGCTACAACCCTGACCCTGAAAACTAAGCCTCATCCGCAGCCTGAACCCTAAGGCCTACTCTCACGATAAGCCACGCTATGCAACTCACACGACCCGTTACAGGTATCCGTACCCCAATCTCGACCCTAGGCCTCACCGGGAGCCTAACCCTAACCCTAGCTCCAACCCTGACCCTGATCCCTAAGCCTAACCGGAAGACTGATCCCTGAGGCCTACCCTAACTATAAGCCGCGCCCTGCAATGCACACGCCCCCTAACTCGTATCCGTACCCCAATCTCGACCGTAAGCCTCACCGGGAGTCTAAATCTAACCCTAGCTCCAACCATGACCCTGAACCCTAAGCCTCACCACAGCCTGAAACCTGAGGCCTACCATAACAATAACCTGCGCCACGCAACGCACACGCACACTAACAGGTATACGTACCCCAATCGCGACCCGAAGCCTCACCGGGAGCCTAACCATAACCCTAGCTTCAACCATTATTCTGAACCCTAAGCCTCACCCGCAGCCTGAACCTTGAGGCCTACCCTAACTGTAAACCACGCCCTGCAACTCACACGCCCCCTAACACGTATTGGTACCCCAATCTCAACCCGAAGCCTCACCGGCAGCCTAACCCTAACACTAGCTCCAACAATGACCCTGAAACCTAAGTCTCACCCGCAGCCTGAACACGGAGGCCTACCCTAACGATCAGCCGCGCACTGCAACACCCACGCCCCCTAACACGTATCCGTTCCCCAATCTCGACCCAAAACCTCACTGGGTGCCTTATCCTAACCCAAGCTAAAACCCTGACTCTTTAAACTAAGCCTCACCCACAGCTTCAAACCTGAAGACTACCCTAACGATAAGTCACGCCCTGCAACGCACACGCCCCTTAACACGTATCCGTACCCCAATGTCGATCCGAAGCCTCACCGGGAGCCTAACCCTAACACGAGATCCAACCATGACTCTGAAACCGAAGCCTCACCCTCAGCCTGAACCCTGAGGTCTACCCTAACGATCAGCCGCACACTGCAACACCCACGCCCCCTAACACGTATCCGTTCCTCAATCTTGACCCTAAACCTCACTGGGAGGCTAACCCCAATCCTGCCTAAAACCCTGACCATTTAACCTAAGCCTCACCCACAGCCTCAACAATGAGGACTACAATAACGATAAGTCGTGCCCTGCAACGCACACGACCCCTAACACGTATCCGTACCCCAATCTCGAACCTAGGCCTCAGCGGGAGCCTAACCCTAACCCGAGCTCCAACCCTGACCCTGAAACCTAAGCCTCATCCGCAAACTGAACCCGGAGTCTTACCGTAACGATAAGCCACGCCCTTCAACGCACACGCCCCCTAACACGTATCCGTACCCCAAACTCGAACCGAAGCCTCACCGGGAGCCTAACCATAACCCTAACTCCAACACTGACCCTGAAACATAAGCCTCACCCGCAGCGTGAGCCCTGAGGCCTACCCTAATGATAAGCAGCGCCGTGCAACGCACACGCACCCTAACACGTCCCCGTACCCTAATCTCGACCCTAGGCCTCACCGGGAGCCTAATCCTAACCCAAACTCCAACCGTGACCCTGAACACAAAGCCTCACACAAAGCCTAAACCCTGAGGTGTATTGTAACGATACGCCGCGCCCTGCAACGCACACGCCCCCTAACACGTTTCCATACCCCAATCTCGAACCTAGGCCTCAGCGGGAGCCGAACCCTTACCCTAGATCCAACCCTGACCCTGAACCCTTAGCCTAACCGGAAGACTGATCCCTGAGGCCTACCCTAACTATAAGCCGCGCCCTGCAATGCACACGCCCCCTAACACGTATCCATACCCCAATCTCGACCGTAAGCCTCACGGGGAGCCTAATTCTAACCCTAGCTCCAACCATGACCCTGAACCCTAAGCCTCACCACAGCCTGAAACCTGAGGCCTACCATAACAATAAACTGCGTCACGCAACGCACACGCACACTAACAGGTATACGTACCCCAATCGCGACCCTAAGCCTCACCGGGAGCCTAACCATAACCCTAGCTTCAACCATTATTCTGAACCCTAAGCCTCACCCGCAGCCTGAACCTTGAGGCCTACCCTAACTGTAAACCATGCCCTGCAATTCACACGCCCCCTAACACGTATTGGTACCCCAATCTCAACCCGAAGCCTCACCGGGAGCCTAACTCTAACACTAGCTCCAACAATGACCCTGAAACCTAAGCCTCACCCGCAGCCTGAACACGGAGGCCTACCCTAACGATCAGCCGCGCACTGCAACACCCACGCCCCCTAACACGTATCCGTTCCCCAATCTCGACCCAAAACCTCACTGGGTGCCTTATCCTAACCCTAGCTAAAACCCTGACCCTTTAAACTAAGCCTCACCCACAGCTTCAAACCTGAAGACTACCCTAACGATAAGTCACGCCCTGCAACGCACACGCCCCTTAACACGTATCCGTACCCCAATGTCGATCCGAAGCCTCACCGGGAGCCTAACCCTAACACGAGATCCAACCATGACTCTGAAACCTAAGCCTAACCCTCAGCCTGAACCCTGAGGTCTACCCTAACGATCAGCCGCACACTGCAACACCCACGCCCCCTAACACGTATCCGTTCCTCAATCTTGACCCTAAACCTCACTGGGAGCCTAACCCCAATCCTACCTAAAACCCTGACCATTTAACCTAAGCCTCACCCACAGCCTCAACCCTGAGGACTACAATAACGATAAGTCGTGCCCTGCAACGCACACGACCCCTAACACGTATCCGTACCCCAATCTCGACCCTAGGCCTCAACGGGAGCCTAACCCTAACCCTAGCTCCAACCCTGACCCTGAACCCGAAGCCTCACCCGCAGTCTGAACCCTGAGGCCTAGCCTAACGATAAGCCGCGCTCTGCAAGTAATACGCCCCCTAACACGTATCCGTACCCCAATCTCGAACCTAGGCCTCAGCGGGAGCCGAACCCGAACCCTAGCTCCAACCCTCACCCTGAAACCTAAGCCTCACCCGCCGTCTGAACCCTGAGGCCTACGCTAATGATAAGCTGGGGTCTGCAAGTATCACCAGGAGCCTAACCGTAACCCGAGCTCCAACCCTGACCCTGAAAACTAAGCCTCATCCGCAGCCTGAACCCTAAGGCCTACTCTCACGATAAGCCACGCTATGCAACTCACACGACCCGTTACAGGTATCCGTACCCCAATCTCGACCCTAGGCCTCACCGGGAGCCTAACCCTAACCCGAGCTCCAACCCTGACCCTGAAACCTAAGCCTCATCCGCAAACTGAACCCGGAGTCTTACCGTAACGATAAGCCACGCCCTTCAACGCACACGCCCCCTAACACGTATCCGTACCCCAAACTCGAACCGAAGCCTCACCGGGAGCCTAACCATAACCCTAACTCCAACACTGACCCTGAAACATTAGCCTCACCCGCAGCGTGAGCCCTGAGGCCTACCCTAATGATAAGCAGCGCCGTGCAACGCACACGCACCCTAACACGTCCCCGTACCCTAATCTCGACCCTAGGCCTCACCGGGAGCCTAATCCTAACCCAAACTCCAACCGTGACCCTGAACACAAAGCCTCACACAAAGCCTAAACCCTGAGGCGTATTGTAACGATACGCCACGCCCTGCAACGCACACGCCCCCTAACACGTTTCCGTACCCCAATCTCGAACCTAGGCCTCAGCGGGAGCCGAACCCTAACCCTAGCTCCAACCCTCACCCTGAAATCTAAGCCTCACCCGCCGTCTGAACCCTGAGGCCTACCCTAATGATAAGCTGGGGTCTGCAAGTATCACCAGGAGCCTAACCGTAACCCGAGCTTCAACCCTGACCCTGAAAACTAAGCCTCATCCGCAGCCTGAACCCTAAGGCCTACTCTCATGATAAGCCACGCTTTGCAACTCACACGACCCGTTACAGGTATCCGTACCCCAATCTCGACCCTAGGCCTCACCGGGAGCCTAACCCTAACCCTAGCTCCAACCCTGACCCTGATCCCTAAGCCTAACCGGAAGACTGATCCCTGAGGCCTACCCTAACTATAAGCCGCGCCCTGCAATGCACACGCCCCCTAACTCGTATCCGTACCCCAATCTCGACCGTAAGCCTCACCGGGAGCCTAATTCTAACCCTAGCTCCAACCATGACCCTGAACCCTAAGCCTCACCACAGCCTGAAACCTGAGGCCTACCATAACAATAACCTGCGCCACGCAACGCACACGCACACTAACAGGTATACGTACCCCAATCGCGACCCTAAGCCTCACCGGGAGCCTAACAATAACCCTAGCTTCAACCATGATTCTGAACCCTAAGCCTCACCCGCAGCCTGAACCTTGAGGCCTACCCTAACTGTAAACCACGCCCTGCAACTCACACGCCCCCTAACACGTATCGGTACCCCAATCTCAACCCGAAGCCTCACCGGGAGCCTAACCCTAACACTAGCTCCAACCATCACCCTGAACCCTAAGCCTCACCCGCAGCCTGAACACGGAGGCCTACCCTAACGATCAGCCGCGCACTGCAACCCCCACGCCCCCTAACACGTATCCGTTCCCCAATCTCGACCCAAAACCTCACTGGGTGCCTTATCCTAACGCTAGCTAAAACCCTGACCCTTTAAACTAAGCCTCACCCACAGCTTCAAACCTGAAGACTACCCTAACGATAAATCACGCCCTGCAACGCACACGCCCCTTAACACGTATCTGTACCCCAATGTCGATCCGAAGCCTCAACGGGAGCCTAACCCTAACACGAGATCCAACCATGACTCTGAAACCGAAGCCTCACCCTCAGCCTGAACCCTGAGGTCTACGCTAACGATCAGCCGCACACTGCAACACCCACGCCCCCTAACATGTATCCGTTCCTCAATCTTGACCCTAAACCTCACTGGGAGCCTAACCCCAATCCTACCTAAAACCCTGACCATTTAACCTAAGCCTCACCCACAGCCTCAACCCTGAGGACTACAATAACGATAAGTCGTGCCCTGCAACGCACACGACCCCTAACACGTATCCGTACCCCAATCTCGAACCTAGGCTTCAGCGGGAGCCTAACCCTAACCCTAGCTCCAACCCGGACCCTGAACCCGAAGCCTCACCCGCAGTCTGAACCCTGAGGCCTAGCCTAACGATAAGCCGCGCTCTGCAAGTAATACGCCCCCTAACACGTATCCGTACCCCAAACTCGACCCTAGGCCTCACCGGGAGCCTAAACCTAACCCGAGCTCCAACCCTGACCCTGAAACCTAAGCCTCATCCGCAAACTGAACCCGGAGTCTTACCGTAACGATAAGCCACGCCCTTCAACGCACACGCCCCCTAACACGTATCCGTACCCCAAACTCGAACCGAAGCCTCACCGGGAGCCTAACCATAACCCTAACTCCAACACTGACCCTGACACATAAGCCTCGCACGCAGCGTGAGCCCTGAGGCTTACCCTAATGATAAGCAGCGCGGTGCAACGCACACGCCCCCTAACACGTCCCCGTACCCTAATCTCGACCCTAGGCCTCACCGGGAGCCTTATCCTAACCATAGCTCCAACCCTGACCCTGAACACAAAGCCTCACCCAAAGCCGGAACCCTGAGGCGTATTATAACGATAAGCCGCGCCCTGCAACGCACACACCCCCTAACACGTTTCCGTACCCCAATCTCGAACCTAGGTCTCAGCGGGAGCCGAACCCTTACCCTAGATCCAACCCTGACCCTGAACCCTTAGCCTAACCGGAAGACTGATCCCTGAGGCCTACCCTAACTATAAGCCGCGCCCTGCAATGCACACGCCCCCTAACACGTATCCATACCCCAATCTCGACCGTAAGCCTCACCGGGAGCCTAATTCTAACCCTAGCTCCAACCATGACCCTGAACCCTAAGCCTCACCACAGCCTGAAACCTGAGGCGTACCATAACAATAACCTGCGCCACGCAACGCACACGCACACTAACAGGTATACATACCCCAATCGCGACCCTAAGCCTCACCGGGAGCCTAACCATAACCCTAGCTTCAACCATTATTCTGAACCCTAAGCCTCACCCGCAGCCTGAACCTTGAGGCCTACCCTAACTGTAAACCACGCCCTGCAATTCACACGCCCCCTAACACGTATTGGTACCCCAATCTCAACCCGAAGCCTCACCGGGAGCCTAACTCTAACACTAGCTCCAACAATGACCCTGAAACCTAAGCCTCACCCGCAGCCTGAACACGGAGGCCTACCCTAACGATCAGCCGCGCACTGCAACACCCACGCCCCCTAACACGTATCCATTCCCCAATCTCGACCCAAAACCTCACTGGGTGCCTTATCCTAACCCTAGCTAAAACCCTGACCCTTTAAACTAAGCCTCACCCACAGCTTCAAACCTGAAGACTACCCTAACGATAAGTCACGCCCTGCAACGCACACGCCCCTTAACACCTATCCGTACCCCAATGTCGATCCGAAGCCTCACCGGGAGCCTAACCCTAACACGAGATCCAACCATGACTCTGAAACCTAAGCCTCACCCTCAGCCTGAACCCTGAGGTCTACCCTAACGATCAGCCGCACACTGCAACACCCACGCCCCCTAACACGTATCCGTTCCTCAATCTTGACCCTAAACCTCACTGGGAGCCTAACCCCAATCCTACCTAAAACCCTGACCATTTAACCTAAGCCTCACCCACAGCCTCAACCCTGAGGACTACAATAACGATAAGTCGTGCCCTGCAACGCACACGACCCCTAACACGTATCCGTGCCTCAATCTCGAACCTAGGCCTCAGCGGGAGCCTAACCCTAACCCTAGCTCCAACCCTGACCCTGAACCCGAAGCCTCACCCGCAGTCTGAACCCTGAGGCCTAGCCTAACGATAAGCCGCGCTCTGCAAGTAATACGCCCCCTAACACGTATCCGTACCCCAAACTCGACCCTAGGCCTCACCGGGAGCCTAACCCTAACCCGAGCTCCAACCCTGACCCTGAAACCTAAGCCTCATCCGCAAACTGAACCCGGAGTCTTACCGTAACGATAAGCCACGCCCTTCCACGCACACGCCCCCTAACACGTATCCGTACCCCAAACTCGAACCGAAGCCTCACCGGGAGCCTAACCATAACCCTAACTCCAACACTGACCCTGAAACATAAGCCTCACCCGCAGCGTGAGCCCTGAGGCCTACCCTAATGATAAGCAGCGCCGTGCAACGCACACGCACCCTAACACGTCCCCGTACCCTAATCTCGACCCTAGGCCTCACCGGGAGCCTAATCCTAACCCAAACTCCAACCGTGACCCTGAACACAAAGCCTCACACAAAGCCTAAACCCTGAGGCGTATTGTAACGATACGCCGCGCCCTGCAACGCACACGCCCCCTAACACGTTTCCGTACCCCAATCTCGAACCTAGGCCTCAGCGGGAGCCGAACCCGAACCCTAGCTCCAACCCTCACCCTGAAACCTAAGCCTCGCCCGCCGTCTGAACCCTGAGGCCTACCCTAATGATAAGCTGGGGTCTGCAAGTATCACCAGGAGCCTAACCGTAACCCGAGCTCCAACCCTGACCCTGAAAACTAAGCCTCATCCGCAGCCTGAACCCTAAGGCCTACTCTCACGATAAGCCACGCTATGCAACTCACACGACCCGTTACAGGTATCCGTACCCCAATCTCGACCCTAGGCCTCACCGGGAGCCTAACCCTAACCCGAGCTCCAACCCTGACCCTGAAACCTAAGCCTCATCCGCAAACTGAACCCGGAGTCTTACCGTAACGATAAGCCACGCCCTTCAACGCACACGCCCCCTAACACGTATCCGTACCCCAAACTCGAACCGAAGCCTCACCGGGAGCCTAACCATAACCCTAACTCCAACACTGACCCTGAAACATTAGCCTCACCCGCAGCGTGAGCCCTGAGGCCTACCCTAATGATAAGCAGCGCCGTGCAACGCACACGCACCCTAACACGTCCCCGTACCCTAATCTCGACCCTAGGCCTCACCGGGAGCCTAATCCTAACCCAAACTCCAACCGTGACCCTGAACACAAAGCCTCACACAAAGCCTAAACACTGAGGCGTATTGTAACGATACGCCACGCCCTGCAACGCACACGCCCCCTAACACGTTTCCGTACCCCAATCTCGAACCTAGGCCTCAGCGGGAGCCGAACCCTAACCCTAGCTCCAACCCTCACCCTGAAATCTAAGCCTCACCCGCCGTCTGAACCCTGAGGCCTACCCTAATGATAAGCTGGGGTCTGCAAGTATCACCAGGAGCCTAACCGTAACCCGAGCTACAACCCTGACCCTGAAAACTAAGCCTCATCCGCAGCCTGAACCCTAAGGCCTACTCTCATGATAAGCCACGCTTTGCAACTCACACGACCCGTTACAGGTATCCGTACCCCAATCTCGACCCTAGGCCTCACCGGGAGCCTTACCCTAACCCTAGCTCCAACCCTGACCCTGATCCCTAAGCCTAACCGGAAGACTGATCCCTGTATCCTACCCTAACTATAAGCCGCACCCTGCAATGCACACGCCCCCTAACTCGTATCCGTACCCCAATCTCGACCGTAAGCCTCACCGGGAGCCTAATTCTAACCCTAGCTCCAACCATGACCCTGAACCCTAAGCCTCACCACAGCCTGAAACCTGAGGCCTACCATAACAATAACCTGCGCCACGCAACGCACACGCACACTAACAGGTATACGTACCCCAATCGCGACCCTAAGCCTCACCGGGAGCCTAACAATAACCCTAGCTTCAACCATGATTCTGAACCCTAAGCCTCACCCGCAGCCTGAACCTTGAGGCCTACCCTAACTGTAAACCACGCCCTGCAACTCACACGCCCCCTAACACGTATCGGTACCCCAATCTCAACCCGAAGCCTCACCGGGAGCCTAACCCTAACACTAGCTCCAACCATGACCCTGAAACCTAAGCCTCACCCGCAGCCTGAACACGGAGGCCTACCCTAACGATCAGCCGCGCACTGCAACACCCACGCCCCCTAACACGTATCCGTTCCCCAATCTCGACCCAAAACCTCACTGGGTGCCTTATCCTAACCCTAGCTAAAACCCTGACCCTTTAAACTAAGCCTCACCCACAGCTTCAAACCTGAAGACTACCCTAACGATAAGTCACGCCCTGCAACGCACACGCCCCTTAACACGTATCCGTACCCCAATGTCGATCCAAAGCCTGACCGGGAGCCTAACCCTAACACGAGATCCAACCATGACTCTGAAACCTAAGCCTCACCCTCAGCCTGAACCCTGAGGTCTACCCTAACGATCAGCCGCACACTGCAACACCCACGCCCCCTAACACGTATCCGTTCCTCAATCTTGACCCTAAACCTCACTGGGAGCCTAACCCCAATCCTACCTAAAACCCTGACCATTTAACCTAAGCCTCACCCACAGCCTCAACCCTGAGGACTACAATAACGATAAGTCGTGCCCTGCAACGCACACGACCCCTAACACGTATCCGTACCCCAATCTCGAACCTAGGCCTCAGCGGGAGCCTAACCCTAACCCTAGCTCCAACCCTGACCCTGAACCCGAAGCCTCACCCGCAGTCTGAACCCTGAGGCCTAGCCTAACGATAAGCCGCGCTCTGCAAGGAATACGCCCCCTAACACGTATCCGTAACCCAAACTCGACCCTAGGCCTCACCGGGAGCCTAACCCTAACCCGAGCCCCAATCCGGACCCTGAAACCTAAGCCTCATCCGCAAACTGAACCCGGAGTCTTACCGTAACGATAAGCCACGCCCTTCAACGCACACGCCCCCTAACACGTATCCGTACCCCAAACTCGAACCGAAGCCTCACCGGGAGCCTAACCATAACCCTAACTCCAACACTGACCCTGAAACATTAGCCTCACCCGCAGCGTGAACCCTGAGGCCTACCCTAATGATAAGCAGCGCCGTGCAACGCACACGCACCCTAACACGTATCGGTACCCCAATCTCAACCCGAAGCCTCACCGGGAGCCTAACCCTAACACTAGCTCCAACAATGACCCTGAAACCTAAGCCTCACCCGCAGCCTGAACACGGAGGCCTACCCTAACGATCAGCCGTGCACTGCAACCCCCACCCCCCCTAACACGTATCCGTTCCCCAATCTCGACCCAAAACCTCACTGGGTGCCTTATCCTAACCCTAGCTAAAACCCTGACCCTTTAAACTAAGCCTCACCCACAGCTTCAAACCTGAAGACTACCCTAACGATAAGTCACGCCCTGCAACGCACACGCCCCTTAACACATATCCGTACCCCAATGTCGATCCGAAGCCTCACCGGGAGCCTAACACTAACACTAGCTCCAACAATGACCCTGAAACCTAAGCCTCACCCGCAGCCTGAACACGGAGGCCTACCCTAACGATCAGCCGCGCACTGCAACCCCCACGCCCCCTAACACGTATCCGTTCCCCAATCTCGACCCAAAACCTCACTGATTGCCTTATCCTAACCCTAGCTAAAACCCTGACCCTTTAAACTAAGCCTCACCCACAGCTTCAAACCTGAAGACTACCCTAACGATAAGTCACGCCCTGCAACGCACACGCCCCTTAACACGTATCCGTACCCCAAACTCGACCCTAGGCCTCACCGGGAGCCTAACCCTAACCCGAGCTCCAACCCTGACCCTGAAACCTAAGCCTCATCCGCAAACTGAACCCGGAGTCTTACCGTAACGATAAGCCACGCCCTTCAACGCACACGCCCCCTAACACGTATCCGTACCCTAATCTCGACCCTAGGCCTCACCGGGAGCCTAATCCTAACCCTAGCTCCAACCCTGACCCTGAACACAAAGCATCACCCAAAGCCGGAACCCTGAGGCGTATTAAAACGATAAGCCGCGCCCTGCAACGCACACGCCCCCTAACACGTTTCCATACCCCAATCTCGAACCTAGGCCTCAGCGGGAGCCGAACCCTTACCCTAGGTCCAACCCTGACCCTGAACCCTTAGCCTAACCGGAAGACTGATCCCTGAGGCCTACCCTAACTATAAGCCGCGCCCTGCAATGCACACGCCCCCTAACACGTATCCGTACCCCAATCTCGACCGTAAGCCTCACCAGGAGCATAAATCTAACCCTACCACCAACCATGAACCTGAACCCGAAGCCTCACCCGCAGCCTGAACCCTGAGGCCTACCCTAAGGATAAGTCGCGCCCTGCAAAGCAAACGCCCCCTAACACGTATCCGTAACACAATCTCCACCCTAGGCCTCCCCGGGTGACTAAGCCTAACCCTAGCTCCAAAAATAACCCTGAACACTAAGCCTCACCCTCAGCGTGAACCCTGAGGTCTACCCTAATGTTAACCTGCGCCTCTCAACGCACAAGCGCCCAAACACGTATCCGTACCCCAATTTCGACCCGAAGCCTCACCGGGAGCCTAACCCTAACCCTAGATCCAGCCCTGTCCTTAACACTAAGCCTACCCCGCAGCATGAACCCTGAGGCCTACCCTAATGATCAGGTGCGCACTGCAACACACACGCCCCCTAACACGTATTCGTACCCCAATCTCGACCCGAAGCCTCACCGGGAGCCTAAACCTTACCCTAGCTCCAACCCTGACCGTGAACACTAAGCCTCACCCGCAGCCTGAACCGTGAGGCCTACCCTAATGATAAGCAGCGCAGTGCAACGCACACGCCCCGAACACATATCCATACCCTTATCTTGACCCAGCCCTCACCGGGAGCCTAATCCTAATCGTAGCTACAACCCTGACCCTGAACCCTAAGCCTCACCCGAAGCCTGAACCCTGAGGCCTACTATAACGATAAGCCACGCCCTGCAACGCACACGCCCCCTAACACGTATCCATACCACAATCTCGACCCTAGGTCTCACCGGGAGCCAAACAATAACCCTAGCTCCAACCCTGACCCTGAACCCTAAGCCTCACCTGCAGACTGATCCCTGAGGCCTCCCCCAACGATAAACCACGCCATGCAAATCACAGGCCCCATAACATGTCTGCGTACCCCAATCTCGACCATAAGCGTCACCGGGAGCTGAACCCTAACCCTAGCTCCAACCCTGACCCTGAACCCTAAGCCTCACCTGCAGACTGAACCCAGAGCCCTACCCTAACGATAAGCCACGCCCTGCAATGCACATGCCCCCTAACACGTATCCGTAACCCCATTTAGACCCTAGGCCTGTGCGAGAGCCAAACCCTAACCCTAGCTCCAACTCAGACCGTGAATCCTAAGCCTCACCCGCAGCATGAACATTGAGGCCAACACTAACGATAAGCTGCGCCGTGCAACGCACACGCCCCCTAACACGAATACGTACCCCAATCTCAACCCTAGGCCTCACTGGGAGATTAAACCTAACCTTACCTCCAACCATGACCCTGAACACTAAGCATCAGCCGAAGCCTGATCCCTGAGGCCTACCCTAACGATAAACCGCGCCCTGCAATGCAAACGCACCCTAACACGTATCCATACCCGAATCTCGCCCCGAAGCTTCACCGGGACCCTAACCCTAGTCCTAGCTCGAACCCTGACCCTGAAACCTAAGCCTCAACTGCAGCCTGAACCTTGAGGCCTACCCTAACAATAAGCCGCGCCCTGCAATGCACATGCCCACTAACACGTATACTTACCCCAATTTCGACCCTACCCCTAACCGGGAGCCTAACCCTAACCCTAGCTCCAACCCTGACCCTAAACACTAAGCCTCACCTGCAGTGTGAACCTTGAGGCGTACCCTAACGATAAGCTGCGCCCTGCAACACACACGGCCCATAACACGTAACCGTACCCCAATCTCTATCCGAAGACTCACCGGGAGCCTAACCGTAACACTAGCTCCAACCCTGACCCTGAATCCTAAGCCTCACCCTCCGTCTGAATCCTGAGGCCTACCCTAATGATAAAACGCGATATGCAAGGAATACGACCCCTAACACGTATCCGTACCCCAAACTGGACCCTAGGCCTAACCGGGAGCCTAACCCTAACCCGAGCTCCAACCCTGACCCTGAAAACTAAGCCTGATCTGCAACCTGAACCCTGAGTCCTACTCTAACGATAAGCAACGCCCTGCAATGCACACGTCCCCTAACACGTATCCATACCCCAATCTCGAACCTAGGACTCACCGGGAGCCTAACCGGAACCCTAGGTCCAACCCGGACCCTGAACACTAAGCCTCACCGGCAGCCTGAACCCTGAGGCCTACCCTAACGATAAGTCACGCCCTGCAACGCACACGCCCCCTAACTCGTATCCGTACCCCAATGTCGATCCGAAGCCTCACCGGGAGCCTAACCCTAACACTAGCTTCAACCATGACCCTGAACCCTAAGCCTCACCCGCAGCCTGAACCCTGCGGTCTACCCTAACGGTCAGCCGCACACTGCAACACCCACGCCCCGTAACACGTATCCGTTCCCCAATCTTGACTCTAAACCTCACTGGGAGCCTAACCCTAATCTTACCTAAAACCCTGACCGTTTAAACTAAGCCTCACCCACAGCCTCAACCCTGAGGCCTACCCTAACGATAAGCCACGCCCTTCAACGCACACGCCCCATAACACGTATCCGTACCCCAAACTCGAACCAAAGCCTCACCGGGAGCCTAACCCTATATCCAACGCTGACCCTGACCCATAAGCCTCACCCGCAGCGTGAGCCCTGAGGCCTACCCTAACGATACGCAGCGCCGTGCAATGCACACGCACCCGAACATGTCGCCGTACCCTAATATCGACCCTAGGCCTCACTGGGAGCCTAATCATAACCCTAACTCCAACCCTGACCCTGAACACAAAGCCTCAACCAAAGCCTAAACCCTGAGGTGTATTGTAACGATACGCCGCGCCCTGCCACGCACACGGCCCCTAACACGTTTCCGTACCCCAATCTCGAACCTAGGCCTCAGCGGGAGCCGAACCTTACCCCTAGCTCCAACCCTGACTCTGAAACCTAAGCCTAACCGGAAGAATAAACCCTGAGGCATACCCTAACTATAAGCAGCGCCCTGCAACGGACACGCCCCCTAAAACCTATCCGTACCCCAATCTCGACCCTCGGCCTCACGGGGAGCCTAAACCTAACCTTAGATCCAAACATGACACTGAAACCTAAACCTCACCCGCAACCTGAACCCTGAGGCATACCGTAACGATAAGCCACGCCCTGCAACGCACACGCCCCCTAACACGTATCCGTACCCCAATCTCGAGCCGAAGCCTGACCAGAAGCCTAACCCTAACCCTAGCTCCAACCCTGACCCTGAACCCTAAGCCTCAACAGCAGCCTGAACCCTGAGGCCTTCCCTAACGATCAGCCGCGCCCTGAAACTCACACGACCCCTAACATATATCCGTACCCCAATATCGACCCAAAGCCTCTCCGGGAGCCTAACCCTAACCCTAGCTCAAACCCTGACCCTGAACAATAAGCCTCACCAGCAACCCGATACTTGAGGCCTACCCTAACGATAAGCAGCGCCGTGCAACGCACACGCACCCTAACACGTCCCCGTACCCTAATCTCGACGCTAGGCCTCACCGGGAGCCTAAACCTAACCCTACCTCCAACCCTGACCCTGAACACAAAGCCTCACCCAAAGCCTAAACCCTGAGGCGTATTGTAACGATACGCCGCGCCCTGCAACGCACATGCCCCCTAACACGTTTCCGTACCCCAATCTCGATCCGAAGCCTCACCGGGAGCCTAACCATAACACTAGCTCCAACCCTCACCCTGAAACCTAAGCCTCACCCGCCGTCTGTACCCTGAGGCCTACCCTAATGATAAGCTGGGCTCTGCAAGGAATACACCCCCTAACCCGTATGCATACCCCAATCTCGACCCTAGGTATCACCAGGAGGCTAACCGTAACCCGAGCACCAACGCTGACCATGAAAACTAAGCCTCATACTCAGCCTGAACCCTAAGGCCTACTCTCACGATAAGCCACGCCATGCAACTCACACGACCCGGTACAGGTATCAGTACCCCAATCTCGAACCTAGGCCTCACCGGGAGCCTAACCCTAACCCTAGCTCCAACCCTGACCCTGAATTCTAAGCCTAACAGGAAGACTGATCCCTGAGGCCTACCCTAACTATAAGCCGCGCCCTGCAATGCACACGCCCCCTAACACGTATCCATACCCCAATCTCGACCGTAAGCCTCACCGGGAGCCTAAATCTAACCCTAGCTCCAACCATGACCCTGAACCCTAAGCCTCACCGCAGCCTGAAACCTGAGGCCTACCATAACAATAACCTGCGCCACGCAACGCACACGCACACTAACAGGTATCCGTACCCCAATCGCGACCCCAAGCCTCACCGGGAGCCTAACCATAACCCTAGCTTCAACCATTATTCTGAACCCTAAGCGTCACCCGCAGCCTGAACCCTGAGGCCTACCCTAACTGTAAACCACGCCCTGCAACTCACACGCCCCATAACACGTATTGGTACCCCAATCTCAACCCGAAGCCTCACCGGGAGCCTAACCCTAACACTAGCTCCAACAATGACCCTGAAACCTAAGCCTCACCCGCAGCCTGAACACGGAGGCCTACCCTAACGATCAGCCGCGCACTGCAACCCCCACGCCCCCTAACACGTATCCGTTCCCCAATCTCGACCCAATACCTCACTGGGTGCCTTATCCTAACCCTAGCTAAAACCCTGACCCTTTAAACTAAGCCTCACCCACAGCTTCAAACCTGAAGACTACCCTAACGATAAGTCACGCCCTGCAACGCACACGCCCCTTAACACGTATCCGTACCCCAATGTCGATCCGAAGCCTCACCGGGAGCCTAACCCTAACACGAGATCCAACCATGACTCTGAAACCTAAGCCTCACCCTCAGCCTGAACCCTGAGGTCTACCCTAACGATCAGCCGCACACTGCAACACCCACGCCCCCTAACACGTATCCGTTCCTCAATCTTGACCCTAAACCTCACTGGGAGCCTAACCCCAATCCTACCTAAAACCCTGACCATTTAACCTAAGCCTCACCCACAGCCTCAACCCTGAGGACTACAATAACGATAAGTCGTGCCCTGCAACGCACACGACCCCTAACACGTATCCGTACCCCAATCTCGAACCTAGGCCTCAGCGGGAGCCTAACCCTAACCCTAGCTTCAACCCTGACGCTGAACCCGAAGCCTCACCCGCAGTCTGAACCCTGAGGCCTAGCCTAACGATAAGCCACGCTCTGCAAGTAATACGCCCCCTAACACGTATCCGTACCCCAAACTCGACCCTAGGCCTCACCGGGAGCCTAACCCTAACCCGAGCTCCAACCCTGACCCTGAAACCTAAGCCTCATCCGCAAACTGAACCCGGAGTCTTACCGTAACGATAAGCCACGCCCTTCAACGCACACGCCCCCTAACACGTATCCGTACCCCAAACTCGAAACGAAGCCTCACCGGGAGCCTAACCATAACCCTAACTCCAACACTGACCCTGAAACATAAGCCTCACCCGCAGCGTGAGCCCTGAGGCCTACCCTAATGATAAGCAGCGCGGTGCAATGCACACGCCCCCTCACAAGTCCCTGTACCCTAATCTCGACCCTAGGCCTCACCGGGAGCCTAATCCTAACCCTAGCTCCAACCCTGACCCTGAACACAAAGCCTCACCCAACGCCTGAACCCTGAGGCGTATTATAACGATAAGCCATGCCCTGCAACGCACACGCCCCCTAACACGTTTCCGTACCCCAATCCCGACCGTAAGCCTCACCGGGAGCGTAAATCTAACCCTACCTCCAACCATGACCCTGAACCCGAAGCCTCACCCGCAGCCTGAACCCTGAGGCCTACCCTAAGGATAAGTCGCGCCCTGCAAAGCAAACGCCCCCTAACACGTATCCGTTCCACAATCTCCACCCTAGGCCTCCCCGGTTGACTAACCCTAACGCTAGCTCCAAAAATAACCCTGAACAGTAAGCCTCACCCTCAGGCTGAACCCTGAGGTCTACCCTAATGTTTACCCGCGCCCCTCAACGCACACGCGCCCAAACACATATCCGTACCACAATCTCGACCTGAAGCCTGACCGGGAGCCTAACCCTAACCCTAGATCCAGCCCTGTCCTTAACACTAAGCCTCACCCGCAGCATGAAACCTGAGGCCTACCCCAATGATCAGCTGCGCACTGCAACACACATGCCCCCTAACACGTATCCGTACCCCAATCTCGACCCGAAGCCTCACCGGGATCCTAACCCTAACCCTAGCTCCAACACTTACCCTGAATACGAATCCTCATCTGTAGCCTGAACCCCGAGGCCTACCCTAACAATAAGCTGCGCCCTGCAACGCACATGCCCCCTAACACATATCCGTACCCCAATCTCGACCCTAGTCCTCAACGGGAGCCTAACCCTAACCCTAACTCCAACCCTTACCCTGAAACCTAAGCCTCACCCGCAGCCTGAACCCTGAGGCCTACCCTAACGATAAGCCGCGCCCTGCAACGCCACATCCCCTAACACGTATCCGTACCCCAATCTCTACCCGAAAGCTCATAGGGAGCCTAACCCAAACCCTAGCTCCAATCCTGACCCTGAACACTAAGCATCACCCGCAGCCTGAACCCTGAGGCCTACCATAACGATAAGCCGCGCCGTGCAACGCACACGCCAACTAACACGTGTCCGTACCCCAATCTCGATCCTAGGCCTCACCCGAAGCCTAAATCTAACCTTAGCTCCAAATCTGACACTGAATCCTAAGCCTCACCAGCAGCCTGAACCCTGAGGCCAACACTAAATATAAGCTGCGCCGTGCAACGCACACGCCCCAGAACACGTATCCGTACCCCAATCTCCACCCTAGGCCTCACTGGGATATTAAACCTAACATTAGCTCCAACCATGACCCTGAACCCTAAGCCTCAGCCGAAGACTGATCCCTGTGGCCTACCCTAACGATTAGCCTCGCCCTGCAACGCACACCCACCCTAACACGTATCCATACCCAAATCTCGACCCGAAGCCTCACCGTGAGCCTAACCCTAACCCTAGCTCCAACCCTGACCCTGAAACCTAAGCCTCACCTGCAGCCTGAACCCTGAGGTCTACCCAAACGATCAGCCACACACTACAACACCCACGCCCGCTAACACGTATCCGTTCCCCAATCTTGACCCTAGAACTCACCGGGAGCCTAAAACTCAACCTAGATCCAACCCTGACCTGAACCCTAAGCCTCACCCGCAGCATGAACCCTGAGGCCTACCCTAACGATCAGCCGCGCCCTGCAACACACAGGCCCCCTAATACGTATCCATACCCCAATCTCGACCCGAAGCCTCACCGGGAGCCAAACCCTAACCCTAGCTCCAATCCTGACCCTGAACACTCAGCCTCACCCGCAGCCTGAACCCTGAGGCCTACCATAACGATAAGCCGTACCCTGCAACGCACACGCCAACTAACACGTATCCGTACACCAATCTCGAAACTAGGCCTCACCCGAAGCGTAAACCTAACCTTAGCTCCAAATCTGACCCTGAATCCTAAGCCTCACCCGCAGCCTGAACCCTGAGGCCTAACCTAACTTTAAGCGGCACCCGGCAACACACACGCCCCGTAACAGGTATCCGTACCCCAATCTCGACCCTCGGTCTCACTGGGAGCCTAACCCTAACCCGAGCTCCAACCCTGACCCTGAACAATATGCCTCACCCGCAGTCTGAGCCCTGAAGACTACCCTAACGACAAGCCACGCGGTGCAATGCACACGCCCCCTTACACGTATCCGTACCCCAATCTCGAGCCTAGGCCTAACCGGGAGCCTAACGCTAACCCTAGCTCCATCCCTGTCCCTGAAACCTAAGCCTAACCGGAAGACCGAACCCTGAGGCCTATCCTAACTATAAGCCATGCCCTGCAACGCACACGCCCCCTAACACGTATCCGGACCTCAATCTTGACAAGAAGCCTCACCGGGAGCCTAAATCTAACCCTAGCTCAACCCTGACCCTGAACCCTAAGCCTCACCTGCAGCCTGAACCCTGAGCCCTACCCTAACGATCAGTCGTGCCCTGCAATGCACACGCCCCCTAACACGTATCCGTACTCCAAACTCGACCCTAGGCCTAAGAGAGAGCATAAACCTAACCCTAGCTCCAATCCTGACCCTGAACCCTAAGCCTCACACACAGCCTGAACCCTGAGGCCTACCGTAACGATAAGCTGCGCCCTGCAACGAAAACCCCCCTAACACATATCCGTACCCCAATCGCGACCCTAGGCCACACCGGAAGCCTAACCCTAACCCTAAGTCCAACCCTGACCCTGAACCCTAAGCCTCACCCGCAGCCTGACACTGAGGCCTACCCTAACGCTAAGCCGTGCCCCGCAACGCACATGCCCCCTAACACGTGTCCGTACCCCAATCTCCACCATAGGCCTCACCGCGAGACGAAACCTAACCCTAGGTCCAACCCTGACACTGAACACTAAGCCTCACCTGCAGCCTGAACCCTGATGCCTGCCCTAACGATAAACCGCGCCCTGAAACGCACACGTGCCCTAACATGTACCCGTACCACAATCCCGACCATAGGCCTCACCGGGAGACTAACCATAACCCTAGCTCCAACCCTGACCATGAACACTAAGCCTCACACGCAGCATGAGCCCTGAGGCCTACCCTAACCATCAGGCACGCCCTGCAACCCACACGCACCCTAACACGTATCCGTACCCCAATCTCCACCATAGGCCTCACCGGGAGACTACACCTAACCCTAGCTCCAACCCAGACCCTAAACTCTAAACCTCACCCGTGGCCTGAACCCTGAGGCCTACCCTAACAATAAGCCGTGCCCTGAAACGCACACACCCCCTAACAAGTATCAGTACCCCAATCTCCACCGAAGGCCTCACCGGGAGACTAAACCTAACCCTAGCTCCAACACTGACCCTGAACCCTAAGCCTCAACCACAGCCTGATCCCTAAGGCCTATCCTAAGGATAAGCCGGGCCCTGAAACGCACCAACCCCTAACACGTATCCGTACCACAATCTCCACCCCAGGCCTCACCGGGAGCCTAACCCTAACCCTAGCTCCAACCCTGACCTTGACCCCTAAGCCTCACGCGCAGCCTGAACCCTGAGGCCTACCCTAACGATCAGCAGCGCCCTGCAATGCACATGCCCCGTAACACGTATCCGTTCCACAATCTCGACCCAGGCCTCACCAGGAGCCTAACCCTAACCCTAGCTCCAACTCTGACCCTGAACCCTAAGTCTCACCCACAGCCTGAACCCCGAGGGCTACCCTAACGCTATGCTGTGCCCTGCCATACACACGCTCCCTAACACGTATCCGTACTCCAAACTCGACCCTAGGCCTCAGCAAGAGACGAACCGTAACCCTAGCTCCAATCCTGACCCTGAACCCTAAGCCTCACCCACAGCCTGAACCCTGAGGCCTACGCTAACGATAAGCCGCGCCCTGCAACGAAAACCCCCGTTAACACATATCCGTACCCCAATCGCGACCCTAGGCCTAACCAGGAGCCTAACCCTAACCCGAAGTCCAACCCTTACCCTGAACCCTATGCCTCACCCGCAGCCGGAACCCAGAGGCCCACCCTAACGATAAGCCGCGCCATGCAACCCACACGCCCCCTAACACGTATCCGTACCCCAACCTCCACCGTAGGCCGCACCGGGAGCCTAACCCTTACCCTACATCCAAACATTACCCTGAAACCTAAGCCTCACCCGCAGCCTGAACCTGAGGCCTAACCTAGTGATAAGCCGCACCCTGGAACGCACACGAACCCTAACACTTATCCCTACCGCAATCTCCTCCATAGGCCTCACCGGGAGCCTATCCCTAACCCTAGCTCCAACCCAGACTCTGAACCCTAAACCTCACCCTCAGCCTGAACCCTGAGACCTACCCTAACCATAAGCCGCGCCCTGCAACGCACACGCCCCCTAACACGTATCTGTACCCCAATCTCCACCGAAGGACTCACAGGTAGACTAAACCTAACCCTCGCTCCAATCCTGACCCTGAACCCTAAGCCTCTCCCGCAGCCTGAACCATGAGGCCTACCCTAACGATCAGCCGTGGCCTTCAATGCACACGCCCCCTAACACATATCCGTAACCCAAAGTCGACCCTAAGACTCAGCGAGAGCCTAACCCGAACTCTCGCTCCAACACTGGCCCGGAACTCGAAGCCTTAACGACAGCCTGAACTGGGGCCTACCCTAACGATAAGACGTGCCCAGCAACGAAAACGCCCCCTAACACATATCCGTACCCCAATCGCGACCCTAGGCCTCACTGGAAACCTAACCCTAACCCTAAGTCCAACCCTTACCCTGAAACCTAAGCCTCACCCACAGGCTGAACCCTGAGGCCTACCATAACGCTAAGCCGCGCCCTGCAACGCACATGCCCCCTAACACGTGTCTGTACCCCAATCTCCACCATAGGCCTCACCGCGAGACGAAACCTAACCTTAGCACCAACCCTGACACTGAACACTAAGCCTCACGCCCAGCCTGAACCCTGATGCCTACCCTAACGATAAACCGCGCCCTGAAACGCACACGCGCCCTAACACGTACCCGTAACACAATCCCGACCATAGGCCTCACCGGGAGACTAACCATAACCCTAGCTCCAACCCTGACCATGAACACTAAGCCTCACCCGCAGCATGAACCCTGAGGCCTACCCTAACCATCAGGAACGCCCTGCAATGCACACGCACCCTAACACGTATCCGTACCCCAATCTCCACCATAGGCCTCACCGGGAGACTACACCTAACCCTAGCTCCAACCCAGACCCTAAACACTAAACCTCATCCGCAGCCTGAACCCTGAGGCCTACCCTAAGGATAAGTCGCGCCCTGCAAAGCAAACGCCCCCTAACACGTATCCGTAACACAATCTCCACCCTAGGCCTCCCCGGGTGACTAAGCCTAACCCTAGCTCCAAAAATAACCCTGAACACTAAGACTCACCCTCAGCGTGAACCCTGAGGTCTACCCTAATGTTAACCCGCGCCCCTCAACGCACACGCGCCCAAACACGTATCCGTACCCTAAACTCAAACCAAAGCCTCACCGGGAGCCTAACCCTAACCCTAACTCCAACGCTGACCCTGACCCATAAGCCTCACCCGCAGCGTGAGCCCTGAGGCCTACCCTAACGATACGCAGCGCCGTGCAATGCACACGCACCCTAACACGTCGCCGTACCCTAATATCGACCCTAAGCCTCACTGGGAGCCTAATCCTAACCCTACCTCCAACCCTGACCCTGAAAACAAAGCATCACCCAAAGACTAAACCCTGAGGTGTATTGTAACGATACGCCGCGCCCTGCAACGCACACGCCCCCTAACACGTTTCCGTACCCCAATCTCGAACCTAGGCCTCAGCGGGATCCGAACCTTAACCCTAGCTCCAACCCTCACCCTGAAACCTAAGCCTCACCCGCCGTCTGTACCCTGAGGCCTACCCTAATGATAAGCTGGGCTCTGCAAGGAATACACCCCCTAACCCGTATGCATACCCCAATCTCGACCCTAGGTATCACCAGGAGGCTAACCGTAACCCGAGCTCCAACGCTGACCCTGAAAACTAAGCCTCATCCTCAGCCTGAACCCTAAGGCCTACTCTCACGATAAGCCACGCCATGCAACTCACACGACCCGATACAGGTATCAGTACCCCAATCTCGAACCTAGGCCTCACCGGGAGCCTAACCCTAACCCTAGCTCCAACCCTGACCCTGAATCCTAAGCCTAACAGGAAGACTGATCCCTGAGGCCTACCCTATCTATAAGCCGCGCCCTACAATGCACACGCCCCCTAACACGTATCCATACCCCAATCTCGACCGTAAGCCTCACCGGGAGCCTAAATCTAACCCTAGCTCCAACCATGACCCTGAACCCTAAGCCTCACCGCAGCCTGAAACCTGAGGCCTACCATAACAATAACCTGCGCCACGCAACGCACACGCACACTAACAGGTATCCGTACCCCAATCGCGACCCTAAGCCTCACCTGGAGCCTAACCATAACCCTAGCTTCCACCATTATTCTGAACCCTAAGCCTCACCCGCAGCCTGAACCCTGAGGCCTTCCCTAACTGTAAACCACGCCCTGCAACTCACACGCCCCCTAACACGTATTGGTACCCCAATCTCAACCCGAAGCCTCACCGGGAGCCTAACCCTAACACTAGCTCCAACAATGACCCTGAAACCTAAACCTCACCCGCAGCCTGAACACGGAGGCCTACCCTAACGATCAGCCGCGCACTGCAACCCCCACGCCCCCTAACACGTATCCGTTCCCCAATCTCGACCCAAAACCTCACTGGGTGCCTTATCCTAACCCTAGCTAAAACCCTGACCCTTTAAACTAAGCCTCACCCACAGCTTCAAACCTGAAGACTACCCTAACGATAAGTCACGCCCTGCAACGCACACGCCCCTTAACACGTATCCGTACCCCAATGTCGATCCGAAGCCTCACCAGGAGCCTAACCCTAACACGAGATCCAACCATGACTCTGAAACCTAAGCCTCACCCTCAGCCTGAACCCTGAGGTCTACCCTAACGATCAGCCGCACACTGCAACACCCACGCCCCCTAACACGTATCCGTTCCTCAATCTTGACCCTAAACCTCACTGGGAGCCTAACCCCAATCCTACCTAAAACCCTGACCATTTAACCGAAGCCTCACCCAAAGCATCAACCCTGAGGACTACAATAACGATAAGTCGTGCCCTGCAACGCACACGACCCCTAACAAGTATCCGTACCCCAATCTCGAACCTAGGCCTCAGCGGGAGCCTAACCCTAACCCTAGCTCCAACCCTGACCCTGAACCCTAAGCCTCACCCGAAGCCTGAACCCTGAGGCCTACTATAACGATAAGCCACGCCCTGCAACGCACACGCCCCCTAACACGTATCCATACCACAATCTCGACCCTAGGTCTCACCGGGAGCCGAACAATAACCCTAGCTCCAACCCTGACCCTGAACCCTAAGCCTCACCTGCAGACTGATCCCTGAGGCCTCCCCCAACGATAAACCACGCCATGCAAATCACAGGCCCCATAACATGTCTGCGTACCCCAATCTCGACCATAAGCGTCACCGGGAGCTGAACCCTAACCCTAGCTCCAACCCTGACCCTGAACCCTAAGCCTCACCTGCAGACTGAACCCAGAGCCCTACCCTAACGATAAGCCACCCCCTGCAATGCACATGCCCCCTAACACGTATCCGTAACCCAATTTAGACCCTAGGCCTGTGCGAGAGCCAAACCCTAACCCTAGCTCCAACTCAGACCTTGAATCCTAAGCCTCACCCGCAGCATGAACATTGAGGCCAACACTAACGATAAGCTGCGCCGTGCAACGCACACGCCCCCTAACACGAATCCGTACCCCAATCTCAACCCTAGGCCTCACTGGGAGATTAAACCTAACCTTACCTCCAACCATGACCCTGAACACTAAGCATCAGCCGAAGCCTGATCCCTGAGGCCTACCTTAACGATAAACCGCGCCCTGCAACGCAAACGCACCCTAACACGTATCCATACCCGAATCTCGTCCCGAAGCTTCACCGGGACCCTAACCCTAGCCCTAGCTCGAACCCTGACCCTGAAACCTAAGCCTCAACTGCAGCCTGAACCTTGAGGCCTACCCTAATGATAAGCCGCGCCCTGCAACGCACATGCCCACTAACACGTATACTTACCCCAATCTCGACCCTACCCCTAACCGGGAGCCTAACCCTAACCCTAGCTCCAACCCTGACCCTAAACACTAAGCCTCACCTGCAGTGTGAACCTTGAGGCGTACCCTAACGATAAGCTGCGCCCTGCAACGCACACGGCCCATAACACGTATCCGTACCCCAATCTCGATCCGAAGCCTCACCGGGAGCCTAACCGTAACACTAGCTCCAACCCTGACCCTGAATCCTAAGCCTCACCCTCCGTCTGAATCCTGAGGCCTACCCTAATGATAAACCGCGATATGCAAGGAATACGACCCCTAACACGTATCCGTACCCCAAACTGAACCCTAGGCCTAACCGGGAGCCTAACCCTAACCCGAGCTCCAACCCTGACCCTGAAAACTAAGCCTGATCTGCAACCTGAACCCTGAGTCCTACTCTAACGATAAGCAACGCCCTGCAATGCACACGTCCCCTAACACGTATCCATACCCCAATCTCGAACCTAGGACTCACCGGGAGCCTATCCGGAACCCTAGGTCCAACCCGGACCCTGAACACTAAGCCTCACCGGCAGCCTGAACCCTGAGGCCTACCCTAACGATAAGTCACGCCCTGCAACGCACACGCCCCCTAACACGTATCCGTACCCCAATGTCGATCCGAAGCCTCACCGGGAGCCTAACCCTAACACTAGCTTCAACCATGACCCTGAACCCTAAGCCTCACCCGCAGCCTGAACCCTGCGGTCTACCCTAACGGTCAGCCGCACACTGCAACACCCACGCCCCGTAACACGTATCCGTTCCCCAATCTTGACTCTAAACCTCACTGGGAGCCTAACCCTAATCTTACCTAAAACCGTGACCGTTTAAACTAGGCCTCACCCACAGCCTCAACCCTGAGGCCTACCCTAACGATAAGCCACGCCCTTCAACGCACACGCCCCGTAACACGTATCCGTACCCCAAACTCGAACCAAAGCCTCACCGGGAGCCTAACCCTAACCCTAACTCCAACGCTGACCCTGACCCATAAGCCTCACCCGCAGCGTGAGCCCTGAGGCCTACCCTAACGATACGCAGCGACGTGCAATGCACACTCACCCTAACACGTCGCCGTACCCTAATATCGACCCTAGGCCTCACTGGGAGCCTAATCCTAACCCTACCTCCAACCCTGACCCTGAACACAAAGCCTCACCCAAAGCCTAAACCCTGAGGTGTATTGTAACGATACGACGCGCCCTGCAACGCACACGCCCCCTAACACGTTTCCGTACCCCAATCTCGAACCTAGGCCTCAGCGGGAGCCGAACCTTAACCCTAGCTCCAACCCTGACTCTGAAACCTAAGCCTAGCCGGAAGAATGAACCCTGAGGCATACCCTAACTATAAGCAGCGCCCTGCAACGCACACGCCCCCTAAAACGTATCCGTACCCCAATCTCGACCCTAGGCCTCACGGGGAGCCTAAACCTAACCTTAGCTCCAAACCTGACACTGAAACCTAAACCTCACCCGCAACCTGAACCCTGAGGCATACCGTAACGATAAGCCACGCCCTGCAACGCACACGCCCCCTAACACGTATCCGTACCCCAATCTCGAGCCTAAGCCTGACCAGAAGCCTAACCCTAACCCAAGCTCCAACCCTGACCCTGAACCCTAAGCCTCAACAGCAGCCTGAACCCTGAGGCCTTCCCTAACGATCAGCCGCGCCCTGAAACTCACACGACCCCTAACATATATCCGTATCCCAATATCGACCCAAAGCCTCTCCGGGAGCCTAACCCTAACCCTAGCTCCAACCCTGACCCTGAAATATAAGCCTCACCAGCAACCCGATACTTGAGGCCTACCCTAACGATAAGCAGCGCCGTGCAACGCACACGCCCCCTAACACGTTTCCGTACCCCAATCTCGATTCGAAGCCTCACCGGGAGCCTAACCGTAACACTAGCTCCAACCCTCACCCTGAAACCTAAGCCTCACCCGCCGTCTGTACCCTGAGGCCTACCCTAATGATAAGCTGGGCTCTGCAAGGAATACACCCCCTAACCCGTATGCATACCCCAATCTCGACCCTAGGTATCACCAGGAGGCTAACCGTAACCCGAGCTCCAACGCTGACCCTGAAAACTAAGCCTCATCCTCAGCCTGAACCCTAAGGCCTACTCTCACGATAAGCCACGCCATGCAACTCACACGACCCGATACAGGTATCAGTACCCGAATCTCGAACCTAGGCCTCACCGGGAGCCTAACCCTAACCCTAGCTCCAACCCTGACCCTGAATCCTAAGCCTAACAGGAAGACTGATCCCTGAGGCCTACCCTAACTATAAGCCGCGCCCTGCAATGCACACGCCCCCTAACACGTATCCATACCCCAATCTCGACCGTAAGCCTCACCAGGAGCCTAAATCTAACCCTAGCTCCAACCATGACCCTGAAAACTAAGCCTCACCGCAGCCTGAAACCTGAGGCCTACCATAACAATAACCTGCGCCACGCAACGCACACGCACACTAACAGGTATACGTACCCCAATCGCGACCCCGAGCCTCACCGGGAGCCTAACCATAACCCTAGCTTCAACCATTATTCTGAACCCTAAGCCTCACCCGCAGCCTGAACCCTGAGGCCTACCCTAACTGTAAACCACGCCCTGCAACTCACACGCCCCCTAACACGTATTGGTACCCCAATCTCAACCCGAAGCCTCACCGGGAGCCTAACCCTAACACTAGCTCCAACAATGACCCTGAAACCTAAGCCTCACCCGCAGCCTGAACACGGAGGCCTACCCTAACGATCAGCCGCGCACTGCAACCCCCACGCCCCCTAACACGTATCCGTTCCCCAATCTCGACCCAAAACCTCACTGGGTGCCTTATCCTAACCCTAGCTAAAACCCTGACCCTTTAAACTAAGCCTCACCCACAGCTTCAAACCTGAAGACTACCCTAACGATAAGTCACGCCCTGCAACGCACACGCCCCTTAACACATATCCGTACCCCAATGTCGATCCAAAGCCTCACTGGGAGCCTAACCCTAACACGAGATCCAACCATGACTCTGAAACCTAAGCCTCACCCTCAGCCTGAACCCTGAGGTCTACCCTAACGATCAGCCGCACACTGCAACACCCACGCCCCCTAACACGTATCCGTTCCTCAATCTTGACCCTAAACCTCACTGGGAGCCTAACCCCAATCCTACCTAAAACCCTGACCATTTAACCTAAGCCTCACCCAAAGCATCAACCCTGAGGACTACAATAACGATAAGTCGTGCCCTGCAACGCACACGACCCCTAACACGTATCCGTACCCCAATCTCGAACCTAGGCCTCAGCGGGAGCCTAACCCAAACCCTAGCTCCAATCCTGACCCTGAACACTAAGCCTCACCGGCAGCCTGAACCCTGAGGCCTAAAATAACGATAAGCTGCGCCGTGCAACGCACACGCCAACTAACACGTGTCCGTACTCCAATCTCGATCCTAGGCCTCACCCGAAGCCTAAACCTAACCTTAGCTCCAAATCTGACACTGAATCCTAAGCCTCACCCGCAGCCTGAACCCTGAGGCCAACACTAAATATAAGCTGCGCCGTGCAACGCACACGCCCCAGAAGACGTTTCCGTACCCCATTCTCCACCCTAGGCCTCACTGGGATATTAAACCTAACATTAGCTCCAACCATGACCCTGAACCCTAAGCCTCAGCCGAAGACTGATCCCTGTGGCCTACCCTAACGATTAGCCTCGCCCTGCAACGCACACCCACCCTAACACGTATCCATACCCGAATCTCGACCCGAAGCCTCACCGTGAGCCTAACCCTAACCCTAGCTCCAACCCTGACCCTGAAACCTAAGCCTCACCTGCAGCCTGAACCCTGAGGTCTACCCAAACGATCAGCCACACACTACAACACCCACGCCCGCTAACACGTATCCGTTCCCCAATCTTGACCCTAGAACTCACCGGGAGCCTAAAACTAAACCTAGATCCAACCCTGACCTGAACACTAAGCCTCACCCGCAGCATGAACCCTGAGGCCTACCCTAACGATCAGCCGCGCCCTGCAACACACAGGCCCCCTAATACGTATCCATACCCCAATCTCGACCCGAAGCCTCACCGGGAGCCAAACCCTAACCCTAGCTCCAATCCTGACCCTGAACACTCAGCCTCACCCGCAGCCTGAACCCTGAGGCCTACCATAACGATAAGCCGTACCCTGCAACGCACACGCCAACTAACACGTATCCGTACACCAATCTCGAAACTAGGCCTCACCCGAAGCGTAAACCTAACCTTAGCTCCAAATCTGACCCTGAATCCTAAGCCTCACCCGCAGCCTGAACCCTGAGGCCTAACCTAACTTTAAGCGGCGCCCGGCAACACACACGCCCCGTAACAGGTATCCGTACCCCAATCTCGACCCTCGGTCTCACTGGGAGCCTAACCCTAACCCGAGCTCCAACCCTGACCCTGAACACTATGCCTCACCCGCAGTCTGAGCCCTGAAGACTACCCTAACGACAAGCCACGCGGTGCAACGCACACGCCCCCTTACACGTATCCGTACCCCAATCTCGAGCCTAGGCCTCACCGGGAGCCTAACGCTAACCCTAGCTCCATCCCTGTCCCTGACACCTAAGCCTAACTGGAAGACCGAACCCTGAGGCCTATCCTAACTATAAGCCATGCCCTGCAACGCACACGCCCCCTAACACGTATCTGGACCTCAATCTTGACAAGAAGCCTCACCGGGAGCCTAAATCTAACCCTAGCTCAACCCTGACCCTGAACCCTAAGCCTCACCTGCAGCCTGAACCCTGAGCCCTACCCTAACGATCAGTCGTGCCCTGCAATGCACACGCCCCCTAACACGTATCCGTACTCCAAACTCGACCCTAGGCCTAAGAGAGAGCATAAACCTAACCCTAGCTCCAATCCTGACCCTGAACCCTAAGCCTCACACACAGCCTGAACCCTGAGGCCTACCGTAACGATAAGCTGCGCACTGCAACGAAAAACCCCCTAACACATATCCGTACCCCAATCGCGACCATAGGCCACACCGGAAGCCTAACCCTAACCCTAAGTCCAACCCTGACCCTGAACTCTAAGCCTCACCCGCAGCCTGACACTGAGGCCTACCCTAACGCTAAGCCGTGCCCCGCAACGCACATGCCCCCTAACACGTGTCCGTACCCCAATCTCCACCACAGGCCTCACTGCGAGACGAAACCTAACCCTAGGTCCAACCCTGACACTGAACACTAAGCCTCACCTGCAGCCTGAACCCTGATGCCAACCCTAACGATAAACCGCGCCCTGAAACGCACACGTGCCCTAACATGTACCCGTACCACAATCCCGACCATAGGCCTCACCGGGAGACTAACCATAACCCTAGCTCCAACCCTGACCATGAACACTAAGACTCACCCGCAGCATGAACCCTGAGGCCTACCCTAACCATCAGGCACGCCCTGCAACCCACACGCACCCTAACACGTATCCATACCCCAATCTCCACCATAGGCCTCACCGGGAGACTACACCTAACCCTAGCTCCAACCCAGACCCTAAACCCTAAACCTCACCCGCGACCTGAACCCTGAGGCCTACCCTAACAATAAGCCGTGCCCTGAAACGCACACGCCCCCTAACAAGTATCAGTACCCCAATCTCCACCGAAGGCCTCACCGGGAGACTAAACCTAACCCTAGCTCCAACACTGACCCTGAACCCTAAGCCTCAACCACAGCCTGATCCCTAAGGCCTATCCTAAGGATAAGCCGGGCCCTGAAACGCACCAACCCCTAACACGTATCCGTACCACAATCTCCACCCCAGGCCTCACCGGGAGCCTAACCCTAACCCTAGCTCCAACCCTGACCTTGACCCCTAAGCCTCACGCGCAGCCTGAACCCTGAGGCCTACCCTAACGATCAGCAGCGCCCTGCAATGCACATGCCCCCTAACACGTGTCCATTCTACAATCTCGACCCAGGCCTCACCAGGAGCCTAACCCTAACCCTAGCTCCAACTCTGACCCTGAACCCTAAGTCTCACCCGCAGCCTGAACCCCGAGGGCTACCCTAACGCTAAGCCGTGCCCTGCCATGCACACGCTCCCTAACACGTATCCGTACTCCAAACTCGACCCTAGGCCTCTGCAAGAGACGAACCGTAACCCTAGCTCCAATCCTGACCCTGAACCCTAAGCCTCACCCACAGCCTGAACCCTGAGGCCTATGCTAACGATAAGCCGCGCCCTGCAACGAAAACCCCCGTTAACACATATCCGTACCCCAATCGCGACCCTAGGCCTAACCGGGAGCCTAACCCTAACCCGAAGTCCAACCCTTACCCTGAACCCTATGCCTCACCCGCAGCCGGAACCCAGAGGCCCACCCTAACGATAAGCCGCGCCATGCAACCCACACGCCCCCTAACACGTATCCGTACCCCAATCTCCACCGTAGGCCGCACCGGGAGCCTAACCCTAACCCTACATCCAAACATTACCCTGAAACCTAAGCCTCACCCGCAGCCTGAACCTGAGGCCTAACCTAGTGATAAGCCGCACCCTGGAACGCACACGAACCCTAACACTTATCCCTACCGCAATCTCCTCCATAGGCCTCACCGGGAGCCTAACCCTAACCCTAGCTCCAACCCAGACTCTGAACCCTAAACCTCACCCTCAGCCTGAACCCTGAGACCTACCCTAACCATAAGCCGCGCCCTGCAACGCACACGCCCCCTAACACGTATCTGTACCCCAATCTCCACCGAAGGACTCACAGGTAGACTAAACCTAACCCTCGCTCCAATCCTGACCCTGAACCCTAAGCCTCTCCCGCAGCCTGAACCATGAGGCCTACCCTAACGATCAGCCGTGCCCTTCAATGCACACGCCCCCTAACACGTATCCGTAACCCAATGTCGACCCTAAGACTCAGCGAAAGCCTAACCCGAACTCTCGCTCCAACACTGGCCCGGAACTCGAAGCCTTACCGACAGCCTGAACTGGGGCCTACCCTAACGATAAGACGTGCCCAGCAACGAAAACGCCCCCTTACACATATCCGTACCCCAATCGCAAACCTAGGCCTCACTGGAAACCTAACCCTAACCCTAAGTCCAACCCTTACCCTGAAACCTAAGCCTCACCCACAGGCTGAACCCTGAGGCCTACCATAACGCTAAGCCGCGCCCTGCAACGCACATGCCCCCTAACACGTGTCCGTACCCCAATCTCCACCATAGGCCTCACCGCGAGACGAAACCTAACCTTCGCTCCAACCCTGACACTGAACACTAAGCCTCATGCGCAGCCTGAACCCTGATGCCTACCCTAACGATAAACCGCGCCCTGAAACGCACACGCGCCCTAACACGTACCCGTAACACAATCCCGACCATAGGCCTCACCGGGAGACTAACCATAACCCTAGCTCCAACCCTGACCATGAACACTAAGCCTCACCCGCAGCATGAACCCTGAGGCCTACCCTAACCATCAGGAACGCCCTGCAATGCACACGCACCCTAACACGTATCCGTACCCCAATCTCCACCATAGGCCTCACCGGGAGACTACACCTAACCCTAGCTCCAACCCAGACCCTAAACACTAAACCTCATCCGCAGCCTGAACCCTGAGGCCTACCCTAAGGGTAAGTCACGCCCTGCAAAGCAAACGCCCCCTAACACGTATCCGTAACACAATCTCCACCCTAGGCCTCCCCGGGTGACTAAGCCTAACCCTAGCTCCAAAAATAACCCTGAACACTAAGCCTCACCCTCAGCGTGAACCCTGAGGTCTACCCTAATGTTAACCCGCGCCCCTCAACGCACACGCGCCCAAACACATATCCGTACCCAAATCTCGACACGAACCCTCACCGGGAGCCTAACCCTAACCCTAGATCCAGCCCTGTCCTTAACACTAAGCCTACCCCGCAGCATGAACCCTGAGGCCTACCCTAATGATCAGCTGCGCACTGCAAGACACACGCCCCCTAACACGTATCCGTACCCGAATCTCGACCCGAAGCCTCACCGGGAGCCTAACCCTTACCCTAGCTCCAACCCTGACCGTGAACACTAAGCCTCACCCGCAGCCTGAACCGTGAGGCCTACCCTAATGATAAGCAGCGCGGTGCAACGCACACGCCCCGAACACATATGGGTACCCTTATCTCGACCCAGCCCTCACCGGGAGCCTAATCCTCACCGTAGCTACAACCCTGACCCTGAACCCTAAGCCTCACCCGAAGCCTGAACCCTGAGGCCTACTATAACGATAAGCCACGCCCTGCAACGCACACGCCCCCTAACACGTATCCATACCACAATCTCGACCCTAGGTCTCACCGGGAGCCAAACAATAACCCTAGCTCCAACCCTGACCCTGAACCCTAAGCCTCACCTGCAGACTGAACCCAGAGCCCTACCCTAACGATAAGCCACGCCCTGCAATGCACATGCCCCCTAACACGTATCCGTAACCCAATTTAGACCCTAGGCCTGTGCGAGAGCCAAACCCTAACCCTAGCTCCAACTCAGACCGTGAATCCTAAGCCTCACCCGCAGCATGAACATTGAGGCCAACACTAACGATAAGCTGCGCCGTGCAACGCACACGCCCCCTAACACGAATCCGTACCCCAATCTCAACCCTAGGCCTCACTGGGAGATTAAACCTAACCTTACCTCCAACCATGACCCTGAACACTAAGCATCAGCCGAAGCCTGATCCCTGAGGCCTACCCTAACGATAAACCGCGCCCTGCAACGCAAACGCACCCTAACACGTATCCATACCCGAATCTCGTCCCGAAGCTTCACCGGGACCCTAACCCTAGCCCTAGCTCGAACCCTGACCCTGAACCCTAAGCCTCACCCGCAGCCTGAACCCTGCGGTCTACCCTAACGGTCAGCCTCACACTGCAACACCCACGCCCCGTAACACGTATCCGTTCCCCAATCTTGACTCTAAACCTCACTGGGAGCCTAACCCTAATCTTACCTAAAACCCTGACCGTTTAAACTAAGCCTCACCCACAGCCTCAACCCTGAGGCCTACCCTAATTTTAAGCCACGCCCTTCAACGCACACGCTCCGTAACACGTATCCGAACCCCAAACTCGAACCAAAGCCTCACCGGGAGCCTAACCCTAACCCTAACTCCAACGCTGACCCTGACCCATAAGCCTCACCCGCAGCGTGAGCCCTGAGGCCTACCCTAACGATACGCAGCGACGTGCAATGCACACTCACCCTAACACGTCGCCGTACCCTAATATCGACCCTAGGCCTCACTGGGAGCCTAATCCTAACCCTACCTCCAACCCTGACCCTGAACACAAAGCCTCACCCAAAGACTAAACCCTGAGGTGTATTGTAACGATACGCCGCGCCCTGCAACGCACACGCCCCCTAACACGTTTCCGTACCCCAATCTCGAACCTAGGCCTCAGGGGGAGCCGAACCTTAACCCTAGCTCCAACCCTCACCCTGAAACCTAAGCCTCACCCGCCGTCTGTACCCTGAGGCCTACCCTAATGATAAGCTGGGCTCTGCAAGGAATACACCCCCTAACCCGTATGCATACCCCAATCTCGACCCTAGGTATCACCAGGAGGCTAACCGTAACCCGAGCTCCAACGCTGACCCTGAAAACTAAGCCTCATCCTCAGCCTGAACCCTAAGGCCTACTCTCATGATAAGCCACGCCATGCAACTCACACGACCCGGTACAGGTATCAGTACCCCAATCTCGAACCTAGGCCTCACCGGGAGCCTAACCCTAACCCTAGCTCCAACCCTGACCCTGAATCCTAAGCCTAACAGGAAGACTGATCCCTGAGGCCTACCCTATCTATAAGCCGCGCCCTGCAATGCACACGCCCCCTAACACGTATCCATACCCCAATCTCGACCGTAAGCCTCACCGGGAGCCTAAATCTAACCCTAGCTCCAACCATGACCCTGAACCCTAAGCCTCACCGCAGCCTGAAACCTGAGGCCTACCATAACAATAACCTGCGCCACGCAACGCACACGCACACTAACAGGTATCCGTACCCCAATCGCGACCCTAAGCCTCACCTGGAGCCTAACCATAACCCTAGCTTCAACCATTATTCTGAACCCTAAGCCTCACCTGCAGCCTGAACCCTGAGGCCTACCCTAACTGTAAACCACGCCATGCAAATCACACGCCCCCTAACACTTATTGGTACCCCAATCTCAACCCGAAGCCTCACCGGGAGCCTAACACTAACACTAGCTCCAACAATGACCCTGAAACCTAAGCCTCACCCGCAGCCTGAACACGGAGGCCTACCCTAACGATCAGCCGCGCAGTGCAAACCCCACGCCCCCTAACACGTATCCGTTCCCCAATCTCGACCCAAAACCTCACTGGGTGCCTTATCCTAACCCTAGCTAAAACCCTGACCCTTTAAACTAAGCCTCACCCACAGCTTCAAACCTGAAGACTACCCTAACGATAAGTCACGCCCTGCAACGCACACGCCCCTTAACACGTATCCGTACCCCAATGTCGATCCGAAGCCTCACCGGGAGCCTAACCCTAACACGAGATCCAACCATGACTCTGAAACCTAAGCCTCACCCTCAGCCTGAACCCTGAGGTCTACCCTAACGATCAGCCGCACACTGCAACACCCACGCCCCCTAACACGTATCCGTTCCTCAATCTTGACCCTAAACCTCACTGGGAGCCTAACCCCAATCCTACCTAAAACCCTGACCATTTAACCTAAGCCTCACCCACAGCCTCAACCCTGAGGACTACAATAACGATAAGTCGTGCCCTGCAACGCACACGACCCCTAACACGTATCCGTACCCCAATCTCGAACCTAGGCCTCAGCGGGAGCCTAACCCTAACCCTAGCTCCAACCCTGACCCTGAACCCGAAGCCTCACCCGCAGTCTGAACCCTGAGGCCTAGCCTAACGATAAGCCGCGCTCTGCAAGTAATACACCCCCTAACACGTATCCGTACCCCAAACTCGACCCTAGGCCTCACCGGGAGCCTAACCCTAATCCGAGCTCCAACCCTGACCCTGAAACCTAAGCCTCATCCGCAAACTGAACCCGGAGTCTTACCGTAACGATAAGCCACGCACTTCAACGCACACGCCCCCTAACACGTATCCGTACCCCAAACTCGAACCGAAGCCTCACCGGGAGCCTAACCATAACCCTAACTCCAACACTGACCCTGAAACATAAGCCTCACCCGCAGCGTGAGCCCTGAGGCCTACCCTAATGATAAGCAGCGCGGTGCAATGCACACGCCCCCTAACACGTCGCTGTACCCTAATCTCGACCCTAGGCCTCACCGGGAGCCTAATCCTAACCCTAGCTCCAACCCTGACCCTGAACACAAAGCCTCACCCAACGCCTGACCCCTGAGGCGTATTATAACGATAAGCCACGCCCTGCAACGCACACGCCCCCTAACACGTTTCCGTACCCCAATCCCGACCGTAAGCCTCACCGGGAGCGTAAATCTAACCCTACCTCCAACCATGACCCTGAACCCGAAGCCTCACCCGCAGCCTGAACCCTGAGGCCTACCCTAAGGTTAAGTCGTGCCCTGCAAAGCAAACGCCCCCTAACACGTATCCGTACCACAATAACCACCCTAGGCCTCCCCGGTTGACTAACCCTAACGCTAGCTCCAAAAATAACCCTGAACAGTAAGCCTCACCCTCAGCCTGAACCCTGAGGTCTACCCTAATGTTAACCCGCGCCCCTCAACGCACACGCGCCCAAACACATATCCGTACCCCAATCTCGACCTGAAGCCTGACCGGGAGCCTAACCCTAACCCTAGATCCAGCCCTGTCCTTAACACTAAGCCTCACCCGCAGCATGAAACCTGAGGCCTTCCCTAATGATCAGCTGCGCACTGCAACACACACGCCCCCTAACACGTATCCATAACCCAATCTCGACCCGAAGCCTCACCGGGAGCCTAACCCTAACCCTAGCTCCAACCCTTACCCTGAATACGAATCCTCATCTGTAGCCTGAACCCCGAGGCCTACCCTAACAATAAGCTGCGCCCTGCAACGCACATGCCCCCTAACACATATCCGTACCCCAATCTCGACCCTAGTCCTCAACGGGAGCCTAACCCTAACCCTAACTCCAACCCTTACCCTGAAACCTAAGCCTCACCCGCAGCCTGAACCCTGAGGCCTACCCTAACGATAAGCCGCGCCCTGCAACGCCACATCCCCTAACACGTATCCGTACCCCAATCTCTACCCGAAAGCTCATAGGGAGCCTAACCCAAACCCTAGCTCCAATCCTGACCCTGAACACTAAGCCTCACCGGCAGCCTGAACCCTGAGGCCTACCATAACGATAAGCCGCGCCGTGCAACGCACACGCCAACTAACACGTGTCCGTACCCCAATCTCGATCCTAGGCCTCACCCGAAGCCTAAACCTAACCTTAGCTCCAAATCTGACACTGAATCCTAAGCCTCACCCGCAGCCTGAACCCTGAGGCCAACACTAAATATAAGCTGCGCCGTGCAACGCACACGCCCCAGAACACGTATCCGTACCCCAATCTCCACCCTAGGCCTCACTGGGATATTAAACCTAACATTAGCTCCAACCATGACCCTGAACCCTAAGCCTCAGCCGAAGACTGATCCCTGTGGCCTACCCTAACGATTAGCCTCGCCCTGCAACTCACCCCCACCCTAACACGTATCCATACCTGAATCTCGACCCGAAGCCTCACCATGAGCCTAACCCTAACCCTAGCTCCAACCCTGACCCTGAAACCTAAGCCTCACCTGCAGCCTGAACCCTGAGGTCTACCCAAACGATCAGCCACACACTACAACACCCACGCCCGCTAACACGTATCCGTTCCCCAATCTTGACCCTAGAACTCACCGGGAGCCTAAAACTAAACCTAGATCCAACCCTGACCTGAACACTAAGCCTCACCCGCAGCATGAACCCTGAGGCCTACCCTAACGATCAGCCGCGCCCTGCAACACACAGGCCCCCTAATACGTATCCATACCCCAATCTCGACCCGAAGCCTCACCGGGAGCCAAACCCTAACCCTAGCTCCAATCCTGACCCTGAACACTCAGCCTCACCCGCAGCCTGAACCCTGAGGCCTACCATAACGATAAGCCGTACCCTGCAACGCACACGCCAACTAACACGTATCCGTACACCAATCTCGAAACTAGGCCTCACCCGAAGCGTAAACCTAACCTTAGCTCCAAATCTGACCCTGAATCCTAAGCCTCACCCGCAGCCTGAACCCTGAGGCCTAACCTAACTTTAAGCGGCGCCCGGCAACACACACGCCCCGTAACAGGTATCCGTACCCCAATCTCGACCCTCGGTCTCACTGGGAGCCTAACCCTAACCCGAGCTCCAACCCTGACCCTGAACACTATGCCTCACCCGCAGTCTGAGCCCTGAAGACTACCCTAACGACAAGCCACGCGGTGCAACGCACACGCCCCCTTACACGTATCCGTACCCCAATCTCGAGCCTAGGCCTCACCGGGAGCCTAACGCTAACCCTAGCTCCATCCCTGTCCCTGAAACCTAAGCCTAACCGGAAGACCGAACCCTGAGGCCTATCCTAACTATAAGCCATGCCCTGCAACGCACACGCCCCCTAACACGTATCCGGACCTCAATCTTGACAAGAAGCCTCACCGGGAGCCTAAATCTAACCCTAGCTCAACCCTGACCCTGAACACTAAGCCTCACCTGCAGCCTGAACCCTGAGCCCTACCCTAACGATCAGTCGTGCCCTGCAATGCACACGCCCCCTAACACGTATCCGTACTCCAAACTCGACCCTAGGCCTAAGAGAGAGCATAAACCTAACCCTAGCTCCAATCCTGACCCTGAACCCTAAGCCTCACACACAGCCTGAACCCTGAGGCCTACCGTAACGATAAGCTGCGCCCTGCAACAAAAAACCCCCTAACACATATCCGTACCCCAATCGCGACCCTAGGCCACACCGGAAGCCTAACCCTAACCCTAAGTCCAACCCTGACCCTGAACCCTAAGCCTCACCCGCAGCCTGACACTGAGGCCTACCCTAACGCTAAGCCGTGCCCCGCAACGCACATGCCCCCTAACACGTGTCCGTACCCCAATCTCCACCATAGGCCTCACCGCGAGACGAAACCTAACCCTAGGTCCAACCCTGACACTGAACACTAAGCCTCACCTGCAGCCTGAACCCTGATGCCTGCCCTAACGATAAACCGCGCCCTGAAACGCACACGTGCCCTAACATGTACCCGTACCACAATCCCGACCATAGGCCTCACCGGGAGACTAACCATAACCCTAGATCCAACCCTGACCATGAACACTAAGCCTCACACGCAGCATGAGCCCTGAGGCCTACCCTAACCATCAGGCACGCCCTGCAACCCACACGCACCCTAACACGTATCCGTACCCCAATCTCCACCATAGGCCTCACCGGGAGACTACACCTAACCCTAGCTCCAACCCAGACCCTAAACTCTAAACCTCACCCGTGGCCTGAACCCTGAGGCCTACCCTAACAATAAGCCACGCCCTGAAACACACACACCCCCTAACAAGTATCAGTACCCCAATCTCCACCGAAGGCCTCACCGGGAGACTAAACCTAACCCTAGCTCCAACACTGACCCTGAACCCTAAGCCTCAACCACAGCCTGATCCCTAAGGCCTATCCTAAGGATAAGCCGGGCCCTGAAACGCACCAACCCCTAACACGTATCCGTACCACAATCTCCACCCCAGGCCTCACCGGGAGCCTAACCCTAACCCTAGCTCCAACCCTGACCTTGACCCCTAAGCCTCACGCGCAGCCTGAACCCTGAGGCCTACCCTAACGATCAGCAGCGCCCTGCAATGCACATGCCCCGTAACACGTATCCGTTCCACAATCTCGACCCAGGCCTCACCAGGAGCCTAACCCTAACTCTAGCTCCAACTCTGACCCTGAACCCTAAGTCTCACCCACAGCCTGAACCCCGAGGGCTACCCTAACGCTAAGCCGTGCCCTGCCATACACACGCTCCCTAACACGTATCCGTACTCCAAACTCGACCCTAGGCCTCAGCAAGAGACGAACCGTAACCCTAGCTCCAATCCTGACCCTGAACCCTAAGCCTCACCCACAGCCTGAACCCTGAGGCCTACGCTAACGATAAGCCGCGCCCTGCAACGAAAACCCCCGTTAACACATATCCGTACCCCAATCGCGACCCTAGGCCTAACCAGGAGCCTAACCCTAACCCGAAGTCCAACCCTTACCCTGAACCCTATGCCTCACCCGCAGCCGGAACCCAGAGGCCCACCCTAACGATAAGCCGTGCCATGCAACCCACACGCCCCCTAACACGTATCCGTACCCCAATCTCCACCGTAGGCCGCACCGGGAGCCTAACCCTTACCATACATCCAAACATTACCCTGAAACCTAAGCCTCACCCGCAGCCTGAACCTGAGGCCTAACCTAGTGATAAGCCGCACCCTGGAACGCACACGAACCCTAACACTTATCCCTACCGCAATCTCCTCCATAGGCCTCACCGGGAGCCTAACCCTAACCCTAGCTCCAACCCAGACTCTGAACCCTAAACCTCACCCTCAGCCTGAACCCTGAGACCTACCCTAACCATAAGCCGCGCCCTGCAACGCACACGCCCCCTAACACGTATCTGTACCCCAATCTCCACCGAAGGACTCACAGGTAGACTAAACCTAACCCTCGCTCCAATCCTGACCCTGAACCCTAAGCCTCTCCCGCAGCCTGAACCATGAGGCCTACCCTAACGATCAGCCGTGGCCTTCAATGCACACGCCCCCTAACACATATCCGTAACCCAAAGTCGACCCTAAGACTCAGCGAGAGCCTAACCCGAACTCTCGCTCCAACACTGGCCCGGAACTCGAAGCCTTAACGACAGCCTGAACTGGGGCCTACCCTAACGATAAGACGTGCCCAGCAACGAAAACGCCCCCTAACACATATCCGTACCCCAATCGCGACCCTAGGCCTCACTGGAAACCTAACCCTAACCCTAAGTCCAACCCTTACCCTGAAACCTAAGCCTCACCCACAGGCTGAACCCTGAGGCCTACCATAACGCTAAGCCGCGCCCTGCAACGCACATGCCCCCTAACACGTGTCCGTACCCCAATCTCCACCATAGGCCTCACCGCGAGACGAAACCTAACCTTAGCACCAACCCTGACACTGAACACTAAGCCTCACGCCCAGCCTGAACCCTGATGCCTACCCTAACGATAAACCGCGCCCTGAAACGCACACGCGCCCTAACACGTACCCGTAACACAATCCCGACCATAGGCCTCACCGGGAGACTAACCATAACCCTAGCTCCAACCCTGACCATGAACACTAAGCCTCACCCGCAGCATGAACCCTGAGGCCTACCCTAACCATCGGGAACGCCCTGCAATGCACACGCACCCTAACACGTATCCGTACCCCAATCTCCACCATAGGCCTCACCGGGAGACTACACCTAACCCTAGCTCCAACCCAGACCCTAAACACTAAACCTCATCCGCAGCCTGAACCCTGAGGCCTACCCTAAGGATAAGTCGCGCCCTGCAAAGCAAACGCCCCCTAACACGTATCCGTAACACAATCTCCACCCTAGGCCTCCCCGGGTGACTAAGCCTAACCCTAGCTCCAAAAATAACCCTGAACACTAAGCCTCACCCTCAGCGTGAACCCTGAGGTCTACCCTAATGTTAACCCGCGCCCCTCAACGCACACGCGCCCAAACACGTATCCGTACCCCAAACTCAAACCAAAGCCTCACCGGGAGCCTAACCCTAACCCTAACTCCAACGCTGACCCTGACCCATAAGCCTCACCCGCAGCGTGAGCCCTGAGGCCTACCCTAACGATACGCAGCGCCGTGCAATGCACACGCACCCTAACACGTCGCCGTACCCTAATATCGACCCTAAGCCTCACTGGGAGCCTAATCCTAACCCTACCTCCAACCCTGACCCTGAACACAAAGCATCACCCAAAGACTTAACCCTGAGGTGTATTGTAACGATACGCCGCGCCCTGCAACGCACACGCCCCCTAACACGTTTCCGTACCCCAATCTCGAACCTAGGCCTCAGCGGGATCCGAACCTTAACCCTAGCTCCAACCCTCACCCTGAAACCTAAGCCTCACCCGCCGTCTGTACCCTGAGGCCTACCCTAATGATAAGCTGGGCTCTGCAAGGAATACACCCCCTAACCCGTATGCATACCCCAATCTCGACCCTAGGTATCACCAGGAGGCTAACCGTAACCCGAGCTCCAACGCTGACCCTGAAAACTAAGCCTCATCCTCAGCCTGAACCCTAAGGCCTACTCTCACGATAAGCCACGCCATGCAACTCACACGACCCGATACAGGTATCAGTACCCCAATCTCGAACCTAGGCCTCACCGGGAGCCTAACCCTAACCCTAGCTCCAACCCTGACCCTGAATCCTAAGCCTAACAGGAAGACTGATCCCTGAGGCCTACCCTATCTATAAGCCGCGCCCTGCAATGCACACGCCCCCTAACACGTATCCATACCCCAATCTCGACCGTAAGCCTCACCGGGAGCCTAAATCTAACCCTAGCTCCAACCATGACCCTGAACCCTAAGCCTCACCGCAGCCTGAAACCTGAGGCCTACCATAACAATAACCTGCGCCACGCAACGCACACGCACACTAACAGGTATCCGTACCCCAATCGCGACCCTAAGCCTCACCTGGAGCCTAACCATAACCCTAGCTTCCACCATTATTCTGAACCCTAAGCCTCACCCGCAGCCTGAACCCTGAGGCCTTCCCTAACTGTAAACCACGCCCTGCAACTCACACGCCCCCTAACACGTATTGGTACCCCAATCTCAACCCGAAGCCTCACCGGGAGCCTAACCCTAACACTAGCTCCAACAATGACCCTGAAACCTAAGCCTCACCCGCAGCCTGAACACGGAGGCCTACCCTAACGATCAGCCGCGCACTGCAACCCCCACGCCCCCTAACACGTATCCGTTCCCCAATCTCGACCCAAAACCTCACTGGGTGCCTTATCCTAACCCTAGCTAAAACCCTGACCCTTTAAACTAAGCCTCACCCACAGCTTCAAACCTGAAGACTACCCTAACGATAAGTCACGCCCTGCAACGCACACGCCCCTTAACACGTATCCGTACCACAATGTCGATCCGAAGCCTCACCAGGAGCCTAACCCTAACACGAGATCCAACCATGACTCTGAAACCTAAGCCTCACCCTCAGCCTGAACCCTGAGGTCTACCCTAACGATCAGCCGCACACTGCAACACCCACGCCCCCTAACACGTATCCGTTCCTCAATCTTGACCCTAAACCTCACTGGGAGCCTAACCCCAATCCTACCTAAAACCCTGACCATTTAACCTAAGCCTCACCCACAGCCTCAACACTGAGGACTACAATAACGATAAGTCGTGCCCTGCAACGCACACGACCCCTAACACGTATCCGTACCCCAATCTCGAACCTAGGCCTCAGCGGGAGCCTAACCCTAACCCTAGCTCCAACCCTGACCCTGAACCCGAAGCCTCACCCGCAGTCTGAACCCTGAGGCCTAGCCTAACGATAAGCCGCGCTCTGCAAGTAATACGCCCCCTAACACGTATCCGTACCCCAAACTCGACCCTAGGCCTCACCGGGAGCCTAACCCTAACCCGAGCTCCAACCCTGACCCTGAAACCTAAGCCTCATCCGCAAACTGAACCCCTAGTCTTACCGTAACGATAAGCCACGCCCTTCAACGCACACGCCCCCTAACACGTATCCGTACCCCAAACTCGAACCGAAGCCTCACCGGGAGCCTAACCATAACTCTAACTCCAACACTGACCCTGAAACATAAGCCTCACCCGCAGCGTGAGCCCTGAGGCCTACCCTAGTGATAAGCAGCGCGGTGCAATGCACACGCCCCCTAACACGTCCCTGTATCCTAATCTCGACCCAAGGCCTCACCGGGAGCCTAATCCTAACCCTAGCTCCAACCCTGACCCTGAACACAAAGCCTCACCCAACGCCTGAACCCTGAGGCGTATTATAACGATAAGCCACGCCCTGCAACGCACAGGCCCCCTAACACGTTTCCGTACCCCAATCCCGACCGTAAGCCTCACCGGGAGCGTAAATCTAACCCTACCTCCAACCATGACCCTGAACCCGAAGCCTCACCCGCAGCCTGAACCCTGAGGCCTACCCTAAGGATAAGTCGTGCCCTGCAAAGCAAACGCCCCCTAACACGTATCCGTACCACAATCTCCACCCTAGGCCTCCCCGGTTGACTAACCCTAACGCTAGCTCCAAAAATAACCCTGAACAGTAAGCCTCACCCTCAGCCTGAACCCTGAGGTCTACCCTAATGTTAACCCGCGCCCCTCAACGCACACGCGCCCAAACACATATCCGTACCCCAATCTCGACCTGAAGCCTGACCGGGAGCCTAACCCTAACCCTAGATCCAGCCCTGTCCTTAACACTAAGCCTCACCCGCAGCATGAAACCTGAGGCCTACCCTAATGATCAGCTGCGCACTGCAACACACACGCCCCCTAACACGTATCCGTAACCCAATCTCGACCCGAAGCCTCACCGGGAGCCTAACCCTAACCCTAGCTCCAACCCTTACCCTGAATACGAATCCTCATCTGTAGCCTGAACCCCGAGGCCTACCCTAACAATAAGCTGCGCCCTGCAACGCACATGCCCCCTAACACATATCCGTACCCCAATCTCGACCCTAGTCCTCAACGGGAGCCTAACCCTAACCCTATCTCCAACCCTTACCCTGAAACCTAAGCCTCACCCGCAGCCTGAACCCTGAGGCCTACCCTAACGATAAGCCGCGCCCTGCAACGCCACATCCCCTAACACGTATCCGTACCCCAATCTCTACCCGAAAGCTCATAGGGAGCCTAACCCAAACCCTAGCTCCAATCCTGACCCTGAACACTAAGCCTCACCGGCAGCCTGAACCCTGAGGCCTACCATAACGATAAGCCGCGCCGTGCAACGCACACGCCAACTAACACATGTCCGTACCCCAATCTCGATCCTAGGCCTCACCCGAAGCCTAAACCTAACCTTAGCTCCAAATCTGACACTGAATCCTAAGCCTCACCCGCAGCCTGAACCCTGAGGCCAACACTAAATATAAGCTGCGCCGTGCAACGCACACGCTCCAGAACACGTATCCGTACCCCAATCTCCACCCTAGGCCTCACTGGGATATTAAACCTAACATTAGCTCCAACCATGACCCTGAACCCTAAGCCTCAGCCGAAGACTGATCCCTGTGGCCTACCCTAACGATTAGCCTCGCCCTGCAACGCACACCCACCCTAACACGTATCCATACCCGAATCTCGACCCGAAGCCTCACCGTGAGCCTAACCCTAACCCTAGCTCCAACCCTGACCCTGAAACCTAAGCCTCACCTGCAGCCTGAACCCTGAGGTCTACCCAAACGATCAGCCACACACTACAACACCCACGCCTGCTAACACGTATCAGTTCCCCAATCTTGACCCTAGAACTCACCGGGAGCCTAAAACTAAACCTAGATCCAACCCTGACCTGAACCCTAAGCCTCACCCGCAGCATGAACCCTGAGACCTACCCTAACGATCAGCCGCGCCCTGCAACACACAGGCCCCCTAATACGTATCCATACCCCAATCTCGACCCGAAGCCTCACCGGGAGCCAAACCCTAACCCTAGCTCCAATCCTGACCCTGAACACTCAGCCTCACCCGCAGCCTGAACCCTGAGGCCTACCATAACAATAAGCCGTACCCTGCAACGCACACGCCAACTAACACGTATCCGTACACCAATCTCGAAACTAGGCCTCACCCGAAGCGTAAACCTAACCTTAGCTCCAAATCTGACCCTGAATCCTAAGCCTCACCCGCAGCCTGAACCCTGAGGCCTAACCTAACTTTAAGCGGCGCCCGGCAACACACACGCCCCGTTACAGGTATCCGTATCCCAATCTCGACCCTCGGTCTCACTGGGAGCCTAACCCTAACCTGAGCTCCAACCCTGACCCTGAACACTATGCCTCACCCGCAGTCTGAGCCCTGAAGACTACCCTAACGACAAGCCACGCGGTGCAACGCACACGCCCCCTTACACGTATCCGTACCCCAAACTCGACCCTAGGCCTCACCGGGAGCCTAACCCTAACCCGAGCTCCAACCCTGACCCTGAAACCTAAGCCTCATCCGCAAACTGAACCCGGAGTCTTACCGTAACGATAAGCCACGCCCTTCAACGCACACGCCCCCTAACACGTATCCGTACCCCAAACTCGAACCGAAGCCTCACCGGGAGCCTAACCATAACCCTAACTCCAACACTGACCCTGAAACATAAGCCTCACCCGCAGCGTGAGCCCTGAGGCCTACCCTAATGATAAGCAGCGCGGTGCAACGCACAGGCCCCCTAACAGGTCCCTGTACCCTAATCTCGACCCTAGGCCTCACCGGGAGCCTAATCCTAACCCTAGCTCCAACCCTGACCCTGAACACAAAGCCTCACCCAACGCCTGAACCCTGAGGCGTATTATAACGATAAGCCACGCCCTGCAACGCACACGCCCCCTAACACGTTTCCGTACCCCAATCCCGACCGTAAGCCTCACCGGGAGCGTAAATCTTACCCTACCTCCAACCATGACCCTGAACCCGAAGCCTCACCCGCAGCCTGAACCCTGAGGCCTACCCTAAGGATAAGTGGCGCCCTGCAAAGCAAACGCCCCCTAACACGTATCCGTACCACAATCTCCACCCTAGGCCTCCCCGGTTGACTAACCCTAACGCTAGCTCCAAAAATAACCCTGAACAGTAAGCCTCACCCTCAGCCTGAACCCTGAGGTCTACCCTAATGTTAACCCGCGCCCCTCAACGCACACGCGCCCAAACACATATCTGTACCCCAATCTCGACCTGAAGCCTGACCGGGAGCCTAACCCTAACCCTAGATCCAGCCCTGTCCTTAACACTAAGCCTCACCCGCAGCATGAAACCTGAGGCCTACCCTAATGATCAGCTGCGCACTGCAACACACACGCCCCCTAACACGTATCCGTAACCCAATCTCGACCCGAAGCCTCACCGGGAGCCTAACCCTAACCCTAGCTCCAACCCTTACCCTGAATACGAATCCTCATCTGTAGCCTGAACCCCGAGGCCTACCCTAACAATAAGCTGTGCCCTGCAACGCACATGCCCCCTAAAACATATCCGTACCCCAATCTCGACCCTAGTCCTCAACGGGAGCCTAACCCTAACCCTAACTCCAACCCTTACCCTGAAACCTAAGCCTCACCCGCAGCCTGAACCCTGAGGCCTACCCTAACGATAAGCCGCGCCCTGCAACGCCACATCCCCTAACACGTATCCGTACCCCAATCTCTACCCGAAAGCTCATAGGGAGCCTAACCCAAACCCTAGCTCCAATCCTGACCCTGAACACTAAGCCTCACCGGCAGCCTGAACCCTGAGGCCTACCATAACGATAAGCCGCGCCGTGCAACGCACACGCCAACTAACACGTGTCCGTACCCCAATCTCGATCCTAGGCCTCACCCGAAGCCTAAACCTAACCTTAGCTCCAAATCTGACACTGAATCCTAAGCCTCACCCGCAGCCTGAACCCTGAGGCCAACACTAAATATAAGCTGCGCCGTGCAACGCACACGCCCCAGAACACGTATCCGTACCCCAATCTCCACCCTAGGCCTCACTGGGATATTAAACCTAACATTAGCTCCAACCATGACCCTGAACCCTAAGCCTCAGCCGAAGACTGATCCCTGTGGCCTACCCTAACGATTAGCCTCGCCCTGCAACGCACACCCACCCTAACACGTATCCATACCCGAATCTCGACCCGAAGCCTCACCGTGAGCCTAACCCTAACCCTAGCTCCAACCCTGACCCTGAAACCTAAGCCTCACCTGCAGCCTGAACCCTGAGGTCTACCCAAACGATCAGCCACACACTACAACACCCACGCCCGCTAACACGTATCCGTTCCCCAATCTTGACCCTAGAACTCACCGGGAGCCTAAAACTAAACCTAGATCCAACCCTGACCTGAACCCTAAGCCTCACCCGCAGCATGAACCCTGAGGCCTACCCTAACGGTCAGCCGCGCCCTGCAACACACAGGCCCCCTAATACGTATCCATACCCCAATCTCGACCCGAAGCCTCACCGGGAGCCAAACCCTAACCCTAGCTCCAATCCTGACCCTGAACACTCAGCCTCACCCGCAGCCTGAACCCTGAGGCCTACCATAACGATAAGCCGTACCCTGCAACGCACACGCCCCCTAACACGTATCCGGACCTCAATCTTGACAAGAAACCTCACCGGGAGCCTAAATCTAACCCTAGCTCAACCCTGACCCTGAACCCTAAGCCTCACCTGCAGCCTGAACCCTGAGCCCTACCCTAACGATCAGTCGTGCCCTGCAATGCACACGCCCCCTAACACGTATCCGTACTCCAAACTCGACCCTAGGCCTAAGAGAGAGCATAAACCTAACCCTAGCTCCAATCCTGACCCTGAACCCTAAGCCTCACACACAGCCTGAACCCTGAGGCCTACCGTAACGATAAGCTGCGCCCTGCAACGAAAAACCCCCTAACACATATCCGTACCCCAATCGCGACCCTAGGCCACACCGGAAGCCTAACCCTAACCCTAAGTCCAACCCTGACCCTGAACCCTAAGCCTCACCCGCAGCCTGACACTGAGGCCTACCCTAACGCTAAGCCGTGCCCCGCAACGCACATGCCCCCTAACACGTGTCCGTACCCCAATCTCCACCATAGGCCTCACCGCGAGACGAAACCTAACCCTAGGTCCAACCATGACACTGAACACTAAGCCTCACCTGCAGCCTGAACCCTGATGCCTGCCCTAACGATAAACCGCGCCCTGAAACGCACACGTGCCCTAACATGTACCCGTACCACAATCCCGACCATAGGCCTCACCGGGAGACTAACCATAACCCTAGATCCAACCCTGACCATGAACACTAAGCCTCACCCGCAGCATGAACCCTGAGGCCTACCCTAACCATCAGGCACGCCCTGCAACCCACACGCACCCTAACACGTATCCGTACCCCAATCTCCACCATAGGCCTCACCGGGAGACTACACCTAACCCTAGCTCCAACCCAGACCCTAAACCCTAAACCTCACCCGTGGCCTGAACCCTGAGGCCTACCCTAACAATAAGCCGCGTCCTGAAACGCACACGCCCCCTAACAAGTATCAGTACCCCAATCTCCACCGAAGGCCTCACCGGGAGACTAAACCTAACCCTAGCTCCAACACTGACCCTGAACCCTAAGCCTCAACCACAGCCTGATCCCTAAGGCCTATCCTAAGGATAAGCCGGGCCCTGAAACGCACCAACCCCTAACACGTATCCGTACCACAATCTCCACCCCAGGGCTCACCGGGAGCCTAACCCTAACCCTAGCTCCAACCCTGACCTTGACCCCTAAGCCTCACGCGCAGCCTGAACCCTGAGGCCTACCCTAACGATCAGCAGCGCCCTGCAATGCACATGCCCCCTAACACGTATCCGTTCCACAATCTCGACCCAGGCCTCACCAGGAGCCTAACCCCAACCCTAGCTCCAACTCTGACCATGAACCCTAAGTCTCACCCGCAGCCTGAACCCTGAGGGCTACCCTAACGCTAAGCCGTGCCCTGCCATGCACACGCTCCCTAACACGTATCCGTACTCCAAACTCGACCCTAGGCCTCAGCAAGAGACGAACCGTAACCCTAGCTCCAATCCTGACCCTGAACCCTAAGCCTCACCCACAGCCTGAACCCTGAGGCCTACGCTAACGATAAGCCGCGCCCTGCAGCGAGAACCCCCGTTAACACATATCCGTACCCCAATCGCGACCCTAGGCCTAACCGGGAGCCTAACCCTAACCCGAAGTCCAACCCTTACCCTGAACCCTATGCCTCACCCGCAGCCGGAACCCAGAGGCCCACCCTAACGATAAGCCGCGCCATGCAACCCACACGCCCCCTAACACGTATCCGTACCCCAATCTCCACCGTAGGCCGCACCGGGAGCCTAACCCTAACCCTACATCCAAACATTACCCTGAAACCTAAGCCTCACCCGCAGCCTGAACCTGAGGCCTAACCTAGTGATAAGCCGCACCCTGGAACGCACACGAACCCTAACACTTATCCCTACCGCAATCTCCTCCATAGGCCTCACCGGGAGCCTAACCCTAACCCTAGCTCCAACCCAGACTCTGAACCCTAAACCTCACCCTCAGCCTGAACCCTGAGACCTACCCTAACCATAAGCCGCGCCCTGCAACGCACACGCCCCCTAAAACGTATCTGTACCCCAATCTCCACCGAAGGACTCACAGGTAGACTAAACCTAACCCTCGCTCCAATCTTGACCCTGAACCCTAAGCCTCTCCCGCAGCCTGAACCATGAGGCCTACCCTAACGATCAGCCGTGCCCTTCAATGCACACGCCCCCTAACACGTATCCGTAACCCAATGTCGACCCTAAGACTCAGCGAGAGCCTAACCCGAAATCTCGCTCCAACACTGGCCCGGAACTCGAAGCCTTACCGACAGCCTGAACTGGGGCCTACCCTAACGATAAGACGTGCCCAGCAACGAAAACGCCCCCTAACACATATCCGTACCCCAATCGCGACCCTAGGCCTCACTGGAAACCTAACCCTAACCCTAAGTCCAACCCTTACCCTGAAACCTAAGCCTCACCCACAGGCTGAACCCTGAGGCCTACCATAACGCTAAGCCGCGCTCTGCAACGCACATGCCCCCTAACACGTGTCCGTACCCCAATCTCCACCATAGGCCTCACCGCGAGACGAAACCTAACCTTAGCTCCAACCCTGACACTGAACACTAAGCCTCATGCGCAGCCTGAACCCTGATGCCTACCCTAACGATAAACCGCGCCCTGAAACGCACACGCGCCCTAACACGTACCCGTAACACAATCCCGACCATAGGCCTCACCGGGAGACTAACCATAACCCTAGCTCCAACCCTGACCATGAACACTAAGCCTCACCCGCAGCATGAACCCTGAGGCCTACCCTAACCATCAGGAACGCCCTGCAATGCACACGCACCCTAACACGTATCCGTACCCCAATCTCCACCATAGGCCTCAACGGGAGACTACAACTAACCCTAGCTCCAACCCAGACCCTAAACACGAAACCTCATCCGCAGCCTGAACCCTGAGGCCTACCCTAAGGATAAGTCGCGCCCTGCAAAGCAAACGCCCCCTAACACGTATCCGTAACACAATCTCCACCCTAGGCCTCCCCGGGTGACTAAGCCTAACCCTAGCTCCAAAAATAACCCTGAACACTAAGCCTCACCCTCAGCGTGAACCCTGAGGTCTACCCTAATGTTAACCCGCGCCCCTCAACGCACACGCGCCCAAACACGTATCCGTACCCCAATCTCGACCCGAAGCCTCACCGGGAGCCTAACCCTAACCCTAGATCCAGCCCTGTCCTTAACACTAAGCCTACCCCGCAGCATGAACCCTGAGGCCTACCCCAATGATCAGCTGCGCACTGCAACACACACGCCCCCTAACACGTATCCGTACCCCAATCTCGACCCGAAGCCTCACCGGGAGCCTAACCCTTACCCTAGCTCCAACCCTGACCGTGAACACTAAGCCTCACCCGCAGCCTGAACCGTGAGGCCTACCCTAATGATAAGCAGCGCGGTGCAACGCACACGCCCCGAACACATATCCGTACCCTTATCTCGACCCAGCCCTCACCGGGAGCCTAATCCTAACCGTAGCTACAACCCTGACCCTGAACCCTAAGCCTCACCCGAAGCCTGAACCCTGAGGCCTACTATAACGATAAGCCACGCCCTGCAACGCACACGCCCCCTAACACGTATCCATACCACAATCTCGACCCTAGGTCTCACCGGGAGCCGAACAATAACCCTAGCTCCAACCCTGACCCTGAACCCTAAGCCTCACCTGCAGACTGATCCCTGAGGCCTCCCCCAACGATAAACCACGCCATGCAAATCACAGGCCCCATAACATGTCTGCGTACCCCAATCTCAACCATAAGCGTCACCGGGAGCTGAACCCTAACCCTAGCTCCAACCCTGACCCTGAACCCTAAGCCTCACCTGCAGACTGAACCCAGAGCCCTACCCTAACGATAAGCCACGCCCTGCAATGCACATGCCCCCTAACACGTATCCGTAACCCAATTTAGACCCTAGGCCTGTGCGAGAGCCAAACCCTAACCCTAGCTCCAACTCAGACTGTGAATCCTAAGCCTCACCCGCAGCATGAACATTGAGGCCAACACTAACGATAAGCTGCGCCGTGCAACGCACACGCCCCCAAACAGGAATCCGTACCCCAATCTCAACCCTAGGCCTCACTGGGAGATTAAACCTAACCTTACCTCCAACCATGACCCTGAACACTAAGCATCAGCCGAAGCCTGATCCCTGAGGCCTACCCTAACGATAAACCGCGCCCTGCAACGCAAACGCACCCTAACACGTATCCATACCCGAATCTCGTCCCGAAGCTTCACCGGGACCCTAACCCTAGCCCTAACTCGAACCCTGACCCTGAAACCTAAGCCTCAACTGCAGCCTGAACCTTGAGGCCTACCCTAACGATAAGCCGCGCCCTGCAACGCACATGCCCACTAACACGTATACTTACCCCAATCTCGACCCTACCCCTAACCGGGAGCCTAACCCTAACCCTAGCTCCAACCCTGACCCTAAACACTAAGCCTCACCTGCAGTGTGAACCTTGAGGCGTACCCTAACGATAAGCTGCGCCCTGCAACGCACACGGCCCATAACACGTATCCGTACCCCAATCTCGATCCGAAGCCTCACCGGGAGCCTAACCGTAACACTAGCTCCAACCCTGACCCTGAATCCTAAGCCTCACCCTCTGTCTGAATCCTGAGGCCTACCCTAATGATAAACCGCGATATGCAAGGAATACGACCCCTAACACGTATCCGTACCCCAAACTGGACCCTAGGCCTAACCGGGAGCCTAACCCTAACCCGAGCTCCAACCCTGACCCTGAAAACTAAGCCTGATCTGCAACCTGAACCCTGAGTCCTACTCTAACGATAAGCAACGCCCTGCAATGCACACGTCCCCTAACACGTATCCATACCCCAATCTCGAACCTAGGACTCACTGGGAGCCTAACCGGAACCCTAGGTCCAACCCGGACCCTGAACACTAAGCCTCACCGGCAGCCTGAATCCTGAGGCCTACCCTAACGATAAGTCACGCCCTGTAACGCACACGCCCCCTAACACGTATCCGTACCCCAATGTCGATCCGAAGCCTCACCGGGAGCCTAACCCTAACACTAGCTTCAACCATGACCCTGAACCCTAAGCCTCACCCGCAGCCTGAACCCTGCGGTCTACCCTAACGGTCAGCCGCACACTGCAACACCCACGCCCCGTAACACGTATCCGTTCCCCAATCTTGACTCTAAACCTCACTGGGAGCCTAACCCTAATCTTACCTAAAACCCTGACCGTTTAAACTAAGCCTCACCCACAGCCTCAACCCTGAGGCCTACCCTAACGATAAGCCACGCCCTTCAACGCACACGCCCCGTAACACGTATCCGTACCCCAAACTCGAACCAAAGCCTCACCGGGAGCCTAACCCTAACCCTAACTCCAACGCTGACCCTGAACACAAAGCCTCACCCAAAGCCTAAACCCTGAGGTGTATTGTAACGATACGCCGCGCCCTGCAACGCACACGCCCCCTAACACGTTTCCGTACCCCAATCTCGAACCTAGGCCTCAGCGGGAGCCGAACCTTAAACCTAGCTCCAACCCTGACTATGAAACCTAAGCCTAACCGGAAGAATGAACCCTGAGGCATAGTCTAACTATAAGCAGCGCCCTGCAATGCACACGCCCCCTAAAACCTATCCGTACCCCAATCTCGACCCTAGGCCTCACGGGGAGCCTAAACCTAACCTTAGCTCCAAACCTGACACTGAAACCTAAACCTCACCCGCAACCTGAACCCTTAGGCATACCGTAACGATAAGCCACGCCCTGCAACGCACACGCCCCCTAACACGTATCCGTACCCCAATCTCGAGCCTAAGCCTGACCAGAAGCCTAACCCTAACCCTAGCTCCAACCCTGACCCTGAACCCTAAGCCTCAACAGCAGCCTGAACCCTGAGGCCTTCCCTAACGATCAGCCGCGCCCTGAAACTCACACGACCCCTAACATATATCCGTACCCCAATATCGACCCAAAGCCTCTCCGGGAGCCTAACCCTAACCCTAGCTCCAACCCTGACCCTGAACAATAAGCCTCACCAGCAACCCGATACTTCAGGCCTACCCTAACGATAAGCAGCGCCGTGCAAAGCACACGCACCCTAACACGTCCCCGTACCCTAATCTCGACCCTAGGCCTCACCGGGAGCCTAATCCTAACCCTACCTCCAACCCTGACCCTGAACACAAAGCCTCACCCAAAGCCTAAACCCTGAGGCGTATTGTAACGATACGCCGCGCCCTGCAACGCACACGCCCCCTAACATGTTTCCGTACCCCAATCTCGATCCGAAGCCTCACCGGGAGCCTAACCGTAACACTAGCTCCAACCCTCACCCTGAAACCTAAGCCTCACCCGCCGTCTGTACCCTGAGGCCTACCCTAATGATAAGCTGGGCTCTGCAAGGAATACACCCCCTAACCCGTATGCATACCCCAATCTCGACCCTAGGTATCACCAGGAGGCTAACCGTAACCCGAGCTCCAACGTTGACCCTGAAAACTAAGCCTCATCCTCAGCCTGAACCCTAAGGCCTACTCTCACGATAAGCCACGCCATGCAACTCACACGACCCGGTACAGGTATCAGTACCCCAATCTCGAACCTAGGCCTCACCGGGAGCCTAACCCTAACCCTAGCTCCAACCCTGACCCTGAATCCTAAGCCTAACAGGAAGTCTGATCCCTGATGCCTACCCTTACTATAAGCCGCGCCCTGCAATGCACACGCACCCTAACACGTATCCATACCCCAATCTCGACCGTAAGCCTCACCGGGAGCCTAAATCTAACCCTAGCTCCAACCATGACCCTGAACCCTAAGCCTCACCGCAGCCTGAAACCTGAGGCCTACCATAACAATAACCTGCGCCACGCAACGCACACGCACACTAACAGGTATCCGTACCCCAATCGCGACCCCAAGCCTCACCGGGAGCCTAACCATAACCCTAGCTTCCACCATTATTCTGAACCCTAAGCCTCACCCGCAGCCTGAACCCTGAGGCCTACCCTAACTGTAAACCACGCCCTGCAACTCACACGCCCCCTAACACGTATTGGTACCCCAATCTCAACCCGAAGCCTCACCGGGAGCCTAACCCTAACACTAGCTCCAACAATGACCCTGAAACCTAAGCCTCACCCGCAGCCTGAACACGGAGGCCTACCCTAACGATCAGCCGTGCACTGCAACCCCCCCGCCCCCTAACACGTATCCGTTCCCCAATCTCGACCCAAAACCTCACTGGGTGCCTTATCCTAACCCTAGCTAAAACCCTGACCCTTTAAACTAAGCCTCACCCACAGCTTCAAACCTGAAGACTACCCTAACGATAAGTCACGCCCTGCAACGCACACGCCCCTTAACACGCATCCGTACCCCAATGTCGATCCGAAGCCTCACTGGGAGCCTAACCCTAACACGAGATCCAACCATGACTCTGAAACCTAAGCCTCACCCTCAGCCTGAACCCTGAGGTCTACCCTAACGATCAGCCGCACACTGCAACACCCACGCCCCCTAACACGTATCCGTTCCTCAATCTTGACCCTAAACCTCACTGGGAGCCTAACCCCAATCCTACCTAAAACCCTGACCATTTAACCTAAGCCTCACCCACAGCCTCAACCCTGAGGCCAACCATAACGATAAGTCGTGCCCTGCAACGCACACGACCCCTAACACGTATCCGTACCGCAATCTGGAACCTAGGCCTCAGCGGGTGCCTAACCCTAACCCTAGCTTCAACCCTGACCCTGAACCCGAAGCCTCACCCGCAGTCTGAACCCTGAGGCCTAGCCTAACGATAAGCCGCGCTCTGCAAGTAATACGCCCCCTAACACGTATCCGTACCCCAAACTCGACCCTAGGCCTCACCGGGAGCCTAACCCTAACCCGAGCTCCAACCCTGACCCTGAAAACTAAGCCTCATCCGCAAACTGAACCCGGAGTCTTACCGTAACGATAAGCCACGCCCTTCAACGCACACGCCCCCTAACACGTATCCGTACCCCAAACTCGAACCGAAGCCTCACCGGGAGCCTAACCATAACCCTAACTCCAACACTGACCCTGAAACATAAGCCTCACCCTCAGCCTAAACCCTGAGGTCTACCCTAATGTTAACCCGTGCCCCTCAACGCACACGCGCCCAAACACATATCCGTACCCCAATCTCGACCTGAAGCCTGACCGGGAGCCTAACCCTAACCCTAGATCCAGCCCTGTCCTTAACACTAAGCCTCACCCGCAGCATGAAACCTGAGGCCTACCCTAATGATCAGCTGCGCACTGCAACACACACGTCCCCTAACACGTATCCGTAACCCAATCTCGACCCGAAGCCTCACCAGGAGCCTAACCCTAACCCTAGCTCCAACTCTTACCCTGAATACGAATCCTCATCTGTAGCCTGAACCCCGAGGCCTACCCTAACAATAAGCTGCGCCCTGCAACGCACATGCCCCCTAACACATATCCGTACCCCAATCTCGACCCTAGTCCTCAACGGGAGCCTAACCCTAACCCTAACTCCAACCCTTACCCTGAAACCTAAGCCTCACCCGCAGCCTGAACCCTGAGGCCTACCCTAACGATAAGCCGCGCCCTGCAACGCCGCATCCCCTAACATGTATCCGTACCCCAATCTCTACCCGAAAGCTCATAGGGAGCCTAACCCAAACCCTAGCTCCAATCCTGACCCTGAACACTAAGCCTCACCCGCAGCCTGAACCCTGAGGCCTACCATAACGATAAGCCGCGCCGTGCAACGCACACACCAACTAACACGTGTCCGTACCCCAATCTCGATCCTAGGCCTCACCCGAAGCCTAAACCTAACCTTAGCTCCAAATCTGACACTGAATCCTAAGCCTCACCCGCAGCCTGAACCCTGAGGCCAACACTAAATATAAGCTGCGCCGTGCAACGCACACGCCCCAGAACACGTATCCGTACCCCAATCTCCACCCTAGGCCTCACTGGGATATTAAACCTAACATTAGCTCCAACCATGACCCTGAACCCTAAGCCTCAGCCGAAGACTGATCCCTGTGGCCTACCCTAACGATTAGCCTCGCCCTGCAACGCACACCCACCCTAACACGTATCCATACCCGAATCTCGACCCGAAGCCTCACCGTGAGCCTAACCCTAACCCTAGCTCCAACCCTGACCCTGAAACCTAAGCCTCACCTGCAGCCTGAACCCTGAGGTCTACCCAAACGATCAGCCACACACTACAACACCCACGCCCGCTAACACGTATCCGTTCCCCAATCTTGACCCTAGAACTCACCGGGAGCCTAAAACTAAACCTAGATCCAACCCTGACCTGAACCCTAAGCCTCACCCGCAGCATGAACCCTGAGGCCTACCCTAACGATCAGCCGCGCCCTGCAACACACAGGCCCCCTAATACGTATCCATACCCCAATCTCGACCCGAAGCCTCACCGGGAGCCAAACCCTAACCCTAGCTCCAATCCTGACCCTGAACACTCAGCCTCACCCGCAGCCTGAACCCTGAGGCCTACCATAACGATAAGCCGTACCCTGCAACGCACACGCCAACTAACACGTATCCGTACACCAATCTCGAAACTAGGCCTCACCCGAAGCGTAAACCTAACCTTAGCTCCAAATCTGACCCTGAATCCTAAGCCTCACCCGCAGCCTGAACCCTGAGGCCTAACCTAACTTTAAGCGGCGCCCGGCAACACACACGCCCCGTAACAGGTATCCGTACCCCAATCTCGACCCTCGGTCTCACTGGGAGCCTAACCCTAACCCGAGCTCCAACCCTGACCCTGAACACTATGCCTCACCCGCAGTCTGAGCCCTGAAGACTACCCTAACGACAAGCCACGCGGTGCAACGCACACGCCCCCTTACACGTATCCGTACCCCAATCTCGAGCCTAGGCCTCACCGGGAGCCTAACGCTAACCCTAGCTCCATCCCTGTCCCTGAAACCTAAGCCTAACCGGAAGACCGAACCCTGAGGCCTATCCTAACTATAAGCCATGCCCTGCAACGCACACGCCCCCTAACACGTATCCGGACCTCAATCTTGACAAGAAGCCTCACCGGGAGCCTAAATCTAACCCTAGCTCAACCCTGACCCTGAACCCTAAGCCTCACCTGCAGCCTGAACCCTGAGCCCTACCCTAACGATCAGTCGTGCCCTGCAATGCACACGCCCCCTAACACGTATCCGTACTCCAAACTCGACCCTAGGCCTAAGAGAGAGCATAAACCTAACCCTAGCTCCAATCCTGACCCTGAACCCTAAGCCTCACACACAGCCTGAACCCTGAGGCCTACCGAAACGATAAGCTGCGCCCTGCAACGAAAAACCCCCTAACACATATCCGTACCCCAATCGCGACCCTAGGCCACACCGGAAGCCTAACCCTAACCCTAAGTCCAACCCTGACCCTGAACCCTAAGCCTCACCCACAGCCTGACACTGAGGCCTACCCTAACGCTAAGCCGTGCCCCGCAACGCACATGCCCCCTAACACGTGTCCGTACCCCAATCTCCACCATAGGCCTCACCGCGAGACGAAACCTAACCCTAGGTCCAAACCTGACACTGAACACTAAGCCTCACCTGCAGCCTGAACCCTGATGCCTGCCCTAACGATAAACCGCGCCCTGAAACGCACACGTGCCCTAACATGTACCCGTACCACAATCCCGACCATAGGCCTCACCAGGAGACTAACCATAACCCTAGCTCCAACCCTGACCATGAACACTAAGCCTCACACGCAGCATGAGCCCTGAGGCCTACCCTAACCATCAGGCACGCCCTGCAACCCACACGCACCCTAACACGTATCCGTACCCCAATCTCCACCATAGGCCTCACCGGGAGACTACACCTAACCCTAGCTCCAACCCAGACCCTAAACCCTAAACCTCACCCGCGGCCTGAACCCTGAGGCCTACCCTAACAATAAGCCGCGCCCTGAAACGCACACGCCCCCTAACAAGTATCAGTACCCCAATCTCCACCGAAGGCCTCACCGGGAGACTATACCTAACCCTAGCTCCAACACTGACCCTGAACCCTAAGCCTCAACCACAGCCTGATCCCTAAGGCCTATCCTAAGGATAAGCCGGGCCCTGAAACGCACCAACCCCTAACACGTATCCGTACCACAATCTCCACCCCAGGCCTCACCGGGAGCCTAACCCTAACCCTAGCTCCAACCCTGACCTTGACCCCTAAGCCTCACGCGCAGCCTGAACCCTGAGGCCTACCCTAACGATCAGCAGCGCCCTGCAATGCACATGCCCCCTAACACGTATCCGTTCCACAATCTCGACCCAGGCCTCACCAGGAGCCTAACCCTAACCCTAGCTCCAACTCTGACCATGAACCCTAAGTCTCACCCGCAGCCTGAACCCTGAGGGCTACCCTAACGCTAAGCCGTGCCCTGCCATGCACACGCTCCCTAACACGTATCCGTACTCCAAACTCGACCCTAGGCCTCAGCAAGAGACGAACCGTAACCCTAGCTCCAATCCTGACCCTGAACCCTAAGCCTCACCCACAGCCTGAACCCTGAGGCCTACGCTAACGATAAGCCGCGCCCTGCAGCGAGAACCCCCGTTAACACATATCCGTACCCCAATCGCGACCCTAGGCCTAACCGGGAGCCTAACCCTAACCCGAAGTCCAACCCTTACCCTGAACCCTATGCCTCACCCGCAGCCGGAACCCAGAGGCCCACCCTAACGATAAGCCGCGCCATGCAACCCACACGCCCCCATAACATGTATCCGTACCCCAATCTCCACCGTAGGCCGCACCGGGAGCCTAACCCTAACCCTACATCCAAACATTACCCTGAAACCTAAGCCTCACCCGCAGCCTGAACCTGAGGCCTAACCTAGTGATAAGCCGCACCCTGGAACGCACACGAACCCTAACACTTATCCCTACCGCAATCTCCTCCATAGGCCTCACCGGGAGCCTAACCCTAACCCTAGCTCCAACCCAGACTCTGAACCCTAAACCTCACCCTCAGCCGGAACCCTGAGACCTACCCTAACCATAAGCCACGCCCTGCAACGCACACGCCCCCTAACACGTATCTGTACCCCAATCTCCACCGAAGGACTCACAGGTAGACTAAACCTAACCCTCGCTCCAATCCTGACCCTGAACCCTAAGCCTCTCCCGCAGCCTGAACCATGAGGCCTACCCTAACGATCAGCCGTGCCCTTCAATGCACACGCCCCCTAACACGTATCCGTAACCCAATGTCGACCCTAAGACTCAGCGAGAGCCTAACCCGAACTCTCGCTCCAACACTGGCCCGGAACTCGAAGCCTTACCGACAGCCTGAACTGGGGCCTACCCTAACGATACGACGTGCCCAGCAACGAAAACGCCCCCTAACACATATCCGTACCCCAATCGCGACCCTAGGCCTCACTGGAAACCTAACCCTAACCCTAAGTCCAACCCTTACCCTGAAACCTAAGCCTCACCCACAGGCTGAACCCTGAGGCCTACCATAACGCTAAGCCGCGCCCTGCAACGCACATGCCCCCTAACACGTGTCCGTACCCCAATCTCCACCATAGGCCTCACCGCGAGACGAAACCTAACCTTAGCTCCAACCCTGACACTGAACACTAAGCCTCATGCGCAGCCTGAACCCTGATGCCTACCCTAACGATAAACCGCGCCCTGAAACGCACACGCGCCCTAACACGTACCCGTAACACAATCCCGACCATAGGCCTCACCGGGAGACTAACCATAACCCTAGCTCCAACCCTGACCATGAACACTAAGCCTCACCCGCAGCATGAACCCTGAGGCCTACCCTAACCATCAGGAACGCCCTGCAATGCACACGCACCCTAACACGTATCCGTACCCCAATCTCCACCATAGGCCTCACCGGGAGACTACACCTAACCCTAGCTCCAACCCAGACCCTAAACACTAAACCTCATCCGCAGCCTGAACCCTGAGGCCTACCCTAAGGATAAGTCGCGCCCTGCAAAGCAAACGCCCCCTAACACGTATCCGTAACACAATCTCCACCCTAGGCCTCCCCGGGTGACTAAGCCTAACCCTAGCTCCAAAAATAACCCTGAACACTAAGCCTCACCCTCAGCGTGAACCCTGAGGTCTACCCTAATGTTAACCCGCGCCCCTCAACGCACACGCGCCCAAACACGTATCCGTACCCCAATCTCGACCCGAAGCCTCACCGGGAGCCTAACCCTAACCCTAGATCCAGCCCTGTCCTTAACACTAAGCCTACCCCGCAGCATGAACCCTGAGGCCTACCCTAATGATCAGCTGCGCACTGCAACACACACGTCCCCTAACACGTATCCGTACCCCAATCTCGACCCGAAGCCTCACCGGGAGCCTAACCCTTACCCTAGCTCCAACCCTGACCGTGAACACTAAGCCTCACCCGCAGCCTGAACCGTGAGGCCTACCCTAATGATAAGCAGCGCGGTGCAACGCACACGCCCCGAACACATATCCGTACCCTTATCTCGACCCAGCCCTCACCGGGAGCCTAATCCTAACCGTAGCTACAACCCTGACCCTGAACCCTAAGCCTCACCCGAAGCCTGAACCCTGAGGCCTACTATAACGATAAGCCACGCCCTGCAACGCACACGCCCCCTAACACGTATCCATACCACAATCTCGACCCTAGGTCTCACCGGGAGCCGAACAATAACCCTAGCTCCAACCCTGACCCTGAACCCTAAGCCTCACCTGCAGACTGATCCCTGAGGCCTCCCCCAACGATAAACCACGCCATGCAAATCACAGGCCCCATAACATGTCTGCGTACCCCAATCTCGACCATAAGCGTCACCGGGAGCTGAACCCTAACCCTAGCTCCAACCCTGACCCTGAACCCTAAGCCTCACCTGCAGACTGAACCCAGAGCCCTACCCTAACGATAAGCCACGCCCTGCAATGCACATGCCCCCTAACACGTATCCGTAACCCAATCTCCACCATAGGCCTCACCGGGAGACTACACCTAACCCTAGCTCCAACCCAGACCCTAAACACGAAACCTCATCCGCAGCCTGAACCCTGAGGCCTACCCTAAGGATAAGTCGCGCCCTGCAAAGGAAACGCCCCCTAACACGTATCCGTAACACAATCTCCACCCTAGGCCTCCCCGGGTGACTAAGCCTAACCCTAGCTCCAAAAATAACCCTGAACACTAAGCCTCACCCTCAGCGTGAACCCTGAGGTCTACCCTAATGTTAACCCGCGCCCCTCAACGCACACGCGCCCAAACACGTATCCGTACCCCAAATTCAAACCAAAGCCTCACCGGGAGCCTAACCCTAACCCTAACTCCAACGCTGACCCTGACCCATAAGCCTCACCCGCAGCGTGAGCCCTGAGGCCTACCCTAACGATACGCAGCGCCGTGCAATGCACACGCACCCTAACACGTCGCCGTACCCTAATATCGACCCTAAGCCTCACTGGGAGCCTAATCCTAACCCTACCTCCAACCCTGACCCTGAACACAAAGCATCACCCAAACACTAAACCCTGAGGTGTATTGTAACGATACGCCGCGCCCTGCAACGCACACGCCCCCTACCACGTTTCCGTACCCCAATCTCGAACCTAGGCCTCAGCGGGAGCCGAACCTTAACCCTAGCTCCAACCCTCACCCTGAAACCTAAGCCTCACCCGCCGTCTGTACCCTGAGGCCTACCCTAATGATAAGCTGGGCTCTGCAAGGAATACACCCCCTAACCCGTATGCATACCCCAATCTCGACCCTAGGTATCACCAGGAGGCTAACCGTAACCCGAGCTCCAACGCTGACCCTGAAAACTAAGCCTCATCCTCAGCCTGAACCCTAAGGCCTACTCTCACGATAAGCCACGCCATGCAACTCACACGACCCGATACAGGTATCAGTACCCCAATCTCGAACCTAGGCCTCACCGGGAGCCTAACCCTAACCCTAGCTCCAACCCTGACCCTGAATCCTAAGCCTAACAGGAAGACTGATCCCTGAGGCCTACCCTATCTATAAGCCGCGCCCTGCAATGCACACGCCCCCTAACACGTATCCATACCCCAATCTCGACCGTAAGCCTCACCGGGAGCCTAAATCTAACCCTAGCTCCAACCATGACCCTGAACCCTAAGCCTCACCGCAGCCTGAAACCTGAGGCCTACCATAACAATAACCTGCGCCACGCAACGCACACGCACACTAACAGGTATCCGTACCCCAATCGCGACCCTAAGCCTCACCTGGAGCCTAACCATAACCCTAGCTTCCACCATTATTCTGAACCCTAAGCCTCACCCGCAGCCTGAACCCTGAGGCCGTCCCTAACTGTAAATCACGCCCTGCAACTCACACGCCCCCTAACACGTATTGGTACCCCAATCTCAACCCGAAGCCTCACCGGGAGCCTAACCCTAACACTAGCTCCAACAATGACCCTGAAACCTAAGCCTCACCCGCAGCCTGAACACGGAGGCCTACCCTAACGATCAGCCGCGCACTGGAACCCCCACGCCCCCTAACACGTATCCGTTCCCCAATCTCGACCCAAAACCTCACTGGGTGCCTTATCCTAACCCTAGCTAAAACCCTGACCCTTTAAACTAAGCCTCACCCACAGCTTCAAACCTGAAGACTACCCTAACGATAAGTCACGCCCTGCAACGCACACGCCCCTTAACACGTATCCGTACCACAATGTCGATCCGAAGCCTCATCAGGAGCCTAACCCTAACACGAGATCCAACCATGACTCTGAAACCTAAGCCTCACCCTCAGCCTGAACCCTGAGGTCTACCCTAACGATCAGCCGCACACTGCAACACCCACGCCCCCTAACACGTATCCGTTCCTCAATCTTGACCCTAAACCTCACTGGGAGCCTAACCCCAATCCTACCTAAAACCCTGACCATTTAACCTAAGCCTCACCCACAGCCTCAACCCTGAGGACTACAATAACGATAAGTCGTGCCCTGCAACGCACACGACCCCTAACACGTATCCGTACCCCAATCTCGAACCTAGGCCTCAGCGGGAGCCTAACCCTAACCCTAGCTCCAACCCTGACCCTGAACCCGAAGCCTCACCCGCAGTCTGAACCCTGAGGCCTAGCCTAACGATAAGCCACGCTCTGCAAGTAATACGCCCCCTAACACGTATCCGTACGCCAAACTCGACCCTAGGCCTCACCGGGAGCCTAACCCTAACCCGAGCTCCAACCCTGACCCTGAAACCTAAGCCTCATCCGCAAACTGAACCCCTAGTCTTACCGTAACGATGAGCCACGTCCTTCAACGCACACGCCCCCTAACACGTATCCGTACCCCAAACTCGAACCGAAGCCTCACCGGGAGCCTAACCATAACCCTAACTCCAACACTGACCCTGAAACATAAGCCTCACCCGCAGCGTGAGCCCTGAGGCCTACCCTAATGATAAGCAGCGCGGTGCAATGCACACGCCCCCTAACACGTCCCTGTACCCTAATCTCGACCAAAGGCCTCACCGGGAGCCTAATCCTAACCCTAGCTCCAACCCTGACCCTGAACACAAAGCCTCACCCAACGCCTGAACCCTGAGGCGTATTATAACGATAAGCCACGCCCTGCAACGCACACGCCCCCTAACACGTTTCCGTACCCCAATCCCGACCGTAAGCCTCACCGGGAGCGTAAATCTAACCCTACCTCCAACCATGACCCTGAACCCGAAGCCTCACCCGCAGCCTGAACCCTGAGGCCTACCCTAAGGATAAGTCGTGCCCTGCAAAGCAAACGCCCCCTAACACGTATCCGTACCACAATCTCCACCCTAGGCCTCCCCGGTTGACTAACCCTAACGCTAGCTCCAAAAATAACCCTGAACAGTAAGCCTCACCCTCAGCCTGAACCCTGAGGTCTACCCTAATGTTAACCCGCGCCCCTCAACGCACACGCGCACAAACACATATCCGTACCCCAATCTCGACCTGAAGCCTGACCGGGAGCCTAACCCTAACCCTAGATCCAGCCCTGTCCTTAACACTAAGCCTCACCCGCAGCATGAAACCTGAGGCCTACCCTAATGATCAGCTGCGCACTGCAACACACACGTCCCCTAACACGTATCCGTAACCCAATCTCGACCCGAAGCCTCACCGGGAGCCTAACCCTAACCCTAGCTCCAACCCTTACCCTGAATACGAATCCTCATCTGTAGCCTGAACCCCGAGGCCTACCCTAACAATAAGCTGCGCCCTGCAACGCACATGCCCCCTAACACATATCCGTACCCCAATCTCGACCCTAGTCCTCAACGGGAGCCTAACCCTAACCCTATCTCCAACCATTACCCTGAAACCTAAGCCTCACCCGCAGCCTGAACCCTGAGGCCTACCCTAACGATAAGCCGCGCCCTGCAACGCCACATCCCCTAACACGTATCCGTACCCCAATCTCTACCCGAAAGCTCATAGGGAGCCTAACCCAAACCCTAGCTCCAATCCTGACCCTGAACACTAAGCCTCACCGGCAGCCTGAACCCTGAGGCCTACCATAACGATAAGCCGCGCTGTGCAACGCACACGCCAAATAACACGTGTCCGTACCCCAATCTCGATCCTAGGCCTCACCCGAAGCCTAAACCTAACCTTAGCTCCAAATCTGACACTGAATCCTAAGCCTCACCCGCAGCCTGAACCCTGAGGCCAACACTAAATATAAGCTGCGCCGTGCAATGCACACGCCCCAGAACATATATCCGTACCCCAATCTCCACCCTAGGCCTCACTGGGATATTAAACCTAACATTAGCTCCAACCATGACCCTGAACCCTAAGCCTCAGCCGAAGACTGATCCCTGTGGCCTACCCTAGCGATTAGCCTCGCCCTGCAACGCACACCCACCCTAACACGTATCCATACCCGAATCTCGACCTGAAGCCTCACCGTGAGCCTAACCCTAACCCTAGCTCCAACCCTGACCCTGAAACCTAAGCCTCACCTGCAGCCTGAACCCTGAGGTCTACCCAAACGATCAGCCACACACTACAACACCCACGCCCGCTAACACGTATCCGTTCCCCAATCTTGACCCTAGAACTCACCGGGAGCCTAAAACTAAACCTAGATCCAACCCTGACCTGAACCCTAAGCCTCATCCGCAGCATGAACCCTGAGGCCTACCCTAACGATCAGCCGCGCCCTGCAACACACAGGCCCCCTAATACGTATCCATACCCCAATCTCGACCCGAAGCCTCACCGGGAGCCAAACCCTAACCCTAGCTCCAATCCTGACCCTGAACACTCAGCCTCACCCGCAGCCTGAACCCTTAGGCCTACCATAACGATAAGCCGTACCCTGCAACGCACACGCCAACTAACACGTATCCGTACACCAATCTCGAAACTAGGCCTCACCCGAAGCGTAAACCTAACCTTAGCTCCAAATCTGACCCTGAATCCTAAGCCTCACCCGCAGCCTGAACCCTGAGGCCTAACCTAACTTTAAGCGGCGCCCGGCAACACACACGCCCAGTAACAGGTATCCGTACCCCAATCTCGACCCTCGGTCTCACTGGGAGCCTAACCCTAACCCGAGCTCCAACCCTGACCCTGAACACTATGCCTCACCCGCAGCCGGAACCCAGAGGCCCACCCTAACGATAAGCCGCGCCATGCAACCCACACGCCCCCTAACACGTATCCGTACCCCAATCTCCACCGTAGGCCGCACCGGGAGCCTAACCCTAACCCTACATCCAAACATTACCCTGAAACCTAAGCCTCACCCGCAGCCTGAACCTGAGGCCTAACCTAGTGATAAGCCACACCCTGGAACGCACACGAACCCTAACACTTATCCCTACCGCAATCTCCTCCATAGGCCTCACCGGGAGCCTAACCCTAACCCTAGCTCCAACCCAGACTCTGAACCCTAAACCTCACCCTCAGCCTGAACCCTGAGACCTACCCTAACCATAAGCCGCGCCCTGCAACGCACACGCCCCCTAACACGTATCTGTACCCCAATCTCCACCGAAGGACTCACAGGTAGACTAAACCTAACCCTCGCTCCAATCCTGACCCTGAACCCTAAGCCTCTCCCGCAGCCTGAACCATGAGGCCTACCCTAACGATCAGCCGTGCCCTTCAATGCACACGCCCCCTAACACGTATCCGTAACCCAATGTCGACCCTAAGACTCAGCGAGAGCCTAACCCGAACTCTCGCTCCAACACTGGCCCGGAACTCGAGGCCTTACCGACAGCCTGAACTGGGGCCTACCCTAACGATAAGACGTGCCCAGCAACGAAAACGCCCCCTTACACATATCCGTACCCCAATCGCGACCCTAGGCCTCACTGGAAACCTAAACCTAACCCTAAGTCCAACCCTTACCCTGAAACCTAAGCCTCACCCACAGGCTGAACCCTGAGGCCTACCATAACGCTAAGCCACGCCCTGCAACGCACATGCCCCCTAACACGTGTCCGTACCCCAATCTCCACCATAGGCCTCACCGCGAGACGAAACCTAACCTTAGCTCCAACCCTGACACTGAACACTAAGCCTCATGCGCAGCCTGAACCCTGATGCCTACCCTAACGATAAACCGCGCCCTGAAACGCACACGCGCCCTAACACGTACCCGTAACACAATCCCGACCATAGGCCTCACCGGGAGACTAACCATAACCCTAGCTCCAACCCTGACCATGAACACTAAGCCTCACCCGCAGCATGAACCCTGAGGCCTACCCTAACCATCAGGAACGCCCTGCAATGCACACGCACCCTAACACGTATCCGTACCCCAATCTCCACCATAGGCCTCACCGGGAGACTACACCTAACCCTAGGTCCAACCCAGACCCTAAACACTAAACCTCATCTGCAGCCTGAACCCTGAGGCCTACCCTAAGGGTAAGTCGCGCCCTGCAAAGCAAACGCCCCCTAACACGTATCCGTAACACAATCTCCACCCTAGGCCTCCCCGGGTGACTAAGCCTAACCCTAGCTCCAAAAATAACCCTGAACACTAAGCCTCACCCTCAGCGTGAACCCTGAGGTCTACCCTAATGTTAACCTGCGCCCCTCAAGGCACACGCGCCCAAACACGTATCCGTACCCCAATCTCGACCCGAAGCCTCACCGGGAGCCTAACCCTAACCCTAGATCCAGCCCTGTCCTTAACACTAAGCCTACCCCGCAGCATGAACCCTGAGGCCTACCCTAATGATCAGCTGCGCACTGCAACACACACGCCCCCTAACACGTATCCGTACCCCAATCTAGACCCAAAGCCTCACCGGGAGCCTAACCCTTACCCTAGCTGCAACCCTGACCGTGAACACTAAGCCTCACCCGCAGCCTGAACCGTGAGGCCTACCCTAATGATAAGCAGCGCGGTGCAACGCACACGCCCCGAACACATATCCGTACCCTTATCTCGACCCAGCCCTCACCGGGAGCCTAATCCTAACCGTAGCTACAACCCTGACCCTGAACCCTAAGCCTCACCCGAAGCCTGAACCCTGAGGCCTACTATAACGATAAGCCACGCCCTGCAACGCACACGCCCCCTAACACATATCCATACCACAATCTCGACTCTAGGTCTCACCGGGAGCCGAACAATAACCCTAGCTCCAACCCTGACCCTGAACCCTAAGCCTCACCTGCAGCCTGATCCCTGAGGCCTCCCCCAACGATAAACCACGCCATGCAAATCACAGGCCCCATAACATGTCTGCGTACCCCAATCTCGACCATAAGCGTCACCGGGAGCTGAACCCTAACCCTAGCTCCAACCCTGACCCTGAACCCTAAGCCTCACCTGCAGACTGAACCCAGAGCCCTACCCTAACGATAAGCCACGCCCTGCAATGCACATGCCCCCTAACACGTATGCGTAACCCAATTTAGACCCTAGGCCTGTGCGAGAGCCAAACCCTAACCCTAGGTCCAACTCAGACTGTGAATCCTAAGCCACACCCGCAGCATGAACATTGAGGCCAACACTAACGATGAGCTGCGCCGTGCAACGCACACGCCCCCAAACAGGAATCCGTACCCCAATCTCAACCCTAGGCCTCACTGGGAGATTAAACCTAACCTTACCTCCAACCATGACCCTGAACACTAAGCATCAGCCGAAGCCTGATCCCTGAGGCCTACCCTAACGATAAACCGCGCCCTGCAACGCAAACGCACCCTAACACGTATCCATACCCGAATATCGTCCCGAAGCTTCACCGGGACCCTAACCCTAGCCCTAACTCGAACCCTGACCCTCAAACCTAAGCCTCAACTGCAGCCTGAACCTTGATGCCTACCCTAACGATAAGCCACGCCCTGCAACGCACATGCCCACTAACACGTATACTTACCCCAATCTCGACCCTACCCCTAACCGGGAGCTTAACCCTAACCCTAGCTCCAACCCTGACCCTAAACACTAAGCCTCACCTGCAGTGTGAACCTTGAGGCGTACCCTAACGATAAGCTGCGCCCTGCAACGCACACGGCCCATAACACGTATCCGTACCCCAATCTCGATCCGAAGCCTCACCGGGAGCCTAACCGTAACACTAGCTCCAACCCTGACCCTGAATCCTAAGCCTCACCCTCTGTCTGAATCCTGAGGCCTACCCTAATGATAAACCGCGATATGCAAGGAATACGACCCCTAACACGTATCCGTACCCCAAACTGGACCCTAGGCCTAACCGGGAGCCTAACCCTAACCCGAGCTCCAACCCTGACCCTGAAAACTAAGCCTGATCTGCAACCTGAACCCTGAGTCCTACTCTAACGATAAGCAACGCCCTGCAATGCACACGCCCCCTAACACGTTTCCGTACCCCAATCTCGAACCTAGGCCTCAGCGGGAGCCGAACCTTAAACCTAGCTCCAACCCTGACTATGAAACCTAAGCCTAACCTGAAGAATGAACCCTGTGGCATACCCTAACTATAAGCAGCGCCCTGCAATGCACACGCCCCCTAAAACCTATCCGTACCCCAATCTCGACCCTAGGCCTCACGGGGAGCCTAAACCTAACCTTAGCTCCAAACCTGACACTGAAACCTAAACCTCACCCGCAACCTGAACCCTTAGGCATACCGTAACGATAAGCCACGCCCTGCAACGCACACGCCCCCTAACAGGTATCCGTACCCCAATCTCGAGCCTAAGCCTGACCAGAAGCCTAACCCTAACCCTAGCTCCAACCCTGACCCTGAACCCTAAGCCTCGACAGCAGCCTGAACCCTGAGGCCTTCCCTAACGATCAGCCGCGCCCTGAAACTCACACGACCCCTAACATATATCCGTACCCCAATATCGACCCAAAGCCTCTCCGGGAGCCTAACCCTAACCCTAGCTCCAACCCTGACCCTGAACAATAAGCCTCACCAGCAACCCGATACTTCAGGCCTACCCTAACGATAAGCAGCGCCGTGCAACGCACACGCACCCTAACACGTCCCAGTACCCTAATCTCGACCCTAGGCCTCACCGGGAGCCTAATCCTAACCCTACCTCCATCCCTGACCCTGAACACAAAGCCTCACCCAAAGCCTAAACCCTGAGGCGTATTGTAACGATACACCGCGCCCTGCAACGCACACGCCCCCTAACATGTTTCCGTACCCCAATCTCGATCCGAAGCCTCACCGGGAGCCTAACCGTAACACTAGCTCCAACCCTCACCCTGAAACCTAAGCCTCACCCGCCGTCTGTACCCTGAGGCCTACCCTAATGATAAGCTGGGCTCTGCAAGGAATACACCCCCTAACCCGTATGCATACCCCAATCTCGACCCTAGGTATCACCAGGAGGCTAACCGTAACCCGAGCTCCAACGCTGACCCTGAAAACTAAGCCTCATCCTCAGCCTGAACCCTAAGGCCTACTCTCACGATAAGCCACGCCATGCAACTCACACGACCCGGTACAGGTATCAGTACCCCAATCTTGAACCTAGGCCTCACCGGGAGCCTAACCCTAACCCTAGCTCCAACCCTGACCCTGAATCCTAAGCCTAACAGGAAGACTGATCCCTGATGCCTACCCCTAACTATAAGCCGCGCCCTGCAATGCACACGCGCCCTAACACGTATCCATACCCCAATCTCGACCGTAAGCCTCACCGGGAGCCTAAATCTAACCCTAGCTCCAACCATGACCCTGAACCCTAAGCCTCACCGCAGCCTGAAACCTGAGGCCTACCATAACAATAACCTGCGCCACGCAACGCACACGCACACTAACAGGTATCCGTACCCCAATCGCGACCCCAAGCCTCACCGGGAGCCTAACCATAACCCTAGCTTCAACCATTATTCTGAACCCTAAGCCTCACCCGCAGCCTGAACCCTGAGGCCTACCCTAACTATAAACCACGCCCTGCAACTCACACGCCCCCTAACACGTATTGGTACCCCAATCTCAACCCGAAGCCTCACCGGGAGCCTAACCCTAACACTAGCTCCAACAATGACCCTGAAACCTAAGCCTCACCCGCAGCCTGAACCCTGAGGCCTACCCTAAGGATAAGTCGTGCCCTGCAAAGCAAACGCCCCCTAACACGTATCCGTACCACAATCTCCACCCTAGGCCTCCCCGGTTGACTAACCCTAACGCTAGCTCCAAAAATAACCCTGAACAGTAAGCCTCACCCTCAGCCTGAACCCTGAGGTCTACCCTAATGTTAACCCGCGCCCCTCAACGCACACGCGCACAAACACATATCCGTACCCCAATCTCGACCTGAAGCCTGACCGGGAGCCTAACCCTAACCCTAGATCCAGCCCTGTCCTTAACACTAAGCCTCACCCGCAGCATGAAACCTGAGGCCTACCCTAATGATCAGCTGCGCACTGCAACACACACGTCCCCTAACACGTATCCGTAACCCAATCTCGACCCGAAGCCTCACCGGGAGCCTAACCCTAACCCTAGCTCCAACCCTTACCCTGAATACGAATCCTCATCTGTAGCCTGAACCCCGAGGCCTACCCTAACAATAAGCTGCGCCCTGCAACGCACATGCCCCCTAACACATATCCGTACCCCAATCTCGACCCTAGTCCTCAACGGGAGCCTAACCCTAACCCTATCTCCAACCATTACCCTGAAACCTAAGCCTCACCCGCAGCCTGAACCCTGAGGCCTACCCTAACGATAAGCCGCGCCCTGCAACGCCACATCCCCTAACACGTATCCGTACCCCAATCTCTACCCGAAAGCTCATAGGGAGCCTAACCCAAACCCTAGCTCCAATCCTGACCCTGAACACTAAGCCTCACCGGCAGCCTGAACCCTGAGGCCTACCATAACGATAAGCCGCGCTGTGCAACGCACACGCCAAATAACACGTGTCCGTACCCCAATCTCGATCCTAGGCCTCACCCGAAGCCTAAACCTAACCTTAGCTCCAAATCTGACACTGAATCCTAAGCCTCACCCGCAGCCTGAACCCTGAGGCCAACACTAAATATAAGCTGCGCCGTGCAATGCACACGCCCCAGAACATATATCCGTACCCCAATCTCCACCCTAGGCCTCACTGGGATATTAAACCTAACATTAGCTCCAACCATGACCCTGAACCCTAAGCCTCAGCCGAAGACTGATCCCTGTGGCCTACCCTAGCGATTAGCCTCGCCCTGCAACGCACACCCACCCTAACACGTATCCATACCCGAATCTCGACCTGAAGCCTCACCGTGAGCCTAACCCTAACCCTAGCTCCAACCCTGACCCTGAAACCTAAGCCTCACCTGCAGCCTGAACCCTGAGGTCTACCCAAACGATCAGCCACACACTACAACACCCACGCCCGCTAACACGTATCCGTTCCCCAATCTTGACCCTAGAACTCACCGGGAGCCTAAAACTAAACCTAGATCCAACCCTGACCTGAACCCTAAGCCTCATCCGCAGCATGAACCCTGAGGCCTACCCTAACGATCAGCCGCGCCCTGCAACACACAGGCCCCCTAATACGTATCCATACCCCAATCTCGACCCGAAGCCTCACCGGGAGCCAAACCCTAACCCTAGCTCCAATCCTGACCCTGAACACTCAGCCTCACCCGCAGCCTGAACCCTTAGGCCTACCATAACGATAAGCCGTACCCTGCAACGCACACGCCAACTAACACGTATCCGTACACCAATCTCGAAACTAGGCCTAACCCGAAGCGTAAACCTAACCTTAGCTCCAAATCTGACCCTGAATCCTAAGCCTCACCCGCAGCCTGAACCCTGAGGCCTAACCTAACTTTAAGCGGCGCCCGGCAACACACACGCCCAGTAACAGGTATCCGTACCCCAATCTCGACCCTCGGTCTCACTGGGAGCCTAACCCTAACCCGAGCTCCAACCCTGACCCTGAACACTATGCCTCACCCGCAGCCGGAACCCAGAGGCCCACCCTAACGATAAGCCGCGCCATGCAACCCACACGCCCCCTAACACGTATCCGTACCCCAATCTCCACCGTAGGCCGCACCGGGAGCCTAACCCTAACCCTACATCCAAACATTACCCTGAAACCTAAGCCTCACCCGCAGCCTGAACCTGAGGCCTAACCTAGTGATAAGCCGCACCCTGGAACGCACACGAACCCTAACACTTATCCCTACCGCAATCTCCTCCATAGGCCTCACCGGGAGCCTAACCCTAACCCTAGCTCCAACCCAGACTCTGAACCCTAAACCTCACCCTCAGCCTGAACCCTGAGACCTACCCTAACCATAAGCCGCGCCCTGCAACGCACACGCCCCCTAACACGTATCTGTACCCCAATCTCCACCGAAGGACTCACAGGTAGACTAAACCTAACCCTCGCTCCAATCCTGACCCTGAACCCTAAGCCTCTCCCGCAGCCTGAACCATGAGGCCTACCCTAACGATCAGCCGTGCCCTTCAATGCACACGCCCCCTAACACGTATCCGTAACCCAATGTCGACCCTAAGACTCAGCGAGAGCCTAACCCGAACTCTCGCTCCAACACTGGCCCGGAACTCGAGGCCTTACCGACAGCCTGAACTGGGGCCTACCCTAACGATAAGACGTGCCCAGCAACGAAAACGCCCCCTTACACATATCCGTACCCCAATCGCGACCCTAGGCCTCACTGGAAACCTAAACCTAACCCTAAGTCCAACCCTTACCCTGAAACCTAAGCCTCACCCACAGGCTGAACCCTGAGGCCTACCATAACGCTAAGCCACGCCCTGCAACGCACATGCCCCCTAACACGTGTCCGTACCCCAATCTCCACCATAGGCCTCACCGCGAGACGAAACCTAACCTTAGCTCCAACCCTGACACTGAACACTAAGCCTCATGCGCAGCCTGAACCCTGATGCCTACCCTAACGATAAACCGCGCCCTGAAACGCACACGCGCCCTAACACGTACCCGTAACACAATCCCGACCATAGGCCTCACCGGGAGACTAACCATAACCCTAGCTCCAACCCTGACCATGAACACTAAGCCTCACCCGCAGCATGAACCCTGAGGCCTACCCTAACCATCAGGAACGCCCTGCAATGCACACGCACCCTAACACGTATCCGTACCCCAATCTCCACCATAGGCCTCACCGGGAGACTACACCTAACCCTAGGTCCAACCCAGACCCTAAACACTAAACCTCATCTGCAGCCTGAACCCTGAGGCCTACCCTAAGGGTAAGTCGCGCCCTGCAAAGCAAACGCCCCCTAACACGTATCCGTAACACAATCTCCACCCTAGGCCTCCCCGGGTGACTAAGCCTAACCCTAGCTCCAAAAATAACCCTGAACACTAAGCCTCACCCTCAGCGTGAACCCTGAGGTCTACCCTAATGTTAACCCGCGCCCCTCAACGCACACGCGCCCAAACACGTATCCGTACCCCAATCTCGACCCGAAGCCTCACCGGGAGCCTAACCCTAACCCTAGATCCAGCCCTGTCCTTAACACTAAGCCTACCCCGCAGCATGAACCCTGAGGCCTACCCTAATGATCAGCTGCGCACTGCAACACACACGCCCCCTAACACGTATCCGTACCCCAATCTAGACCCAAAGCCTCACCGGGAGCCTAACCCTTACCCTAGCTGCAACCCTGACCGTGAACACTAAGCCTCACCCGCAGCCTGAACCGTGAGGCCTACCCTAATGATAAGCAGCGCGGTGCAACGCACACGCCCCGAACACATATCCGTACCCTTATCTCGACCCAGCCCTCACCGGGAGCCTAATCCTAACCGTAGCTACAACCCTGACCCTGAACCCTAAGCCTCACCCGAAGCCTGAACCCTGAGGCCTACTATAACGATAAGCCACGCCCTGCAACGCACACGCCCCCTAACACATATCCATACCACAATCTCGACTCTAGGTCTCACCGGGAGCCGAACAATAACCCTAGCTCCAACCCTGACCCTGAACCCTAAGCCTCACCTGCAGCCTGATCCCTGAGGCCTCCCCCAACGATAAACCACGCCATGCAAATCACAGGCCCCATAACATGTCTGCGTACCCCAATCTCGACCATAAGCGTCACCGGGAGCTGAACCCTAACCCTAGCTCCAACCCTGACCCTGAACCCTAAGCCTCACCTGCAGACTGAACCCAGAGCCCTACCCTAACGATAAGCCACGCCCTGCAATGCACATGCCCCCTAACACGTATGCGTAACCCAATTTAGACCCTAGGCCTGTGCGAGAGCCAAACCCTAACCCTAGGTCCAACTCAGACTGTGAATCCTAAGCCACACCCGCAGCATGAACATTGAGGCCAACACTAACGATGAGCTGCGCCGTGCAACGCACACGCCCCCAAACAGGAATCCGTACCCCAATCTCAACCCTAGGCCTCACTGGGAGATTAAACCTAACCTTACCTCCAACCATGACCCTGAACACTAAGCATCAGCCGAAGCCTGATCCCTGAGGCCTACCCTAACGATAAACCGCGCCCTGCAACGCAAACGCACCCTAACACGTATCCATACCCGAATCTCGTCCCGAAGCTTCACCGGGACCCTAACCCTAGCCCTAACTCGAACCCTGACCCTCAAACCTAAGCCTCAACTGCAGCCTGAACCTTGATGCCTACCCTAACGATAAGCCACGCCCTGCAACGCACATGCCCACTAACACGTATACTTACCCCAATCTCGACCCTACCCCTAACCGGGAGCTTAACCCTAACCCTAGCTCCAACCCTGACCCTAAACACTAAGCCTCACCTGCAGTGTGAACCTTGAGGCGTACCCTAACGATAAGCTGCGCCCTGCAACGCACACGGCCCATAACACGTATCCGTACCCCAATCTCGATCCGAAGCCTCACCGGGAGCCTAACCGTAACACTAGCTCCAACCCTGACCCTGAATCCTAAGCCTCACCCTCTGTCTGAATCCTGAGGCCTACCCTAATGATAAACCGCGATATGCAAGGAATACGACCCCTAACACGTATCCGTACCCCAAACTGGACCCTAGGCCTAACCGGGAGCCTAACCCTAACCCGAGCTCCAACCCTGACCCTGAAAACTAAGCCTGATCTGCAACCTGAACCCTGAGTCCTACTCTAACGATAAGCAACGCCCTGCAATGCACACGCCCCCTAACACGTTTCCGTACCCCAATCTCGAACCTAGGCCTCAGCGGGAGCCGAACCTTAAACCTAGCTCCAACCCTGACTATGAAACCTAAGCCTAACCTGAAGAATGAACCCTGTGGCATACCCTAACTATAAGCAGCGCCCTGCAATGCACACGCCCCCTAAAACCTATCCGTACCCCAATCTCGACCCTAGGCCTCACGGGGAGCCTAAACCTAACCTTAGCTCCAAACCTGACACTGAAACCTAAACCTCACCCGCAACCTGAACCCTTAGGCATACCGTAACGATAAGCCACGCCCTGCAACGCACACGCCCCCTAACAGGTATCCGTACCCCAATCTCGAGCCTAAGCCTGACCAGAAGCCTAACCCTAACCCTAGCTCCAACCCTGACCCTGAACCCTAAGCCTCGACAGCAGCCTGAACCCTGAGGCCTTCCCTAACGATCAGCCGCGCCCTGAAACTCACACGACCCCTAACATATATCCGTACCCCAATATCGACCCAAAGCCTCTCCGGGAGCCTAACCCTAACCCTAGCTCCAACCCTGACCCTGAACAATAAGCCTCACCAGCAACCCGATACTTCAGGCCTACCCTAACGATAAGCAGCGCCGTGCAACGCACACGCACCCTAACACGTCCCAGTACCCTAATCTCGACCCTAGGCCTCACCGGGAGCCTAATCCTAACCCTACCTCCATCCCTGACCCTGAACACAAAGCCTCACCCAAAGCCTAAACCCTGAGGCGTATTGTAACGATACACCGCGCCCTGCAACGCACACGCCCCCTAACATGTTTCCGTACCCCAATCTCGATCCGAAGCCTCACCGGGAGCCTAACCGTAACACTAGCTCCAACCCTCACCCTGAAACCTAAGCCTCACCCGCCGTCTGAACCCTGAGGCCTACCCTAATGATAAGCTGGGCTCTGCAAGGAATACACCCCCTAACCCGTATGCATACCCCAATCTCGACCCTAGGTATCACCAGGAGGCTAACCGTAACCCGAGCTCCAACGCTGACCCTGAAAACTAAGCCTCATCCTCAGCCTGAACCCTAAGGCCTACTCTCACGATAAGCCACGCCATGCAACTCACACGACCCGGTACAGGTATCAGTACCCCAATCTTGAACCTAGGCCTCACCGGGAGCCTAACCCTAACCCTAGCTCCAACCCTGACCCTGAATCCTAAGCCTAACAGGAAGACTGATCCCTGATGCCTACCCCTAACTATAAGCCGCGCCCTGCAATGCACACGCGCCCTAACACGTATCCATACCCCAATCTCGACCGTAAGCCTCACCGGGAGCCTAAATCTAACCCTAGCTCCAACCATGACCCTGAACCCTAAGCCTCACCGCAGCCTGAAACCTGAGGCCTACCATAACAATAACCTGCGCCACGCAACGCACACGCACACTAACAGGTATCCGTACCCCAATCGCGACCCCAAGCCTCACCGGGAGCCTAACCATAACCCTAGCTTCAACCATTATTCTGAACCCTAAGCCTCACCCGCAGCCTGAACCCTGAGGCCTACCCTAACTATAAACCACGCCCTGCAACTCACACGCCCCCTAACACGTATTGGTACCCCAATCTCAACCCGAAGCCTCACCGGGAGCCTAACCCTAACACTAGCTCCAACAATGACCCTGAAACCTAAGCCTCACCCGCAGCCTGAACACGGAGGCCTACCCTAACGATCAGCCGTGCACTGCAACCCCCACGCCCCCTAACACGTATCCGTTCCCCAATCTCGACCCAAAACCTCACTGGGTGCCTTATCCTAACCCTAGCTAAAACCCTGACCCTTTAAACTAAGCCTCACCCACAGCTTCAAACCTGAAGACTACCCTAACGATAAGTCACGCCCTGCAACGCACACGCCCCTTAACACGCATCCGTACCCCAATGTCGATCCGAAGCCTCACTGGGAGCCTAACCCTAACACGAGATCCAACCATGACTCTGAAACCTAAGCCTCACCCTCAGCCTGAACCCTGAGGTCTACCCTAACGATCAGCCGCACACTGCAACACCCACGCCCCCTAACACGTATCTGTTCCTCAATCTTGACCCTAAACCTCACTGGGAGCCTAACCCCAATCCTACCTAAAACCCTGACTATTTAACCTAAGCCTCACCCACAGCCTCAACCCTGAGGACAACCATAACGATAAGTCGTGCCCTGCAACGCACACGCCCCCTAACACGTTTCCGTACCCCAATATCGAACCTAGGGCTCAGCGGGAGCCGAACCTTAAACCTAGCTCCAACCCTGACTATGAAACCTAAGCCTAACCGGAAGAATGAACCCTGAGGCATACCCTAACTATAAGCAGCGCCCTGCAATGCACACGCCCCCTAACACGTATCCGTACCCCAATCTAGAGCCTAAGCCTGACCAGAAGCCTAACCCTAACCCTAGCTCCAACCCTGACCCTGAACCCTAAGCCTCAACAGCAGCCTGAACCCTGAGGCCTTCCCTAACGATCAGCCGCGCCCTGAAACTCACACGACCCCTAACATATATCCGTACCCCAATATCGACCCAAAGCCTCTCCGGGAGCCTAACCCTAACCCTAGCTCCAACCCTGACCCTGAACAATAAGCCTCACCAGCAACCCGATACTTCAGGCCTACCCTAACGATAAGCAGCGCCGTGCAACGCACACGCACCCTAACACGTCCCCGTACCCTAATCTCGACCCTAGGCCTCACCGGGAGCCTAATCCTAGCCCTAGCTCCAACCCTGACCCTGAACACAAAGCCTCACCCAAAGCCTAAACCCTGAGGCGTATTGTAACGATACACCGCGCCCTGCAACCCACACGCCCCCTAACATGTTTCCGTACCCCAATCTCAATCCGAAGCCTCACCGGGAGCCTAACCGTAACACTAGCTCCAACCCTCACCCTGAAACCTAAGCCTCACCCGCCGTCTGTACCCTGAGGCCTACCCTAATGATAAGCTGGGCTCTTCAAGGAATACACCCCCTAACCCGTATGCATACCCCAATCTCGACCCTAGGTATCACCAGGAGGCTAATCGTAACCCGAGCTCCAACGCTGACCCTGAAAACTAAGCCTCATCCTCAGCCTGAACCCTAAGGCCTACTCTCACGATAAGCCACGCCATGCAACTCACACGACCCGGTACAGGTATCAGTACCCCAATCTCGAACCTAGGCCTCACCGGGAGCCTAACCCTAACCCTAGCTCCAACCCTGACCCTGAATCCTAAGCCTAACAGGAAGACTGATCCCTGATGCCTACCCTAACTATAAGCCGCGCCCTGCAATGCACACGCGCCCTAACACGTATCCATACCCCAATCTCGACCGTAAGCCTCACCGGGAGCCTAAATCTAACCCTAGCTCCAACCATGACCCTGAACCCTAAGCCTCACCGCAGCCTGAAACCTGAGGCCTACCATAACAATAACCTGCGCCACGCAACGCACACGCACACTAACAGGTATCCGTACCCCAATCGCGAGCCCAAGCCTCACCGGGAGCCTAACCATAACCCTAGCTTCAACCATTATTCTGAACCCTAAGCCTCACCCGCAGCCTGAACCCTGAGGCCTACCCTAACTGTAAACCACGCCCTGCAACTCACACGCCCCCTAACACGTATTGGTACCCCAATCTCAACCCGAAGCCTCACCGGGAGCCTAACCCTAACACTAGCTCCAACAATGACCCTGAAACCTAAGCCTCACCCGCAGCCTGAACACGGAGGCCTACCCTAACGATCAGCCGTGCACTGCAACCCCCACGCCCCCTAACACGTATCCGTTCCCCAATCTCGACCCAAAACCTCACTGGGTGCCTTATCCTAACCCTAGCTAAAACCCTGACCCTTTAAACTAAGCCTCACCCACAGCTTCAAACCTGAAGACTACCCTAACGATAAGTCACGCCCTGCAACGCACACGCCCCTTAACACGTATCCGTACCCCAATGTCGATCCGAAGCCTCACTGGGAGCCTAACCCTAACACGAGATCCAACCATGACTCTGAAACCTAAGCCTCACCCTCAGCCTGAACCCTGAGGTCTACCCTAACGATCAGCCGCACACTGCAACACCCACGCCCCCTAACACGTATCCGTTCCTCAATCTTGACCCTAAACCTCACTGGGATCCTAACCCCAATCCTACCTAAAACCCTGACTATTTAACCTAAGCCTCACCCACAGCCTCAACCCTGAGGACAACCATAACGATAAGTCGTGCCCTGCAACGCACACGACCCCTAACACGTATCCGTACCCCAATCTCGAACCTAGGCCTCAGCGGGTGCCTAACCCTAACCCTAGCTTCAACCCTGACCCTGAACCCGAAGCCTCACCCGCAGTCTGAACCCTGAGGCCTAGCCTAACGATAAGCCGCGCTCTGCAAGTACTACGCCCCCTAACACGTATCCGTACCCCAAACTCGACCCTAGGCCTCACCGGGAGCCTAACCCTAACCCGAGCTCCAACCCTGACCCTGAAACCTAAGCCTCTTCCGCAAACTGAACCCGGAGTCTTACCATAACGATAAGCCACGCCCTTCAACGCACACGCCCCCTAAGACGTATCCGTACCCCAAACTCGAACCGAAGCCTCACCGGGAGCCTAACCATAACCCTAACTCCAACACTGACCCTGAAACATAAGCCTCACCCGCAGCGTGAGCCCTGAGGCCTACCCTAATGATAAGCAGCGCGGTGCAATGCACACGCCCCCTAACACGTCCCTGTACCCTAATCTCGACCCTAGGCCTCACCGGGAGCCTAATCCTAACCCTAGCTCCAACCCTGATCCTGAACACAAAGCCTCACCCAACGCCTGATCCCTGAGGCGTATTATAACGATAAGCCACGCCCTGCAACGCACACGCCCCCTAACACGTTTCCGTACCCCAATCCCGACCGTAAGCCTCACCGGGAGCGTAAATCTAACCCTACCTCCAACCATGACCCTGAACCCGAAGCCTCACCCGCAGCCTGAACACTGAGGCCAACCCTAAGGATAAGTCGCGTCCTGCAAAGCAAACGCCCCCTAACACGTATCCGTACCACAATCTCCACCCTAGGCCTCCCCGGTTGACTAACCCTAACGCTAGCTCCAAAAATAACCCTGAACAGTAAGCCTCACCCTCAGCCTAAACCCTGAGGTCTACCCTAATGTTAACCCGCGCCCCTCAACGCACACGCGCCCAAACACATATCCGTACCCCAATCTCGACCTGAAGCCTGACCGGGAGCCTAACCCTAACCCTAGATCCAGCCCTGTCCTTAACACTAAGCCTCACCCGCAACATGAACCCTGAGGCCTACCCTAATGATCAGCTGCGCACTGCAACACACATGCCCCCTAAAACGTATCCGTACCCCAATCTCGACCCGAAGCCTCACCGGGAGCCAAACCCTAACCCTAGCTCCAACCCTTACCCTGAATACGAATCCTCATCTGTAGCGTGAACCCCGAGGCCTACCCTAACAATAAGCTGCGCCCAGCAACGAAAACGCCCCCTAACACATATCTGTACCCCAATCTCGACCCTAGTCCTCAACGGGAGCCTAACCCTAACCCTAACTCCAACCCTTACCCTGAAACCTAAGCCTCACCCACAGGCTGAACCCTGAGGCCTACCATAACGCTAAGCCGCGCCCTGCAACGCACATGCCCCCTAACACGTGTCCGTACCCCAATCTCCACCATAGGCCTCACCGCGAGACGAAACCTAATCTTAGCTCCAACCCTGACACTGAACACTAAGCCTCACGCGCAGCCTGAACCCTGATGCCTACCCTAACGATAAACCGCGCCCTGAAATGCACACGCGCCCTAACACGTACCCGTAACACAATCCCGACCTTAGGCCTCACCGGGAGACTAACACTAACCCTAACTCCAACCCTGACCCTGAAACCTATGCCTCACACGCAGCCTGAACCCTGAGGCCTACCCTAATGATAAGCCGCGCCCTGCAACGCCACGTCCCCTAACACGTGTCCGTACCCCAATCTCGACCCAAAGACCCACCCGGCGCCTAAACCTACCCCTGGCTCCAACCCTGACCCGTAACACTAAGTCTCACCCGCAGTCTGAACCCTGAGGCCTACCCTAACGATAAGCCGCGCCCTGCAATGCACACGCCGCCTAACAGGTATCCATAACAATCTCGACCCGAAAGCTCACAGGGAGCCTAACCCAAACCCTAGCTCCAATCCAGACCCTGAACACTAAGCCTCACCCACAGCGTGAACCCTGAGGCCTACCGTAACGATAAGCCACGCCCTGGAACGCACACGCCAACGATCATGTATCCATACCCCAATCTAGACCCTAGGCCACACCCGAAGCCGAAACCTAACCTTAGCTCCAAATCTGACCCTGAATCCTAAGCCTCACCCGCATCCTGGACCCTGAGGCGTAACCTAACGATCAGCCGTGCCCTGCAATGCACACGCCCCTTCACACGTATCTGTACCCCAATCTCGACCCAAATCTCACTGGGCGCCTAACCGTAACCCTAGCTCCAACCATGACCCTGAAACCTAAGCCTCACCCGCAGCTTGAACCCTGAGGCCTAACCTAACGTTAAGCGGCGCCCGGCAACGCACACGTCCCCCAACACTTATCCGTACCCCAATCTTGACCCTAGGCCTCACTGGCAGCCTAACGCTAACCCAAGCTCCAAACCTGACTCTGAACACTAAGCCTCACCGGAACACTGAACCCTGAGGCCTACCCTAACTATAAGCCGCGCCCTGCAACGCACATGCCCCCTAACACGTATCCGTACCCCAATCTCGACCCCAGGTCTCACCGGGAGCCTAAACCTAACCCTAGCTCCCACCATGACCCTGAACACTAAGCCTCACCCGCAGCCTGACCCTTGAGGCCTACCCTAACGATAAGGCGTGCCCTGCAATGCACATGCCCCCTAACACGTATCTATACCCCAATCTCGACCCGAAGACTCACCGGTAGCCTATCCCTAACCCTAGCTCCAACCCTGACCCTGAAACCTAATCCTCACCTGCAGACTGATCCCTGAGGCCTCCCCCAATGATAAACCGTGCAATGCAAATCACAGGCCCCATAAGACATCTCCGTACACCAATCTCGACCCTAACGTCACCAGGAGCCTACCCCTAACCCGAGCTCCAACCCTGACCCTGAAACCTAAGCCTCAGCTGCACCCTGAACCCTGACCCCTACCCTAACGATAAGCCGTGCCCTGCAATGCACATGCCCCCTAACACGTATCCATAACCTAATTTAGACCCTAGGCCACAGCAAGAGCCAAACCCTAAACCTAAGGCAAACCCTTACCCTGAACTCTAAGCCTCACAGGCAGCCTGAACCCTAAGGCAAACACTAACTATAAGCTGCGCCGTGAAATGCACATGCCCTGAAACACGTATCCGTACCCCAATCTCCACCCTAGGCCTCACTGGGAGATTAAACCTAAACTTAGCTCCAACCATGACCCTGAACCCTAAGCCTCAGCCGAAGCTTGATCCCTGAGGCCTACCCTAAAGATAAGCCGCGCCCAGCAACGCACACGCACCCTAACTCGTATCCATACCCGAATCTCGACCCGAAGCCTCACCGGGAGCCTAAACCTAACCCTAGCTCCAACCCTGACCCTGAAACCTAAGCCTCACCTGCAACCTGAACCCTGAGGCCTACCCTAATGATAAGCCATGCCCTGCAACGCACATGCCCACTAACACGTATCCGAACCCCAATCTCGACCCTACCCCTAACCGGGAGCCTAACGCTAACCCTAGCTCCAACCCTGAGCCTGAACACTAAGCCTCAACTGCAGCCTGAACCTTGAGGCCTACCCTAACGATAAGCCGCGTCCTGCAACGCACACCCCCCCTAACACGTATCCGTACCCCAATCTCGTTCCGAAGCCTCACCGGGAGCTTAACCCTAACACTAACTCCAACCATGACCCTGAACACTAAGCCTCACACGCAGCCTGAACCCTGAGGCCTACCGTAACGATAAGCCTCGCCCTGGAACGCACACGCCAACCAACATGTATCCGTACCACAATCTAGACCCTAGGCCTCACCCGAAGCCTAAACCTAACCTTAGCTCCAAATCTGACCCTGAACCCTAAGCCTCAACCGCAGCCTGAACTCTGAGGCGTACCCTAACGATCAGCCGTGCCCTGCAATGCACACGCCCCCTAACACGTATCCGTACCCCAATCTCGACCCAAAACCTCACTGGGAGCCTAACACTAACCCTAGCTCCAACATTGACCGTGAAACCTAAGCCGCACCCGCAGCTTGAACCCTGAGGCCTAACCTAACGTTAAGCGGCGCCCGGCAAAGCACACACCCCCTAACACGTATCCGTACCTCAATCTCGACCCTAGGCCTCACTGGGAGCCTAACCCTAACCCGAGCTCCAACCCTGACCCTGAACCCTGCGCCTCACCGGAAGAGTGAACCCTGCGGCCTACCCAAACAATAAGCCGCGCCCTGAACGCACATGCCCCCTAACACGTATCTGGACCCCAATCTCGACCCTAGGTCTCCCAGGGAGCCTAAACCTAACTCTAGCTCCAACCCTGACCCTGAACACTAATCCTACCCGCAGACTGAACCCTGAGGCCTACCCTAATGATCAGACGTGCCCTGCAATGCCAATGCCCCATAACATGTATCCGTACCCCAATCTGGACCCTATGCCTCAGCGTGAGCCTAACCCTAACCGTAGCTCCAACCGTGACCCTGAACCATAAGCCTCACCCGCAGCCTGAACACTGAGGCCTACTCTAACCATAAGCCACGCCGTGCAACCCACACGCCCCCTTACACGTATCCTTACCCCAATCTCGACCCAAGGCCTCACCAGGAGCCTAACGCTAACCGTAGCTCCAACACTGACCCTGAAACCTAAGCCTAACCGGAAGACTGAACCCTGAGGCCTACCCTAACTATAAGCCGTGCCCTGCAACGCACATGCCCTCGAACACGTATCCGTACCCCAATCTCGACACGAAGCCTCACCGGCATCCTAAATCTAACCCTAGCTCCAACCCTGACCCTGAACCCTAAGCCTCACGTGCAGCCTGATCCCTGAGGCCTTTCCTAAGGATAAGTCACGCCCTGCAACGCAATCGCCCCTAAAACGTATCCATACGCCATTGTTGAACCTACGCCTCACCGGGTGCCTAACCCTAACCCGAGCTCCAACCCTGACCCTGAACTCTAAGCTTCAAACGCAGCCTGAACCCTGAGGCCTACCCTAACGATAAGCCGCGCCCTGCAAATAAAACGCCCCTTAACACATATCCATTCCCAAATCTCGTCCCTAGGCCTCACCGGGAGCCTAACCCTAACCCTTAGTCCAACCGTTACCCTGAACACTAAGCCTCCGCCGCAGCCTGAACCTTGAGGCCTACCCTAACGATAAGCCGTTCCCTGCGATGCACATGCCCCCTAACACGTATCCGTACCCCAATCTCGACCCGAAGACTCACCGGGAGCCTAACCCTAACCCTACCTCCAACCCTGACCCTGAACCCTAAGCCTCACCTGCAGCCTGAACCCTGAGCCCGACCCTACCGATAAGCCGTGCCCTGCAATGCACATGCCCCCTAACACATATCAGTAAACTAATTAAACCCTAGGCCTCTGCGAGAGACAAACCCTAAGCCTAAGGCCAACCCTTACCCTGAACACTAAGCCTCACACGCAGCCTAAACCCTGAGGCCAACACTAATGATAAGCTGCGCCGTGAAACGCACATGCCCCTAACACGTATCCGTACCCCAATCTCCACCCTAGGCCTCACTGGGAGATTAAACCTACCTTAGCTCCAACCATGACCCTGAACACTAAGCCTCAGCCGAATCCTGATCCCAGAGGACTTCCTTAACGATAAGACGCCCCCTGCAACGCACACGCACCTTAACTCCTATCCATACACGAATCTCGACCCGAAGCCTCAGCGTGAGCCTAACCCTAACCCTAGCTCCAACCCTGACCCTGAAACCTAAGCGTCACCTGCAGGCTGAACCCTGAGGCCTACCCTAACGATAAGCCACGCCCTGCAACGCACATGCCCACTAACACGTATCCTTACCCCAATCTCGACCCTACCCCTAACAGGGAGCCTAACCCTAACCCTAGCTCCAACCCTGACCCTAAAGACTAAGCATCACCCGCAGCCTGAACACTGAGGTCTACCCTAATGATCGGCCGCACACTGCAACACCCATGCCCCGTAACATGTATCCGTTCCCCAATCTCGACCCTAAACCTCACTGGGAGCCTAACCCTAACCCTAGATAAAACCCTGACCCTTTAACCTAAACCTCACCCACAGCCTCAACCCTGAGGACTACAATAACGATAAGTCGCGCCCTGAAACGCACACGCCCCATAACACGTATCAGTACCACAATCTCGAACCTAGGCCTCAGCAGGAGCCTAAACCTAACCCTAGCTCCAACCCTCACCCTGAACACGAAGCCTGACCCGCAGCCTGAACCCTGAGGCCTAACCTAATGATAAGCCGCGCACTGCAACGCACACGCTCCCTACCACGTATCCGTACCCCAATCTCGACCCTAGCCCTAACCGGGAGCCTAACCCTAACCTTAGGTCCAACCATGACCCTGAACACTAAGCCTCACCCGCAGCATGAACCCTGAGAGCTACTCTAACGATAAGTCGCGCCGTAAAAGGCACACGCCCCCTTACACGTATCCGTACCCTAATCTCGACCCGAAGCCTCACCAGGAGCCTAACCATTACCCTAGCTCCAACCCTGAGCCTGAACCCTAAGCCTCACCCGCAGCCTGAACCGTGAGGCCTACCGTAATGATAAGCAGCGCGGTGCAAGGCACACGCCCCCTAACACATATCCGTAGCCGAATCTTGACCCTAGGCCTCACCGGGAACCTAACCCTAACCCTAAGTCCAACCCTTACCTTGAACACTAAGCCTCACCCGCAGCCACAACTCTGAGCCCTACCCGAACGATAAGCCGCGCCCTGCAACGCAGACTCCCCCAAACAGTTATCCGTACCTCAATCTCGACCTGAAGCCTCACCGGGAGCCGAAACCTAACCCTAGCTTCAAGTCTGACTCTGAACGCTAAGCCTCACCCGCAGCCTGAACCCTTAGGCCTACCCTAACGATAACCCACGCACTGCAACGAACACGCCGCCTAACACGTATCCGTACCCCAATCTCAACCCTAAGCCTCACAGGAAGCCTAAAACTAACCGTACCTCCAACTCTCACCCTGAACCCTAAGCCTCACCCACAGTCTGAACCCTGAGGCCTATCCTAACGATCAGCCGCGCCCTGCAACACACACGACCCCCAACACGTATCCGTACCGCAATATCGATCCTAGGACTCACTGGTAGACTAAACCTAACCCTAGCTCCAACGGTGACCGTGAAATCTAAGCGTCACCCGCAGCCTGAATCCTGAGGCCTACCCTAACGATAAGCCACGGCGTGCAACGCACACGCCCCCTAACACGTATCCGTACCCCAAACTTGACCCTAAACATCACTGGGAGCTTAAACCTAATGCTAGTTAAACCCTGGCCCTGCAACCTAAGCCTCCCCCGCAGCCTCAAACCTGAGTCGTACCCTAAAGATAAGCCGCGCCCTGCAACGCACATGACCCCAAACAACTATCCGTACCCCAATCTCCAAACTAGGCCTCAGCGGGAGCCAAACCCTAACCCTAGCTCCAACCCTGACCATGAACCCTAAGCCTCACCCGCAGCCTGTAACCTGAGGCCTACCATACCCATCAGCCGCGCCCTGCAACAAATACGCCCCCTAACACGTATCCGTACCCCAATCTCAACCCGAAGCCTCACCGGGAGCCTAACACTAAAAAGGGCTCCAAACCGGACCCTGAACGCTAATCCTCAACTGCAGCCTGAACCCTGAGGCCTACGCTAACCATAAGTCACGCCCTGCAAAGAAAACGCCCCCTAACACATATCCGTATCCCAATCTCGAACATAACCCACACCGGGAGCCTAAACCTAACCCTAAGTCCAACCCTTACCCTGAACACTAAGCCTCACCCGCAGCCTGAATCCTGAGGCCTACCCTAACGATAAGCGATGCCCTGCAACGCACACACCCCATAACACGTATCCGTACCCCAATCTCGACCCTAGCCCTCACCGTGTGCCTAATCCCAACCCTAGCTCCAAAACTGACCCTGAACTCTAAGCCTCAGCCGAAGCCAAAACACTGAGGCCTACCCTAACCATAAGCCAAGCCCTGCAACGCACACGCCCTCTAACACGTATCCATACCCCAGTCTCGAAAAGAAGCCTCACCAGGAACCTAAACCTAACCCCAGGTCCAACCCTGACCCTGAACCCTAAACCTCACCCGCAGCCTGAACCCTGAGGCCTCCCCTAACGATAAGCAGCGCCCTGCAACGCACACGGCCCCTGACAGGTATCCGTATCCCAATCTCGACCCAAAGCCTCACCGGGAGCCTAACCATTACCCTACCTCCAACCATGACCCTCAACACTAAGCCTCACCTGCAGCCTGAGCCCTGAGGGCTACCCTAATGAAAAGTCGCGCCCTGCAATGTAATCGCCCCCTAACACGTATCCGTACCCCAATCTCGACGCTTCACCTCACCGGGTGCCTACCCATAACCATAGGTAAAACCCTGACCCTGTACAGTAAGCCTCACCCGCAGCCTGAACCATGAGGCCTACCTAATCATTAGCCGCGCCGTGCAACGCACACGCCCCCTAACACGTATCCGTACCGTAATCTCGACCCTAGGCCTCAGCGGGAGAGAATCCAAAAACTAGCTCCAACCCTGACCCTGAAAACTAAGCCTCATCTGCAACCTGAACCCTGAGGCCTACACTAACGAAAAGCAGGGCCCTGCAACGCACACGCCCCCGAATACGTATCTGTAACCCAATCTCGACCCTAAGCCTAACCGGGAGCCTAAACCTTACCCTAGCTTCAACCCTGACCCTGACCACTAAGCTACACCCGCAGCCTGAACCCTGAGGACTACCCTAACAATAAGTCGCGCCCTGCAACGCACACGTCCCCTAATACGTATCCATACCCCAATCTCGAGCCTATGCGTCACCGGGGACCTAACCCTAACCGTAGCTCCAACCGCGACCCTTAACCATAAGCCTCACATGAAGCCTGAACCCTGAGGCCTACCCTAACGATCAGCCATGCCCTGCAATGCACACGCCCCCTAACACGTATCCGCACCCCAATCTCGACCCAAAGCCTCACCGGGATCCTATATCTATCCCTAGCTCCAAACCTGACCCTGAACACTAAGTCTGACCCACAGCCTGAACCCTGAGGCCTACCCTAACGATAAGCCGCGCCCTGTAAGCTACATGCTGGCAACACGTACTCGTTCCACAATCTCGACCCTAAACCTCACTGGGAGCCTAACCCAAACCCTAACTCCAACCCTGATGCTGAAATCTATGCCTCACCTGCAGCCTGAACCCTGAGGCCTACCCTAAAGGTAAGCCACACCCTGCGACGCACACGCCCCCTAACACGTATCCGTACCCCAATCTCGACCCTAGGCCTCACAGGGACCCTAACCCTAACCCTAGCTCCAACCTTGACCCTGAATCCTAAGCCTCACCCGCAGCCTGAACCCTGAGGACTACCGTAACTATAAGCCTCGCCCTGCAAAGAAAACGTCCTGTAACCAATATCTGTACCCCAATCTCAACCCTAGGCCTCACGGGGAGCATAACCCTAACTCTAAGTCCAACCGTTACACTGAACACTAAGCCTCATCCGCAGGCTGAACCCTGAGCCCTACCGTAACGATAAGCCGCGCCCTGCAACACACTCCCCCTAACACGTATCTGTACTCCAAACTCGACCATAAGCCTCAGTGGGAGCATAGCCCTTACCCTAGCTCCAACCCTGACCCTGAAACCTAAGAATCACCCACAGCCTGAACCCTGAGGACTACCCTAACGATCAGCCCCGCCCTGCAACGCACACACGCCCTAAAACGTGTCCGTACGCCAATCTTGACCCAAAGCATCAACGGGAGCCTAAAACTAACCCTAGCTCCAACCCTGGCCCTGAACACTAAGCCTCACCCGCAGCCTGAACTCTGAGGCTTAGCCTAACCATGAGACACGCCCTGCAACACACACGACCCCTAACACATATCCCTACCCCATTATCGACCCTAGGCCTCACCGGGAGCCTAAACCTAACCTTAGCTCCAAACCTGACCCTGAACCCTAAGCCTCAACCGCAGCCTGAACCCTGAGCCCTACCGTAACGATAAGCCACGCCCTGCAATGCACACGCCCCCTAACACGTATCCGTACCCCAATCTCGACCCTAAGCCTCACCGGAAGCCTAACGCTAACCCTAGTTCCAACACTGACCCTGAATCGTAAGCCTCACCCGCAGGCCTACCCTCACGTCATCCGTGCCCTGCAACTCACACGCCCCCTAACAAGTATCTGTACCACAATCTCGACCAAAAGCCTCACAGGGAGCCTAAACCAACCCCTAGCTCCAAACCTGACCCTGAACCCTAAGTCTCACCCGCAGCCTGATCCCTGAGGCCTACCCTAACGTTAAGCCGCGCCCTGCAAGGCACACGCCCCTTAACACGTATCTGTACCCCAATCTCGACCCAAAGCCTCACCGGGAGCCTAAGCCTAACCCTAGCTCCAAGCCTGACCCTGAACAATAAACCTCACCTGCAGCCTGAACCCTGAGGCCTACCCTAACGATAAACCACGCCCTGCAAAAACAACGCCTCCTAACACATATCCGTACCCCAATCTCGACCCTAGGCCTCACTAGGAGCCTAACCCTAACCCTAACTCGAACCCTTATCCTGAACACTAAGCCTCACCCGCAGCCACAACCCTCAGCCCTACCCTAATGATAAGCCGCGCCCTGCAACACACACCCCCCTAACACGTATCCGTACCCCAATCTCGACCCTAGGCCTCACCGGGAGCCAAACGCTAACGCTAGCTCCAACCCTGACCCTGAACCCTGAGCCTCACAGGACGACTGAACCCTGAGGCCTACACTAATGATAAGCCGCGCCTTGCAACGCACAAGCCCCATAGCACGTATCCATACCCCAATCTCGACCCGAAGCCTCACCGGGAGCCTAAACTTAACCGTAGCTCCAACTCTGACCCTGAACCGTAAGCCTCAACCGCAGCCTGAACCCTGAGGCCTCCCCTAACGATAAGCCACGCCCTGTAACGAACACGCCCCCTAACACGTATCCGTACCCCAATCTCGGCCCTGAGCCTCACCGGAAGCGTAACCCTAACTCTAGCTCCAACTCTCACCCTGAACAGTAATCCTCACCTGCAGCCTGAATCCTGAGGCCTAACCTAATGATTAGCGGCACCCTGCAACGTACACGCCCCCTAACAAGTATCCGTACCGCAATCTGGAACATAGGCCTCAGTGAGTGCCTAAACCTAACCCTAGCTCCAACGCTGACCCTGAACTTTAAGCCTCACCCGCCGTCTGAACCCTGAGGCCTACCCTAATGGTTAGCAACGCTCTGCAAGGAATACGCCCCCTAACACGTATCCATACCCCAATCTCGACCCTAGGCCTCACCAGGAGCCTAACCCTAACCCGAGCTCCAACCCTGACCCTGAACCCTAAGCCTCACATGCAGACTGAACCCTAAGGCCTACTCTAACAATAAGCAGCGCCATGCCACTCACAGGCCCCCTTACAAGTATCCGTACCCCAATCTCGACCCTAGGCCTCACCGGGAGCCTATCGATAACACTAGCACCAACCCTGACCCTGAACCCTAATCCTCACCCGTAGCCTGAACCCTGAGGCCTACCCTAACGATAAACCGCGCCCCACAATGCACACGCGCCCAAACACGTATCCATACCCCAATCTCGTCCCAAAGCCTCACAGGGAGCCTAACCCTAACCCTAGATCCAACCTTGACCTGAACCCTAAGCCTCACCCGAAGCCTGAACCCTGAGGCCTGCCCTAATGAGCAGCCACGCCCTGCAACACACAGTCCCCCTAACACGTATCAGTACCCTAATCTCGACCCGAAGCCTCACTGGGAGCCTAACCCTAACCCTCGCTTCAATCCTTACCCTGAACACCAAGCCTCACCCGCAGCCGGAACCCTGAGTCCTACCCTAACGGTAAGCTGCGCCCTGCAACGCACTCGCCCCCTAAATCATATCCGTACCCCAATCTCGACCCTAGGCCTCACCTGGAGCCTAACACTAACCCTAACTCCAACCCTGACCCTGAAACCTATTCCTCACCCGCAGCCTGAACCCTGAGGCCCACCCTAATGATAAGCCGCGCCCTGCAACGCCACGTCCCCTAACACGTATCCGTACCCCAATCTCGACCCAAAGACTCACCGGGCGCCTAAACCTACCCCTAGCTCCAACCCTGACCCTTAACACTAAGTCTCACCTGAAGCCTGAACCCTGAGGCTTAACCTAACGATCAGCTGTGCCCTGCAATGCACACGCCCCCAAACATGTATCCATAACACAATCTCGACCCGAAAGCTCACAGGGAGCCTAACCCAAACCCTAGCTCCAATCCTGACCCTGAACACTAAGCCTCACCCACAGCGTGAACCCTGAGGCCTACCATAACGATAAGCCACGCCCTGGAACGCACACGCCAACTAACATGTATCCGTACCCCAATCTAGACCATAGGCCTCACCCGAAGCCGAAACCTAACCTTAGCTCCAAATCTGACCCTGAATCCTAAGCCTCACTCGCAGCCTGAACCCTGAGGGGTAACCTAACGATTAGCCGTGCCCTGCAATGCAAAAGCCCCTTCACACGTATCTGTACCCCAATCTCGACCCAAAACCTCACTGGGAGCCTAAACCTAACCCTAGCTCCAACCCTGACCCTGAAACCTAAGCCTCACCCGCAGCTTGAACCCTGAGGCCTAACCTAACGTTAAGCGGCGCCCGGCAACGCACACGTCCCCCAACACGTATCCGTACCCCAATCTCGACCCTAGGCCTCACCGGCAGCCTAACGCTAACCCAAGCTCCAAACCTGACCCTGAACACTAAGCCTCACCGGAAGACTGAACCCTGAGGCCTACCCTAACTGTAAGCCGCGCCCTGCAACACACATGCCCCATAACACGTATCCGTACCCCAATCTCGACCCTAGGTCTCACCGGGAGCCTAAACTTAACCCTAGCTCCAACCCTGACCCTGAACACTAAGCCTCACCCGCAGCCTGAACCTTGAGGCCTACCCTAACGATAAGGCGTGCCCTGCAATGCACATGCCCCCTAACACGTATCCATACCCCAATCTCGACCCGAAGACTCACCGGTAGCCTATCCCTAACCCTAGCTCCAACCCTGACCCTGAACCCTAAGCCTCACCTGCAGACTGATCCCTGAGGCCTCCCCCAATGATAAACCGTGCAATGCAAATCACAGGCCCCGTAACACGTCTCCGTACCCCAATCTCGACCCTAAGCGTCACCAGGAGCCTAACCCTAACGCGAGCTCCAACCCTGACCCTGAAACCTAAGCCTCAGCTTCAGCTGAACCCTGAGCCCTACCCTAACGATAAGCCGTGCCCTGCAATGCACATGCCCCCTAACACGTATCCGTAACCTAATTTAGACCCTAGGCCACAGCAAGAGCCAAACCCTAACCCTAAGGCAAACCCTTACCCTGAACTCTAAGCCTCACAGGCAGCCTGAACCCTGAGGCAAACACTAACTATAAGCTGCGCCGTGAAATGCACATGCCCTCTAACACGTATCCGTACCCCAATCTGCACCCTAGGCCTCACTGGGAGATTAAACCTAACCTTAGCTCCAACCATGACCCTGAACCCTAAGCCTCAGCCGAAGCCTGATCCCTGAGGCCTACCCTAAAGATAAGCCGCGCCCAGCAACGCACACGCACCCTAACTCGTATCCATACCCGAATCTCGACTCGAAGCCTCACCGGGAGCCTAAACCTAACCCTAGGTCCAACCCTGACCCTGAAACCTAAGCGTCACCTGCAGCCTGATCCCTGAGGCCTACCCTAACGATAAGCCGCGCCCTGTAAGCTACATGCTGGCAACATGTACTTGTTCCACAATCTCGACCCTAAACCTCACTGGGAGCCTAACCCAAACCCTAACTCCAACCCTGACGCTGAAATCTACGCCTCACTTGCAGCCTGAACCCTGAGGCCTACCCTAAAGATAAGCCACACCCTGCGACGCACACACCCCCTAACACGTATGGGTACCCCAATCTCGACCCTAGGCCTCACAGGGACCCTAACCCTAACCCTAGCTCCAACCTTGACCCTGAACCCTAAGCCTCACCCGCAGCCTGAACCCTGAGGACTACCGTAACGATAAGCCTCGCCCTGCAAAGAAAACTTCCTGTAACCAATATCTGTACCCCAATCTCAACCCTAGGCATCACGGGGAGCATAACCCTAACTCTAAGTCCAACCGTTACCCTGAACACTAAGCCTCATCCGCAGCCTGAACCCTGAGGCCTACACTAACGATAAGCCGCGCGCTGCAACGCCATGTCCCCTAACACGTATCCGTACCCCAATCTCGACCCAAAGACACACCGGGCGCCTAAACCTACCCCTGGCTCCAACCCTGACCCTTAACACTAAGTCTCACCCGCAGCCTGAACCCTGAGGACTACCCTAACGATCAGCCGCGCCCTGCAACGCACACACGCCCTAAAACGTGTCCGTACGCCAATCTTGACCCAAAGCATCAACGGGAGCCTAAAACTAACCCTAGCTCCAACCCTGGCCCTGAACACTAAGCCTCACCTGCAGCCTGAACTCTGAGGCCTAGCCTAACGATGAGACGCGCCCTGCAACGCACACGACCCCTAACACATATCCCTACCCGATTCTCGACCTTAGGCCTCACCGGGAGCCTAAACCTAACCTTAGCTCCAAACCTGACCCTGAACCCTAAGCCTCAACCGCAGCCTGAACCCTGAGGCCTACCGTAACGATAAGCCACGCCCTGAAATGCACACGCCCCGTAACACGTATCCGTACCCCAATCTCGACACTAAGCCTCACCGGAAGCCTAACGCTAACCCTAGTTCCAACACTGACCCAGAATCGTAAGCCTCACCCGCAGCCCGATACGTGAGGCCTACCCTAACGTCATCCGTGCCCTGCAACTCACACGCCCCCTAACAAGTATCCGTACCACAATCTCGACCCAAAGCCTCACAGGGAGCCTAAACAAACCCCTAGCTCCAAACCTGACCCTGAACCCTAAGTCTCACCCGCAGCCTGATCCCTGAGGCCTACCCTAACGTTAAGCCACGCCCTGCAAGGCACACGCCCCTTAACACGTATCCGTACCCCAATATCGACCCAAAGCCTCACCGGTAGCCTAAGCCTAACCCTAGCTCCAAGCCAGACCCTGAACAATAAACCTCACCTGCAGCCTGAACCCTGAGGCCTACCCTAACGATAAAAAACGCCCTGCAAAAACAACGACCCCTAACACATATCCGTACACCAATCTCGACCCTAGGCCTCACCAGGAGACTAACCCTAACCCTAACTCGAACCCTTATCCTGAAAACTAAGCCTCACCCTCAGCCACAACCCTGAGCCCTACCCTTACGATAAGCCGCACCCTGCAACACACACCCCCCTAACACGTATCCGTAACTCAATCTCGACCCTAGGCCTCACCGGGAGCCAAACGCTAACGCTAGCTCCAACCCTGACACAAAACCCTAAGCCTCACAGGACGACTGAACCCTGAGGCCAACACTAATGATAAGCCGCGCCATGCAACGCACAAGCCCCATAGCACGTATCCATACCCCAAACTCGACCCGAAGCCTCACCGGGAGCCTAAACCTAACCGTAGCTGCAACTCTGACCCTGAACCGTAAGCCTCACCCGCAGCCTGAACCCTGAGGCCTCCCCTAACGATAAGCCACGCCCTGTAACTAACACGCCCCCTAACACGTATCCGTACCCCAATCTCGGCCCTGAGCCTCACTGGAAGCCTAAACCTAACCCTAGCTACAACTCTCACCCTGAACAGTAATCCTCACCTGTAGCCTGAATCCTGAGGCCTAACCTAAAGATTAGCGGCGCCCTGCAACGTACACGCCCCCTAACAAGTATCCGTACCCCAATCTCGACCCTAGGCCTCACCGGGAGCCTAACCCTAACCCGAGCACCAACCCTGACCCGGAAACCAAAGCCTCATCCGCAGCCTGAACCCTGAGGCCTACTCTAATGATAAGCCGTGCCGTGCAACTCACACGCCCCCTTACATGTAGCCGTACCCCAATCTCGAACCTAGGCCTCACCGGGAGCCTAACGCTAACCCTAGCTCCAACCCTGACCCTGAAACCTAAGCCTAAACGGAAGACTGAACCCTGAGGACTACCCTAACTATAAGCCGCGCCCTGCAACGCACACGCCCCCTAACACGTATCCCTACCCCAATCTCGACCCTAGGCCTCACCGGGAGCCTAACCCTAACCCTAACTCCAACCATGACCCTGACATAAGCATCACTCGCAGGGTGAGCCCTGAGGCCTACCGTAACGATAAGCAGCGCGTTGCAAACCACACGGCCCCAAACACGTACCCGTACCCTAATCTCGACTGTAGGCCTCACCGGGAGCCTAATCCTAACCCTAGCTCCAACCCTGACCGTGAACACTAAACCTCACCCAAAGCCTGAACCCTGAGGCGTATTATAACGATAAGCCACGCCCTGCAACGCACACGCCCCCTAACATGTTTCCGTACCCCAATCTGGAACCTAGGCCTCAGCGAGTGCCTAAACCTAACCCTAGCTCCAACGCTGACCCTGAACCGTAAGCCCCACCCGCCGTCTGAACCCTGAGGCCTACCCTAATGGTAAGCAACGCTCTGCAAGGAATACGCCCCCTAACACGTATCCATACCCCAATCTCGACCCTAGGCCTCACCAGGAGCCTAACCCTAACCCGAGGTCCAACCCTGACCCTGAACCCTAAGCCTCACATGCAGACTGAACCCTAAGGCCTACTCTAACAATAAGCAGCGCCATGCAACTCACAGGCCCCCTTACAAGTATCCGTACCCCAATCTCGACCGTAGGCCTCACCGGGAGCCTATCAATAACACTAGCTCCAACCATGAACCTGAACCCTAATCCTCACCCGCAGCCTGAACCCTGAGGCCTACCCTAACGATAAACCGCGCCGGGCAACGCACACGCGCCCAAACACGTATCCGTACCCCAATCTCGACCCAAAGCCTCACCGGGAGCCTAACCCTGACCCTAGATCCAACCTTGACCTGAACCCTAAGCCTCACCCGCAGCCTGAACCCTGAGGCCTGCCCTAATGAGCAGCCACGCCCTGCAACACACACGCCCCCTAACACGTATCAGTACCCCAATCTCGACCCGAAGGCTCACTGGGAGCCTAACCCTAACCCTCGCTTCAATCCTTACCCTGAACACCAAGCCTCACCCGCAGCCTGAACCCTGAGTCCTACCCTAACGATAAGCTGCGCCCTGCAAGGCACACGCCCCCTAACACATATCTGTACCCCAATCTCGACCCTAGGCCTCACCTCGAGCCTAACACTAAGCCTAACTCCAACCCTGACCCTGAAACCTATGCTTCACCCGCAGCCTGAACCCTGACGCCTACCCTAATGATAAGCCGTGCCGTGCAACTCACACGCCCTGTTACACGTATCGCTACCCCAATCTCTACCCTAGGCCTCACCGGGAGCCTAAATCTAAACTTAGCTCCAAACCTGACCTTGAAACCTAAGAATGAACCGCTGCCTGAACCCTGAGGCTTAACCTAACGATCAGCTGTGCCCTGCAATGCACACGCCCCCTAACACGTATCCGTACCCCGAACTCGACCCTAAGCCTCACCGGAAGCCTAACCCTAACCCTAGCTAAAACCCTGACCCTGAACGCTATGCATCACCTGCAGCCTGAACCCTGAGGGCTACGCTAAGGATAAGCCGTGCTCTGCAACGAAAACGCCCCCTAACACATATCCGTACGCCAGTCTCGAACCTAGGCCTCACCGGGAGCCTTACCCTAACCCTAAGTCCAACCGTTACCCTGACTCCTAAGCCTCACCCGCAGCCTGAACCATGAGGACTACCATAACGATAAGCCACGCCCTACAAGGCACACGCCCCTTAACACGTATCCATACCCCAATCTCGACCCAAACCCTCACCGGGAGCCTAACCCTAACCCTAGCTCCAACTCTCACCGTGAACGAAAAGCCTCAAACGCAGCCTGAACCCAGAGGCCTACCCTAACAATGACTCACGCCCTGCAACGAACACGCCCCCTAACACCTATACGTACCCCAATCTCGGCCCTAAGCCTCATCAGAAGCCTAACCCTGACCCTAGCTCCAACTCACACCCTGAACAGTAATCCTCAACTGCAGCCTGTATCCTGAGGCCTAACCTAATGATAAGCGGCGCCCTGCAATGCACATGCCCCCTAACAAGTATCCGTACCCCAATCTCGACCCTAGGCCTCACCGGGAGCATAACCGTAACCCGAGCTCCAACCCTGACCCTGAAACCTATGCCTCATCCGCAGCCTGAACCCTGAGGCCTACTCTAATGATAATCCGCGCCGTGCAACTCACACGCCCCCTTACACTTATCTGTACCCCAATCTCGACCCTAGGCCTCACCGGGACCCGAACGCTAACCCTAGGTCCAACCCTGACACTGAACACTAAGCCTAACCGGAAGACTGAAACCTGAGGACTACCCTAACTATAAGCCGCGCCCTGCAACGCACAAGCGCCTAACACGTATCCATACACCAATCTCGACCCTAAGCCTCACCGGGAGCCTGACCAAAACCCTAAATCCAACCCAGACCCTGAACCCTAAACCTCACCCGCAGTCTGAACCCTGAGGCCTACCCTAACGAGAAGCCTCACCCTGCAAAGAAAACGCCCAGTAACACATATCCGTACGAAATCTCGACCCTTGGCCGCACTGGGATCCTAAACCTAACCCTAATTCCAACCGTTAACCTCAACACTAAGCCTCACCAGCAGCCTGAACCCTGAGGCCTACCCTAACGATAAGCCACCCCCTCCAACGCACACGCACCCTAACACGTATCCGTACCCCAATCTCGACCGTAAGCCTCACCGGAAGCCTAACCCTAACCGTAGCTCCAACCCTGACCCTGAAATCTAAGCCTGACGAGCAGCCCAATACCTGCGTCCTACCCTAACGAGCAGCCACGCCCTGCAATGAACACGACCCCTAACACGTATCCATACCCCAGTCTCGACCGAAAGCCTCACGGGGAGCCTAAACCTATCCCTAGCTCCAAACGTGACCCTGAACACTAAGTCTCACCCGCAGCCTGAACCCTGAGGCGTACCCTAACGATAAGCCGCACAATGCAACGCACTCGCCCCCTAACACCTATCCGTACCCCTATCTCCACCATAGGTCTCACCGGGAGACAAAACCTAACCCAAGCTCCAACGCTGACCCTGAACCCTAAGCCTCACCGTCAACCTGAACCCAGAGGCCTACCCTAACGATAAGCCGCACCAAGCAACGAACACACCCCCTAACACGTATCCGTACCCCAATCTCGACCCTAGCCTTAAGCGGGAGCCTAACTTAACCCTAGGTCCAACCCTGACTCTGAACACTAAGCCTCACCTGCAGCCTGAACCCGGAGACTTACCCTAACGATAAGCCGCACCCTGCAACACACACGCCCCCTAACACGTATCCTTACCACAATCTCCACCCTAGGCCTCATCGGGAGCCTAACCCTAAACCTAGCTCCAACCCTGACTATGACAACTATGCCTCACCCGCTCCCTGTACGCTGAGGCCTACCCTAACGATCAGCCGTGCCCCGCAATGAACACGCCCCCTAACACGTATCCGTAACCCAATCTCGACAGTAGGATTCAGCAAGAGCCTAACCCTAATCCTAGCTCAAACCCTGACCCTGAACCCTAATCATCACCCGCACCCGCAGCCTGAACGTGAGTCCTACCCTAACGATAAGCCGTGCCCTGCAATGCACACAGTCTCTAACACGTATCCGTACCCCAATCTCCACCGAAGGCCTCACCGGGAGCCTAAACCTAACCCTAGCTCAAACCCTGACCCTGAACACTAAGCCTCACCTGCAGCCTGAACCCTGAGGGCTACCCTAACGATAAGCCGCGCCCTGCAAAAACAACGCCCCCTAACACATATCCGTAGCCCAATCTCGACCCTAGGCATGACCGGGAACCTAAACCTAACCCTAATTCCAACACTTATCCTGAACCCTAAGCCTCACCCACTGCCACAACCCTGAGCCCTACCCTAACGATGAGCCACGCCTTGCAAAGCACACTCCCCATAACACGTATCCATACCCCAATCTCGGACCAGGCCTCAGAGGGAGCCTAACCCTAATCCTATCTCCAAACCTCACCCTGAAGCCTAAGCCTCACACGCAACCTGAACCCTGAGGCCTACCATAACGATAAGCTGCGCCCTGCAATGCACACTCCCCCTAACACGTATCCGTACGCCAATCTCGACCCTAAGCCTCACCGGGAGCCGAACGCTAACGCTAGCTCGAACCCTGACCCTGACCCTTAAGATTCACAGGAAGACTGAACCCTGAGGCCTACACTGACGATAAGCCACGCCCTGCAACGCACACGCCCCCTAACACGTATCCGTACCCCAATCTGGACCCGAATCCTCACCTGGAGCCTAAACCTAACCCTAGCTTCAACTCTGACCCTGAACCCTTAGCCTCACCCGCAGCCTGAACCCTTAGGCCTACCCTAACGATAACCCACGCCCTGCAACGAACACGCCTCCTAACACGTATGCGTACCCCAATCTCGACCCAAAGCCTCACAAGAACTTGAACACTAACCCTAGCTCCAACTCTCACGCTGAACCCTAAGCCTCACCCACAGTCAGAACCCTGAGGCCTAAGCTAACGATTAGCCACGACGGGCAACTCACATGCCCCTTACACGTATTCGTACCCCAATCTCGACCCTAGGCCTCACCGGGAGCCTAACACTAACCCTAGCTCCAACACTGAACCTGAACGCTAAGCCTCACCTGCAGCCTGAACCCTGAGGCCTACGTTAACGAAAAGTGGCGCCCTGCAACCCACACGCCCCCTAACAAGTATCCGTACCACAATCACAACCCTAGGCCTCACCGGGAGCCTAACCCTAACCCGAGCTCCAACCATGTCCCTGAAACCTAAGCCTCATCTGCAGTCTGAACCCTGAGGCTTACTCTAACGATAAACCGCGCCGTGCCACTCGCACGCCCCCTTACACATATCCGTAGCCCAATCTCGACCCTAGGCCTCACCGGGAGCCTAAACCTAACCCTAAGTCCAACCCTTACCCTGAACACTAAGCCTCACCCGCAGTCTGAACCCTGAGGCCTACCCAAATGATAAGCCACGCCCAGAAACACACACGCGCCCTTACACGTATCCGTACCCAAATCTCTACCCTAAACCTCACTGGGAGTCTAACCCTAACCCTAGCTCCAACCATGACCCTTAACCAAAAGCCTCACCCGCAGCCTGAACCCTGAGGCCTAAACTAACGATAAGCGGCACCCTGCAATGCAAACGCCCCCAAACACGTTTCCGTACACCAATCTCAAACCACGCCTCACCAGGAGTCTAACCCTAACCTGAGCTCCAACCCTGACCCTGAAATCTAAGCCTCATCCGCAGGCTGAAACCTGAGGCCTACCCTAACGTTTAGCCGCGCCCTGCAATGCACACGCCCCTTAACACGTATCCGTACCCCAATCTCGACGCAAAGCCTCTCCGGGATCCTAACCCTAACTCTAGCTCCAACCCTGGCCCTGAACAATAAGCCTCACCAGCAACCCGATACTTGAGGCCTACCGTAACGATCAGCCGCGCCCTGCAATGCACACGCCCCCTAACACGTATCCGTACACCAATCTCGACCCAAAGCCTCACAGGTAGCCTAAACCTACCCATAGCTCCAAATCTGACACTTAACACTAAATTTCACCCGAAGCCTGAACCCTGAGGCCTACCCTAACGTTAAGCCGCGCCCTGCAAGGCACACGCCCCTTAACACGTTTCCGTAACACAATCTCGACCCAAAGCCTCACCGGGAGCCCAACCCTAACCCTAGCTCCAACTCTCACCCTGAACTCTAAGCCTCAACCGCAGGCTAAACCCTGAGGCCTAACCTAACGATAAGCGGCGCCCTGCAACGCACACGCCCCCTAACAAGTATCCGTACACCAATCTCGACCCTAGGCCTCACCGGGAACCTAACCCTAACCCTAGCTCCAACCCTGACCCTGAAACCTAAGCCTCATCCGCAGCCTGAACCCTGAGGCCTACTCTAACGATAAGCCCCGCCATGCAACTCACATGCTCCCTAACACGTTTCCGTACCCCAATCTCGACCCTAGGCCTCACTGGGACCCTAACGCTAACCCTAGGTCCAACCCTGACCCTGAACACTAAGCCTAACCGGAAGACTGAACCCTGAGGCCTACCCTAACTATAAGCCGCGCCCTGCAACGCACACGCCCCCTAACACGTATCCATACACCAATCTCGAACCTAAGCCTCACCGGGAGCCTGACCAAAGCCCTAAATCCAACCCAGACCCTGAACCCTAAGCCTCACCCGCAGTCTGAGCCCTGAGGCCTAGCATAACGAGAAGCCTCGCCCTGCAAAGAAAACGCCCTGTAACACATATCAGTACGCCAATCTCGACCCTTGGCCGCACTGGGATCCTAAACCTAACCCTAGGTCCAACCGTTACCCTGAACACTAAGCCTCACAAGCAGCCTAAACCCTGAGGCCTACCCTAACGATAAGCCACGCCCTCCAACGCACACGCCCGCTAACACGTATCCGTACCCCAATCTCGACCGTAAGCCTCACCGGGAGTCTAACCCTAAACGTAGCTCCAACCCTGACCCTGAAATCCAAGCCTGACCAACAGCCCAATACCTGCGGCCTACCCTAACGATCAGCCACGCCCTGCAATGAACACGCCCCCTAACACGTATCCATACACCAATCTCGACGCAAAGCCTCACGAGGAGCCTAAACCTATCCCTAGCTCCAAACCTGACCCTGAACACTAAGTCTCACCCGCAGCCTGAACCCTGAGGCCTACCCTAATGTTAAGTCGCGCCCTGCAATGCAAACGCCCCCTAACACGTATCCGTACCCCAATCTCGAACCTAGGCCTCAGAGGGATCCTAACCCTAACCCTAGCTCCCAGCCTGACCCTGAAACCTAAGCCTCACCCGCAGCCTGAACCCTGAGGCCTACCCTATTGATAAGCCATGCCCTGCAACGCAAACACCCCTAACACGTATCCGTACCCGAATCTCGACCCTAGGCCTCACCGCGAGCCGAACGCTAACTCTAGCTGAAACCCTGACCCTGAACCCGAACCCTCACTGGAAGACTGAACCCTGAGGCCTACACTAACGATAAGCCGCGCCCTGCAACGCACACGCCCCCTAACACGTATCAATACCCCAATCTCGGCCCTAAGCCTCACCGGAAGCCTAAACCTAACCCTAGCTCCAACTCTCACTCTGAACAGTAATCCTCAACTGCAGCCTGAATCCTGAGGCCTAACCTAAAGATAAGCGGCGCTATGCAACGCACACGCCCCCTAACACGTATCCGTACCCCAATCTCGACCCTTGGCCTCACCGGGAGCTTAAACCTAACCTTAGCTCCAAACCTGACCCTGAAAACTAAGCCTCACCCACAGCCTGAACCCTAAGGCCTACTGTAACGATAAGCCACGCCCTGCAACGCACACGCCCCCTAACAAGTATCCGTACCCCAATCTCGACCTTAGGCCTCACAGCGAGAAAAACGCTAACGCAAGCTCCAACCCTGACCCTGAACCCTAAGCCTCACAGGAAGACTGAACCCTGAGGCCTACACTACCAATAAGATGCGCCCTGCAACGCACACGCACCGTACCACGTATCAGTACCCCAATCTCGACCCTAAGCCTCACCGGAAGCCTAAACCTAACCCTAGTTCAAAACCTGACCCTGAACCCTAAGCATCACCCGCAGCCTGAGCCCTGAGGCCTACGCTAAGGATAAGCCACGCCCTGCAATGAAAACGCCCCCTACCACGGATCCGTACCCCAATCTTGACCATAAGCCTCATCAGAAGCCTAAACCTAACCCTAGTTCCAAACCTGATCCTGAAACGTAAGCCTCACCTGCAGCCTGATCCCTGAGGCCTACGCTAAGGATAAATCGCGCCCTGCAACGAGAACGCATCCTAACACATATCCGTACCCCAGTCTCGAACCTAGGCCTCACCGTGAGCGTACCCCTAACCCTAAGTCCAACCGATACCCTGAACCCTAAGCCTCACCTGCATCCTGAGCCCTGAGGCCTACCCTAACGATAAGCTGTGCCCTGAAACTCACACGCCCCCTAACATATATCTGTACCCCAATCTCGACCCTAAGCCTCACCGGGAGCCGAACGCTAATGCTACCTCGAACCCTGACCCGGAACCTTAAGCCGGACAGGAAGACTGAACCCTGAGGCTTACACTAACGATAAGCCACGCCCTGCAAGGCACACGCCATCTAACACGTATCCGTACCCCAATCTCGAACCGAATCCTCACCGGGATCATAAACCTAACCCTAGCTTCAACTCTGACCCTGAACCCTAAGCCTCACCTGCAGCATGAACCTTAGGCCTACCGTAACGATAAGCCACGCCCTGCAACGCACACGCCACCTAACACGTATCTGTACCCCAATCTCGACCCTAGGCCTCACCAGAAGCCTAACCCTAACCCAGCTCCAACCCTGACCCTGAACCCTAAGCCTCACCCGCAGCCTGAACCGTGAGGCCTACACTAACGATAAGCTGCGCCCTGCAACGAAAATGCCCCCTAACACATATCTGTACCCCAATCGCAACCCTAGGCCTCACCGGAAGCCTAACCCTAACCCTAAGTCCAACCCTTACCCTGAACGCTAAGCCTCACCCGCAGCCAGAACCCTGAGGCCTACCCTAACGATAAGCCACGCCCTGCAACGCACACACCCCCTAACAAGAATCCATACCAAAATCTCGACCCTAGGCCTCACCGCGAGCCTAACCCTAACCCAAGCTCCAACCCTGACCATGAACCTTAAGCCTCCCACGCAGACTGAACCCTGAGGCCTTCCCTAACGATCAGCTGTGCCCTGCAATGCACACGCCCCCTAACACGTATCTGTACCCCAATCTCGACCCTAGGCCTAAGCGGGACCCTCACCCTAACCCTATCTCCAACCCTGACCCTGGACCCTAAGCCTCACCCGCAGCCTGAACCCTTAGGCCTACCCTAACGATAAGCCACGCACTGCAACAAAAATGCCCACTAACACATATCCGTACCCCATTCGCGACCCTAGGCCTCACTGGGATCCTACCCCTAAACCTACCTCCAACCCTGATCATGAACCCTAAGCCTCACCCGCAGCCTGAAACCTGAGGCCTACCCTAATGATCAGCCATGCCCTGCAATGCTCACGCCCCCTAACACGTATACCTACCCCAATCTCGACCCTAGCCCTCAGCGAGAGCGTTACCATAACTCTAGCTCCAATTCTGGCCCTGAACCCTAAGCCTCAACCGCAGCCTGAACCCTGAGACCTACCCTAACGATAAGCCACGCCCTGCAACAAAAACGCCCCCTAACACATATCCGTACCCCAATCACGAACCTAGGCCTCACCGGGAGCCTAAACTTAAACCTAAGTGCAACCCTTACCCTGAACCCTAAGCCTCACACGCAGCCTGAACCCTAATGATCAGCCGTGCCCTGCAATGCACACGCCCCCTAGCACATATCCGTACCCAAATCTCCACCCTAGGCCTCAGCGATAGCGTAACCCTAACCCTAGCTCCAACCCTGACCCTGAACACTAAGCCTCACCCGCACCTGAACCCTGCGGACTACCCTAACGATAAGCTGCGCCCTGCAACCCACATGGCCCCTAACACGTATTCGTACCCCAATCTGGACCGAAGGCCTCACCGGGAGCCTAAACCTAACCCTAGCTCCAACCCTGACACCTAAACCTAAGCCTCGCCCACAGCCTGAACGTGAGGCCAACCCTAACGATAAGCCGCGCCCTGCAACGCACACGCATCCTAACACGTATCCATACCACAATCTCCACCATAGCCCTCACCGGGAGCCTAACCCTAACCCTACCTCCAACCCTGACCCTGAATACTAAACCTCACGTGCAGCCTGAACCCTGAGGCCTACCCTAACGATAAGCCGCGCCCTGAAACCCACACACCCCCAACACGTATCCGTACCCCAATCTCCACCGTAGGCCACACCGGGAACCTAACCCTAACCCTACATCCAAACATTACCCTGAACCCTAAGCCTCACCAGCAGCCTGAACCTGAGGCCTAACCTAGTGATAAGCAGCGCCCTGGAACGCACACGAACCCTAACCCTTATCCCTACCGCAATCTCCTCCATAGGCCTCACCAGGAGCCTAACCCTAACCCTAGCTCCAACCCAGACTCTGAACCCTAAACCTCACCCGCAGCCTGAACCCTGAGGCCTACCCTAACCATAAGCCACGCCCTGCAATGCACACGCCCCCTAACACGTATCGGTACCCCAATCTCCACCGAAGGACTCACCGGTAGACTAAACCTAACCCTCGCTCCAATCCTGACCCTGAACCCTAAGCCTCTCCAGCAGCCTGAACCATGAGGCCTACCCTAACGATCAGCCGTGCCCTTCAATGCACACGCCCCCTAACACGTATCCGTAACCCAATCTCGACCATAGGACTCAGCGAGAGCCTAACCCTAACTCTCGCTCCAACCCTGACCCGGAACTCGAAGCCCTACCGACATCCTGAACTGGGGCCTACCCTAACGATAAGCCGTGCCCTGGAACGAAAACGCCCCCTAACACATATCCGTACAGCAATCGCGACCCTAGGCCTCACTGGGAACCTAACCCTAACCCTAAGTCCAACCCTTACCCTGAAACCTAAGCCTCACCCACAGGCTGAACCCTGAGGCCTACCCTAACGCTAAGCCGTGCCCTGCAACGCACATGCCCCCTAACACATATCCGTACCCCAATCTCCACCATAGGCCTCACCGGGAGACTACACCTAACCCTAGCTCCAACCCAGACCCTAAACCCTAAACCTCACCCGCAGCCTGAACCCTGAGGCCTACCTTAACAATAAGCCGTGCCCTGAAACGCACACGCCCCCTAACAAGTATCAGTACCCCAATCTCCAACGAAGGCCTCACCGGGAGACTAAACCTAACCCTAGCTCCAAAAATGACCCTGAACCCTAAGCCTCAACCACAGCCTGATCCCTAAGGCCTACCCTAAGGATAAGCCGGGCCCTGAAACGCACCAACCCCTAACACGTATCCGTACCACAATCTCCACCCCAGGCCTCACCGGGAGCCTAACCCTAACCCTAGCTCCAACCCTGACCTTGACCCCTAAGCCTCACGCGCAGCCTGAACCCTGAGGCCTACCCTAACGATCAGCAGCGCCCTGCAATGCACATGCCCCCTAACACGTATCCGTTCCACAATCTCGAACCTGGCCTCACCAGGAGCCTAACCCTAACCCTAGCTCCAACCCTGACCATGAACCCTAAGTCTCACCCGCAGCCTGAACCCCGAGGGCTACCCAAACGATCAGCCGTGCCCTGCAATGCACATGCTCCCTAACACGTATCCGTACTCCAAACTCGACCCTAGGCCTCAGCGAGAGCCTAACCCTAACCCTAGCTCCAATCCTGACCCTGAACCCTAAGCCTCACCCACAGCCTGAACCCTGAGGCCTACGCTCACGATAAGCCGCGCCCTGCAACGAAAACCCCCGTTAACATATATCCGTACCCCAATCGCGAACCTAGGCCTCACCGGGAGCCTAACCCTAACCCGAAGTCCAACCCTTACCCTGAACCCTATGCCTCACCCGCAGCCGGAACCCAGAGGCCCACCCTAAGGATAAGCCGTGCCATGCAACGCACACGCCCCCTAACACGTTTCCGTACCCGAATCTCCACCGAAGTCCTCACCGTGAGACTAAACCTAACCCTAGCTCCAACCCTGACCATGACCACTAAGCCTCACCCGCAGCCTGAACCCTGAGGCCTACCCTAAAGATCAGCCGTGCCCTGCAATGCACACGCCCCCTAACACATATCCGTACCACAATCTCGACCCTAGGCATCACCAGGAGCCTAACCCTAACCCTAGCTCCAGCCCTGACCATGAACCCTAAGCCTCACCCGCAGCCTGAACCCTGAGGCCTACCCTAACGATCAGCAGCGCCCTTCAATGCACATGCCGCCTAACACGTATCAGTACCACAATCTCGACCCTGGCCTCACCAGGAGCCTACCCCTAACACTAGCTCCAACCCTGACCATGAGCTCTAAGCCTCACCCACAGCCTGAACCCTGAGGGCTACCCTAACGATTAGCCGTGCCCTGAAATGCACACGCCCCCTAACACGTATCCGTACTCCAAACGCGACCCTAGGCCTCAGAGAGAGCATAAACCTAACCCTAGCTCCAACCCTGACCCTGAACTCTAAGCCTCATCTTCAGCCTGAACCCTGAGGCCTACTCTAACGATAAGCCACGCCGTGCAACTCACACGCTCCCTTACACGTATCCGTACCCCAATCTCGACCCTAGGCCTCACTGGGACCCTAACGCTAACCCTAGCTCCAACCCTGACCCTGAACCCTAAGCCTAACCGGAAGACGGAACCCTGAGGCCTACCCTAAATATAAGCCGTGCCCTGCAACGCACACACCCCCTAACACGTACCCATACACCAATCTCGACCCTAAGCCTCACCGGGAACCTGACCAAAGCCCTAAATCCAACCCAGACCCTGAACCCTAAGCCTCACCCACAGCCTGAACCCTGAGGGCTACCCTAACGATTAGCCATGCCCTGAAATGCACACGCCCCCAAACACGTTTCCGTACACCAATCTCAAACCAGGCCTCACCAGGAGTCTAACCCTAACCCGAGCTCCAACCCTGACCCTGAAACCTAAGCCTCATCCGCAGGCTGAAACCTGAGGCCTACCCTAACGTTTAGCCGCGCCCTGCAAGGCACACGCCCCTTAACACATATCCGTACCCCAATCTCGACCAAAAGCCTCTCCGGGATCCTAACCCTAACTCTAGCTCCAACCCTGACCCTGAACAATAAGCCTCACCAGCAATCCGATACTTGAGGCCTACCTTAACGATCAGCCGCGCCCTGCAATGCACACGCCCCCTAACACGTATCCGTACACCAATCTCGACCCAAAGCCTCACGGGGAGCCTAAACCTATCCCTAGCTCCAAACCTTACCCTGAACACTAAGTCTCACCCGCAGGCTGAACCCTGAGGCCTACCCTAATGTTAAGTCGCGCCCTGCAACGCAAACGCCCCCTAACACATATCCGTACCCCAATCTCGAACCTAGGCCTCAGAGGGAGCCTAACCCTAACCCTAGCTCCCAGCCTGACACTGAAACCTAAGCCTCACCCGCAGCCTGAACCCTGAGGCCTACCCTATTGATAAGCCATGCCGTGCAACGCAAACGCCCCTAACACGTATCCGTACCCCAATCTCGACCTTAGGCCTCACAGCGAGAAAAACGCTAACGCAAGCTCCAACCCTGACCCTGAACCCTAAGCCTCACAGGAAGACTGAACCCTGAGGCCTACACTACCAATAAGATGCGCCCTGCAACGCACACGCACCGTACCACGTATCAGTACCCCAATCTCGACCATAAGCCTCACCGGAAGCCTAAACCTAACCCTAGTTCCAAACCTGACCCTGAACCCTAAGCATCACCCGCAGCCTGAGCCCTGAGGCCTACGCTAAGGATAAGCCACGCCCTGCAATGAAAACGCCCCCTACCACGTATCCGTACCCCAATCTCGACCCTAAGCCTCATCAGAAGCCTAAACCTAACCCTAGTTCCAAGCCTGATCCTGAAACGTAAGCCTCACCTGCAGCCTGATCCCTGAGGCCTACGCTAAGGATAAACCGCGCCCTGCAACGAGAACGCCCCCTAACACATATACGTACACCAGTCTCGAACCTAGGCCTCACCGTGAGCCTAACCCTAACCCTAAGTCCAACCGATACCCTGAACCCTAAGCCTCACCTGCATCCTGAACCCTGAGGCCTACCCTAACGATAAGCTGCGCCCTGAAACTCACACGCCCCCTAACATATATCCGTACCCCAATCTCGACCCTAAGCCTCACCGGGAGCCGAACGCTAATGCTACCTCGAACCCTGACCCTGAACCTTAAGCCTGACAGGAAGACTGAACCCTGAGGCCTACACTAACGATAAGCCACGCCCTGCAAGGCACACGCCATCTAACACGTATCCGTACCCCAATCTCGAACCGAATCCTCACCGGGATCATAAACCTAACCCTAGCTTCAACTCTGACCCTGAACCCTAAGCCTCACCTGCAGCATGAACCCTTAGGCCTACCCTAAGGATAAGCCACGCCCTGCAACGCACACGCCACCTAACACGTATCTGTACCCCAATCTCGACCCTAGGCCTCACCAGAAGCCTAACCCTAACCCAGCTCCAACCCTGACCCTGAACCCTAAGCCTCACCCACAGCCTGAACCGTGAGGCCTACACTAACGATAAGCTGCGCCCTGCAACGAAAATGCCCCCTAACACATATCTGTACCCCAATCGCGACCCTAAACCTCACCAGAAGCCTAACCCTAACCCTAAGTCCAACCCTTACCCTGAACGCTAAGCCTCACCCACAGCCAGAACCCTGAGGCCTACCCTAACGATAAGCCACGCCCTGCAACGCACACACCCCCTAACAAGAATCCATACCAAAATCTCGACCCTAGGCCTCACCGCGAGCCTAACCCTAACCCTAGCTCCAACCCTGACCATGAACCTTAAGCCTCCCACGCAGACTGAACCCTGAGGCCTTCCATAACGATCAGCTGTGCCCAGCAATGCACACGCCCCCTAACACGTATCTGTACCCCAATCTCGACCCTAGGCCTAAGCGGGACCCTCACCCTAACCCTATCTCCAACCCTGACCCTGGACCCTAAGCCTCACCCGCAGCCAGAACCCTGAGGCCTACCCTAAAGATAAGCCACGCACTGCAACAAAAATGCCCACTAACACATATCCGTACCCCATTCGCGACCCTAGGCCTCACTGGGATCCTATCCCTAAACCTACCTCCAACCCTGATCATGAACCCTAAGCCTCACCCGCAGACTGAACCCTGAGGCCTACCCTAATGATCAGCCATGCCCTGCAATGCTCACGCCCCCTAACACGTATTCCTACCCCAATCTCGACCCTAGCCCACAGCGAGAGCTTTACCTTAACTCTAGCTCGAATTCTGGCCCTGAACACTAAGCCTCAACCGCAGCCTGAACCCTGAGACCTACCCTAACGATAAGCCACGCCCTGCAACAAAAACGCCCCCTAACACATATCCGTACCCCAATCACGAACCTAGGCCTCACCGGGAGCCTAACCTTAAACCTAAGTGCAACCCTTACCCTGAACCCTAAGCCTCACACGCAGCCTGAACCCTAATGATCAGCCGTGCCCTGCAATGCACACGCCCCCTAGCACGTATCCGTACCCAAATCTCCACCCTAGGCCTCAGCGATAGCGTAACCCTATCCCTAGCTCCAACCCTGATCCTGAACACTAAGCCTCACCCGCACCGGAACCCTGAGGCCTACCCTAACGATAAGCTGCGCCCTGCAACCCACACGGCCCCTAACACGTATTCGTACCCCAATCTGGACCGAAGGCCTCACCGGGAGCCTAAACCTAACCCTAGCTCCAACCCTGACACCTAAACCTAAGCCTCGCCCGCAGCCTGAACGTGAGGCCTAACCTAACGATAAGCCGCGCCCTGCAATGCACAGGCCCCAAAACACATATACGTACCCCAATCTCCACCATAGCCCTCACCGGGAGCCTCACCCTAACCCTAGCTCTAACCCTGACCATGATCCCTAAGCCTCACCCTCACCCTGTACCCTGAGGCCTACCGTAACGATCAGCCATGCCCTGCAATGCACACGCTCCCTAACACGTATCCGTAACCCAATCTCGACCGTAGGATTCAGCGAGAGCCTAACCCTAATCCTAGCTCCGAAACTGACCCTGAACCCTAAGCCTCACCCGCAGCCGGATCCCTGAGGCCTACCCTAACGATAAGCCACGCCCTGCAAATAAAACGCCCCCTAACACATATCCGTACCCGAATCGAGAACCTACTCCTCACCGGGAGCCTAACCCTAACCCTAAATCCAACCCTTACCCTGAATGCTAAACCTCACCCGCAGCCTGAACCCAGAGGCCTACCCTAACGATAAGCCACGCCATGCAACGCAGACGTCCCCTAACACGTATCCGTACCACAATCTCCACCCTAGGCCTCATCGGGAGCCTAACCCTAACCCGAGCTCCAACCATGTCCCTGAAACCTAAGCCTCATCTGCAGTCTGAACACTGAGGCTTACTCTAACGATAAACCGCGCCGTGCCACTCACACGCCCCCTTACACATATCCGTAGCCCAATCTCCACCCTAGGCCTCACCGGGAGCCTAAACCTAACCCTAAGTCCAACCCTTACCCTGAACACTAAGCCTCGCCCGCAGCCTGAACCCTGAGGCCTACCCTAACGATAAGCCGCGCCCTGAAACCCACACACCCCCTAACACGTATCCGTACCCCAATCTCCACCGTAGGCCACAGCGGGAACCTAACCCTAACCCTACATCCAAACATTACCCTGAACCCTAAGCCTCACCAGCAGCCTGAACCTGAGGCCTAACCTAGTGATAAGCAGCGCCCTGGAATGAACACGAACCCTAACCCTTATCCCTACCACAATCTCCTCCATAGGCCTCACCAGGAGCCTAACCCTAACCCTAGCTCCAACCCAGACTCTGAACCCTAAACCTCACCCGCAGCCTGAACCCTGAGGCCTACCCTAACCATAAGCCACGCCCTGCAATGCACACGCCCTCTAACACGTATCGGTACCCCAATCTCCACCGAAGGACTCAGCGGTAGACTAAACCTAACCCTCGCTCCAATCCTGACCCTGAACCCTAAGCCTCTCCCGCAGCCTGAACCATGAGGCCTACCCTAACGATCAGCCGTGCCCTTCAATGCACACGCCCCCTAACACGTATCCGTAACCCAATCTCGACCATAGGACTCAGCGAGAGCCTAACGCTAACTCTCGCTCCAACCCTGACCCGGAACTCGAAGCCTTACCGACAGCCTGAACTGGGGCCTACCCTAACGATAAGCCGTGCCCTGCAACGAAAACGCCCCCTTACACATATCCGTACAGCAATCGCGACCCTAGGCCTCACTGGGAACCTAACCCTAACCCTAAGTCCAACCCTTACGCTGAAACCTAAGCCTCACCCACAGGCTGAACCCTGAGGCCTACCCTAACGCTAAGCCGTGCCCCGCAACGCACATGCCCCCTAACACGTGTCCGTACCCCAATCTCCACCATAGGCCTCACCGCGAGACAAAACCTAACCCTAGCTCCAAACCTGACACTGAACACTAAGCCTCACCCGCAGCCTGAACCCTGATGCGTACCCTAACGATAAACCGCGCCCTGAAACGCACACGTGCCCTAACAGGTACCCGTACCACAATCCCGACCACAGGCCTGACTGGGAGACTAACCATAACCCTAGCTCCAACCCTGACCATGAACACTAAGCCTCACCCGCAGCATGAACCCTGAGGCCTACCCTAACCATCAGGCACGCCCTGCAACCCACAGGCCCCCTAACAAGTATCAGTACCCCAATCTCCAACGAAGGCCTCACCGGGAGACTAAACCTAACCCTAGCTCCAACACTGACCCTGAAACCTAAGCCTCAACCACAGCCTGATCCCTAAGGCCTACCCTAAGGATAAGCCGGGCCCTGAAACGCACCAACCCCTAACACGTATCCGTACCACAATCTCCACCCCTGGCCTCACCGGGAGCCTAACCCTAACCCTAGCTCCAACCCTGACCTTGACCCCTAAGCCTCACGCGCAGCCTGAACCCTGAGGCCTACCCTAACGATCAGCAGCGCCCTGCAATGCACATGCCCACTAACACGTATCCGTTCCACAATCTCGACCCTGGCTTCACCAGCAGCCTAACCCTAACCCTAGCTCTAACCCTGACCATGAACCCTAAGTCTCACCCGCAGCCTGAACCCCGAGGGCTACCCAAACGATCAGCCGTGCCCTGCAATGCACACGCTCCCTAACACGTATCCGTACTCCAAACTCGACCCTAGGCCTCAGCGAGAGCCTAACCCTAACCCTAGCTCCAATCCTGACCCTGAACCCTAAGCCTCACCCACAGCCTGAACCCTGAGACCTACGCTCACGATAAGCCGCGCCCTGCAACGAAAACCCCCGTTAACACATATCCGTAACCCAATCGCGAACCTAGGCCTCACCGGAAGCCTAAACCTAACCCGAAGTCCAACCCTTACCCTGAACCCTATGCCTCACCCGCAGCCGGAACCCAGAGGCCCACCCTAAGGATAAACCACGCCATGCAACGCACACGCCCCCTAACACGTTTCCGTACCCGAATCTCCACCGAAGTCCTCACCGGGAGACTAAACCTAACCCTAGCTCCAAACCTGACCATGACCACTAAGCCTCACCCGCAGCCTGAACCCTGAGGCCTACCCTAAAGATCAGCCATGCCCTGCAATGCACACGCCCCCTAACACGTATCCGTACCACAATCTCGACCCTAGGCATCACCAGGAGCCTAACCCTAACCCTAGCTCCAGCCCTGACCATGAACCCTAAGCCTCACCCGCAGCCTGAACCCTGAGGCCTACCCTAACGATCAGCAGCGCCCTTCAATGCACATGCCGTCTAACACGTATCCATACCACAGTCTCGACCCTGGCCTCACCAGGAGCCTACCCCTAACACTAGCTCCAACCCTGACCTTAACTCTAAGCCTCACCCACAGCCTGAACCCTGAGGGCTACCCTAACGATTAGCCGTGCCCTGAAATGCACACGCCCCCTAACACGTATCCGTACTCCAAACTCGACCCTAGGCCTCAGAGATAGCATAAACCTAACCCTAGCTCCAACCCTGACCCTGAACTCTAAGCCTCATCTTCAGCCTGAACCCTGAGGCCTACTCTAACGATAAGCCACGCCATGCAACTCACACGCTCCCTTACACGTATCCGTACCCCAATCCCGACCCTAGGCCTCACTGGGACCCTAACGCTAACCCTAGCTCCAACCCTGACCCTGAACCCTAAGCCTAACCGGAAGACGGAACCCTGAGGCCTACCCTAAATATAAGCCGCGCCCTGCAACGCACACACCCCCTAACACGTACCCATACACCAATCTCGACCCTAAGCCTCACCGGGAGCCTGACCAAAGCCCTAAATCCAACCGAGACCCTGAACCCTAAGCCTCACCTGCAGTCTGAACCCTGAGGCCTACTCTAACGAGAAGCCTCGCCCTGCAAAAAAACGCCCTGTAACACATATACGTACGCCAATCTCGACCCTTGGCCGCACTGGGATCCTAAACCTAGCCCTAATCCAACCGTTACCCTGAACACTAAGCCGCACCAGCATCCTGAACCCTGAGGCCTACCCTAACGATAAGACACGCCCTCCAACGCACACACCCCCTAACACGTATCCGTACCCCAATTTCAACCGTAAGCCTCACCGGGAGTCTAACACTAACCGTAGCTCCAACCCTGACCCTGAAATCTAAGCCTGACCAACAGCCCAATACCTGCGGCCTACCCTAACGACCAGCCACGCCCTGCAATGAACACGCCCCCTAACACGTATCCGTACCCCAATCTCGACCCAAAGCCTCACGGGGAGCCTAAACCTATCCCTAGCTCCAAACGTGACCCTGAACACTAAGTCTCACCCGCAGCCTGAACCCTGAGGCCTACCCTAATGTTAAGTCGCGCCCTGCAACGCAAACGCCCCCTAACACGTATCCGTACCCCAATCTCGAACCTAGGCCTCAGAGGGAGCCTAACCCTAACCCTAGCTCCCAGCCTGACCCTGAAACCTAAGCCTCATCCCCAGTCTGAACCCTGAGGCCTACCCTATCGATAAGCCACTCCCTGCAACGCAAACGCCCCCTAACACTTATCTGTACCCGAATCTCGACCCTAGGCCTCACCGCGAGCTGAACGCTAACTCTAGCTCAAACCCTGACACTGAACCATAACGCTCACAGGAAGACTGAACTCTGAGGCCTACACTAACGATAAGCCACGCCCTGCCACGCACACGCCCCCTAACACGTATCAATACCCCAATCTCGGCCCTAAGCCTCACCGGAAGCCTAACCCTAACCCTAGCTCCAACTCTCACCCTGAACAGTAATCCTCAACTGCAGCCTGAATCCTGAGGCCTAACCTAAAGATAAGTGGCGCTATGCAACGCACACGCCCACTAACACGTATCCGTACCCCAATCTCGACCCTTGGCCTCACCGGGAGCTTAAACCTAACCTTAGCTCCAAACCTGACCCTGAAAACTAAGCCTCACCCGCAGCCTGAACCCTAAGGCCTACTGTAACGATAAGCCACGCCCTGCAACGCACCCGCCCCCTAACACGTATCCCTATCCCAATCTCGACCTTAGGCCTCACAGCGAGCCGAACGCTAACGCAAGCTCCAACACTGACCCTGAACCCTAAGCCTCACAGGAAGACTGAACCCTGAGGCCTACACTACAGATAAGCCGCGCCCTGCAACGCACACGCCCCCTACCACGTATCAGTACCACAATCTCGACCCTAAGCCTCACCAGAAGCCTAAACCTAACCCTAGTTCCAACCCTGACTGAACCGTAAGCCTCACCTGCAGCCTGAAACCTGAGGCCTACGCTAAGGATAAACCGCGCCCTGCAACGAGAACGCCCCCTAACACATATACGTACCCCAGTCTCGAACCTAGGCCTCACCGTGAGCGTACCCCTAACCCTAAGTCCAACCGATACCCTGAACCCTAAGCCTCACCTGCATCCTGAGCCCTGAGGCCTACCCTAACGATAAGCTGTGCCCTGAAACTCACACGCCCCCTAACATATATCTGTACCCCAATCTCGACCCTAAGCCTCACCGGGAGCCGAACGCTAATGCTACCTCGAACCCTGACCCGGAACCTTAAGCCGGACAGGAAGACTGAACCCTGAGGCCTACACTAACGATAAGACACGCCCTGCAAGGCACACGCCATCTAACACGTATCCGTACCCCAATCTCGAACCGAATCCTCACCGGGATCATAAACCTAACCCTAGCTTCAACTCTGACCCTGAACCCTAAGCCTCACCTGCAGCATGAACCTTAGGCCTACCCTAACGATAAGCCACGCCCTGCAACGCACACGCCACCTAACACGTATCTGTACCCCAATCTCGACCCTAGGCCTCACCAGAAGCCTAACCCTAACCCAGCTCCAACCCTGACCCTGAACCCTAAGCCTCACCCGCAGCCTGAACCGTGAGGCCTACACTAACGATAAGCTACGCCCTGCAACGAAAATGCCCCCTAACACATATCTGTACCCCAATCGCAACCCTAGGCCTCACCGGAAGCCTAACCCTAACCCTAAGTCCAACCCTTACCCTGAACGCTAAGCCTCACCCGCAGCCAGAACCCTGAGGCCTACCCTATCGATAAGCCACGCCCTGCAACGCACACACCCCCTAACAAGAATCCATACCAAAATCTCGACCCTAGGCCTCACCGCGAGCCTAACCCTAACCCAAGCTCCAACCCTGACCATGAACCTTAAGCCTCCCACGCAGACTGAACCCTGAGGCCTTCCCTAACGATCAGCTGTGCCCTGCAATGCACACGCCCCCTAACACGTATCTGTACCCCAATCTCGACCCTAGGCCTAAGCGGGACCCTCACCCTAACCCTATCTCCAACCCTGACCCTGGACCCTAAGCCTCACCCGCAGCCTGAACCCTTAGGCCTACCCTAACGATAAGCCACGCACTGCAACAAAAATGCCCACTAACACATATCCGTACCCCATTCGCGACCCTAGGCCTCACTGGGATCCTACCCCTAAACCTACCTCCAACCCTGATCATGAACCCTAAGCCTCACCCGCAGCCTGAAACCTGAGGCCTACCCTAATGATCAGCCATGCCCTGCAATGCTCACGCCCCCTAACACGTATACCTACCCCAATCTCGACCCTAGCCCTCAGCGAGAGCGTTACCATAACTCTAGCTCCAATTCTGGCCCTGAACCCTAAGCCTCAACCGCAGCCTGAACCCTGAGACCTACCCTAACGATAAGCCACGCCCTGCAACAAAAACGCCCCCTAACACATATCCGTACCCCAATCACGAACCTAGGCCTCACCGGGAGCCTAAACTTAAACCTAAGTGCAACCCTTACCCTGAACCCTAAGCCTCACACGCAGCCTGAACCCTAATGATCAGCCGTGCCCTGCAATGCACACGCCCCCTAGCACATATCCGTAACCAAATCTCCACCCTAGGCCTCAGCGATAGCGTAACCCTAACCCTAGCTCCAACCCTGACCCTGAACACTAAGCCTCACCCGCACCTGAACCCTGCGGACTACCCTAACGATAAGCTGCGCCCTGCAACCCACACGGCCCCTAACACGTATTCGTACCCCAATCTGGACCGAAGGCCTCACCGGGAGCCTAAACCTAACCCTAGCTCCAACCCTGACACCTAAACCTAAGCCTCGCCCACAGCCTGAACGTGAGGCCAACCCTAACGATAAGCCGCGCCCTGCAACGCACACGCATCCTAACACGTATCCATACCACAATCTCCACCATAGCCCTCACCGGGAGCCTAACCCTAACCCTACCTCCAACCCTGACCCTGAATACTAAACCTCACGTGCAGCCTGAACCCTGAGGCCTACCCTAACGATAAGCCGCGCCCTGAAACCCACACACCCCCAACACGTATCCGTACCCCAATCTCCACCGTAGGCCACACCGGGAACCTAACCCTAACCCTACATCCAAACATTACCCTGAACCCTAAGCCTCACCAGCAGCCTGAACCTGAGGCCTAACCTAGTGATAAGCAGCGCCCTGGAACGCACACGAACCCTAACCCTTATCCCTACCGCAATCTCCTCCATAGGCCTCACCAGGAGCCTAACCCTAACCCTAGCTCCAACCCAGACTCTGAACCCTAAACCTCACCCGCAGCCTGAACCCTGAGGCCTACCCTAACCATAAGCCACGCCCTGCAATGCACACGCCCCCTAACACGTATCGGTACCCCAATCTCCACCGAAGGACTCAGCGGTAGACTAAACCTAACCCTCGCTCCAATCCTGACCCTGAACCCTAAGCCTCTCCCGCAGCCTGAACCATGAGGCCTACCCTAACGATCAGCCGTGCCCTTCAATGCACACGCCCCCTAACACGTATCCGTAACCCAATCTCGACCATAGGACTCAGTGAGAGCCTAACCCTAACTCTCGCTCCAACCCTGACCCGGAACTCGAAGCCCTACCGACATCCTGAACTGGGGCCTACCCTAACGATAAGCCGTGCCCTGGAACGAAAACGCCCCCTAACACATATCCGTACAGCAATCGCGACCCTAGGCCTCACTGGGAACCTAACCCTAACCCTAAGTCCAACCCTTACCCTGAAACCTAAGCCTCACCCACAGGCTGAACCCTGAGGCCTACCCTAACGCTAAGCCGTGCCCTGCAACGCACATGCCCCCTAACACATATCCGTACCCCAATCTCCACCATAGGCCTCACCGGGAGACTACACCTAACCCTAGCTCCAACCCAGACCCTAAACCCTAAACCTCACCCGCACCCTGAACCCTGAGGCCTACCTTAACAATAAGCCGTGCCCTGAAACGCACACGCCCCCTAACAAGTATCAGTACCCCAATCTCCAACGAAGGCCTCACCGGGAGACTAAACCTAACCCTAGCTCCAAGCCTGACTCTGAACCCTAAGCCTCAACCACAGCCTGATCCCTAAGGCCTACCCTAAGGATAAGCCGGGCCCTGAAACGCACCAACCCCTAACACGTATCCGTACCACAATCTCCACCCCAGGCCTCACCGGGAGCCTAACCCTAACCCTAGCTCCAACCCTGACCTTGACCCCTAAGCCTCACGCGCAGCCTGAACCCTGAGGCCTACCCTAACGATCAGCAGCGCCCTGCAATGCACATGCCCCCTAACACGTATCCGTTCCACAATCTCGACCCTGGCCTCACCAGGAGCCTAACCCTAACCCTAGCTCCAACCCTGACCATGAACCCTAAGTCTCACCCGCAGCCTGAACCCCGAGGGCTACCCAAACGATCAGCCGTGCCCTGCAATGCACATGCTCCCTAACACGTATCCGTACTCCAAACTCGACCCTAGGCCTCAGCGAGAGCCTAACCCTAACCCTAGCTCCAATCCTGACCCTGAACCCTAAGCCTCACCCACAGCCTGAACCCTGAGGCCTACGCTCACGATAAGCCGCGCCCTGCAACGAAAACCCCCGTTAACATATATCCGTACCCCAATCGCGAACCTAGGCCTCACCGGGAGCCTAACCCTAACCCGAAGTCCAACCCTTACCCTGAACCCTATGCCTCACCCGCAGCCGGAACCCAGAGGCCCACCCTAAGGATAAGCCGTGCCATGCAACGCACACGCCCCCTAACACGTTTCCGTACCCGAATCTCCACCGAAGTCCTCACCGTGAGACTAAACCTAACCCTAGCTCCAACCCTGACCATGACCACTAAGCCTCACCCGCAGCCTGAACCCTGAGGCCTACCCTAAAGATCAGCCATGCCCTGCAATGCACACGCCCCCTAACACATATCCGTACCACAATCTCGACCCTAGGCATCACCAGGAGCCTAACCCTAACCCTAGCTCCAGCCCTGACACCTAAACCTAAGCCTCACCCGCAGCCTGAACCCTGAGGCCTACCCTAACGATCAGCAGCGCCCTTCAATGCACATGCCGCCTAACACGTATCAGTACCACAATCTCGACCCTGGCCTCACCAGGAGCCTACCCCTAACACTAGCTCCAACCCTGACCATGAGCTCTAAGCCTCACCCACAGCCTGAACCCTGAGGGCTACCCTAACGATTAGCCGTGCCCTGAAATGCACACGCCCCCTAACACGTATCCGTACTCCAAACGCGACCCTAGGCCTCAGAGAGAGCATAAACCTAACCCTAGCTCCAACCCTGACCCTGAACTCTAAGCCTCATCTTCAGCCTGAACCCTGAGGCCTACTCTAACGATAAGCCACGCCGTGCAACTCACACGCTCCCTTACACGTATCCGTACCCCAATCTCGACCCTAGGCCTCACTGGGACCCTAACGCTAACCCTAGCTCCAACCCTGACCCTGAACCCTAAGCCTAACCGGAAGACGGAACCCTGAGGCCTACCCTAAATATAAGCCGTGCCCTGCAACGCACACACCCCCTAACACGTACCCATACACCAATCTCGACCCTAAGCCTCACCGGGAGCCTGACCAAAGCCCTAAATCCAACCCAGACCCTGAACCCTAAGCCTCACCCACAGCCTGAACCCTGAGGGCTACCCTAACGATTAGCCATGCCCTGAAATGCACACGCCCCCAAACACGTTTCCGTACACCAATCTCAAACCAGGCCTCACCAGGAGTCTAACCCTAACCCGAGCTCCAACCCTGACCCTGAAACCTAAGCCTCATCCGCAGGCTGAAACCTGAGGCCTACCCTAACGTTTAGCCGCGCCCTGCAAGGCACACGCCCCTTAACACATATCCGTACCCCAATCTCGACCAAAAGCCTCTCCGGGATCCTAACCCTAACTCTAGCTCCAACCCTGACCCTGAACAATAAGCCTCACCAGCAATCCGATACTTGAGGCCTACCTTAACGATCAGCCGCGCCCTGCAATGCACACGCCCCCTAACACGTATCCGTACACCAATCTCGACCCAAAGCCTCACGGGGAGCCTAAACCTATCCCTAGCTCCAAACCTTACCCTGAACACTAAGTCTCACCCGCAGGCTGAACCCTGAGGCCTACCCTAATGTTAAGTCGCGCCCTGCAACGCAAACGCCCCCTAACACATATCCGTACCCCAATCTCGAACCTAGGCCTCAGAGGGAGCCTAACCCTAACCCTAGCTCCCAGCCTGACACTGAAACCTAAGCCTCACCCGCAGCCTGAACCCTGAGGCCTACCCTATTGATAAGCCATGCCGTGCAACGCAAACGCCCCTAACACGTATCCGTACCCCAATCTCGACCTTAGGCCTCACAGCGAGAAAAACGCTAACGCAAGCTCCAACCCTGACCCTGAACCCTAAGCCTCACAGGAAGACTGAACCCTGAGGCCTACACTACCAATAAGATGCGCCCTGCAACGCACACGCACCGTACCACGTATCAGTACCCCAATCTCGACCATAAGCCTCACCGGAAGCCTAAACCTAACCCTAGTTCCAAACCTGACCCTGAACCCTAAGCATCACCCGCAGCCTGAGCCCTGAGGCCTACGCTAAGGATAAGCCACGCCCTGCAATGAAAACGCCCCCTACCACGTATCCGTACCCCAATCTCGACCCTAAGCCTCATCAGAAGCCTAAACCTAACCCTAGTTCCAAGCCTGATCCTGAAACGTAAGCCTCACCTGCAGCCTGATCCCTGAGGCCTACGCTAAGGATAAACCGCGCCCTGCAACGAGAACGCCCCCTAACACATATACGTACCCCAGTCTCGAACCTAGGCCTCACCGTGAGCCTAACCCTAACCCTAAGTCCAACCGATACCCTGAACCCTAAGCCTCACCTGCATCCTGAACCCTGAGGCCTACCCTAACGATAAGCTGCGCCCTGAAACTCACACGCCCCCTAACATATATCCGTACCCCAATCTCGACCCTAAGCCTCACCGGGAGCCGAACGCTAATGCTACCTCGAACCCTGACCCTGAAACTTAAGCCTGACAGGAAGACTGAACCCTGAGGCCTACACTAACGATAAGCCACGCCCTGCAAGGCACACGCCATCTAACACGTATCCGTACCCCAATCTCGAACCGAATCCTCACCGGGATCATAAACCTAACCCTAGCTTCAACTCTGACCCTGAACCCTAAGCCTCACCTGCAGCATGAACCCTTAGGCCTACCCTAACGATAAGCCACGCCCTGCAACGCACACGCCACCTAACACGTATCTGTACCCCAATCTCGACCCTAGGCCTCACCAGAAGCCTAACCCTAACCCAGCTCCAACCCTGACCCTGAACCCTAAGCCTCACCCACAGCCTGAACCGTGAGGCCTACACTAACGATAAGCTGCGCCCTGCAACGAAAATGCCCCCTAACACATATCTGTACCCCAATCGCGACCCTAAGCATCACCAGAAGCCTAACCCTAACCCTAAGTCCAACCCTTACCCTGAACGCTAAGCCTCACCCACAGCCAGAACCCTGAGGCCTACCCTAACGATAAGCCACGCCCTGCAACGCACACACCCCCTAACAAGAATCCATACCAAAATCTCGACCCTAGGCCTCACCGCGAGCCTAACCCTAACCCTAGCTCCAACCCTGACCATGAACCTTAAGCCTCCCACGCAGACTGAACCCTGAGGCCTTCCATAACGATCAGCTGTGCCCAGCAATGCACACGCCCCCTAACACGTATCTGTACCCCAATCTCGACCCTAGGCCTAAGCGGGACCCTCACCCTAACCCTATCTCCAACCCTGACCCTGGACCCTAAGCCTCACCCGCAGCCTGAACCCTGAGGCCTACCCTAAAGATAAGCCACGCACTGCAACAAAAATGCCCACTAACACATATCCGTACCCCATTCGCGACCCTAGGCCTCACTGGGATCCTATCCCTAAACCTACCTCCAACCCTGATCATGAACCCTAAGCCTCACCCGCAGACTGAACCCTGAGGCCTACCCTAATGATCAGCCATGCCCTGCAATGCTCACGCCCCCTAACACGTATACCTACCCCAATCTCGACCCTAGCCCACAGCGAGAGCGTTACCTTAACTCTAGCTCGAATTCTGGCCCTGAACACTAAGCCTCAACCGCAGCCTGAACCCTGAGACCTACCCTAACGATAAGCCACGCCCTGCAACAAAAACGCCCCCTAACACATATCCGTACCCCAATCACGAACCTAGGCCTCACCGGGAGCCTAACCTTAAACCTAAGTGCAACCCTTACCCTGAACCCTAAGCCTCACACGCAGCCTGAACCCTAATGATCAGCCGTGCCCTGCAATGCACACGCCCCCTAGCACGTATCCGTACCCAAATCTCCACCCTAGGCCTCAGCGATAGCGTAACCCTAACCCTAGCTCCAACCCTGATCCTGAACACTAAGCCTCACCCGCACCGGAACCCTGAGGCCTACCCTAACGATAAGCTGCGCCCTGCAACCCACACGGCCCCTAACACGTATTCGTACCCCAATCTGGACCGAAGGCCTCACCGGGAGCCTAAACCTAACCCTAGCTCCAACCCTGACACCTAAACCTAAGCCTCGCCCGCAGCCTGAACGTGAGGCCTAACCTAACGATAAGCCGTGCCCTGCAATGCACAGGCCCCAAAACACATATACGTACCCCAATCTCCACCATAGCCCTCACCGGGAGCCTCACCCTAACCCTAGCTCTAACCCTGACCATGATCCCTAAGCCTCACCCTCACCCTGTACCCTGAGGCCTACCGTAACGATCAGCCATGCCCTGCAATGCACACGCTCCCTAACACGTATCCGTAACCCAATCTCGACCGTAGGATTCAGCGAGAGCCTAACCCTAATCCTAGCTCCGAAACTGACCCTGAACCCTAAGCCTCACCCGCAGCCGGATCCCTGAGGCCTACCCTAACGATAAGCCACGCCCTGCAAATAAAACGCCCCCTAACACATATCCGTACCCGAATCGAGAACCTACGCCTCACCGGGAGCCTAACCCTAACCCTAAATCCAACCCTTACCCTGAACGCTAAACCTCACCCGCAGCCTGAACCCAGAGGCCTACCCTAACGATAAGCCACGCCATGCAACGCAGACGTCCCCTAACACGTATCCGTACCACAATCTCCACCCTAGGCCTCATCGGGAGCCTAACCCTAACCCGAGCTCCAACCATGTCCCTGAAACCTAAGCCTCATCTGCAGTCTGAACCCTGAGGCTTACTCTAACGATAAACCGCGCCGTGCCACTCACACGCCCCCTTACACATATCCGTAGCCCAATCTCGACCCTAGGCCTCACCGGGAGCCTAAACCTAACCCTAAGTCCAACCCTTACCCTGAACACTAAGCCTCGCCCGCAGCCTGAACCCTGAGGCCTACCCTAACGATAAGCCGCGCCCTGAAACCCACACACCCCCTAACACGTATCCGTACCCCAATCTCCACCGTAGGCCACAGCGGGAACCTAACCCTAACCCTACATCCAAACATTACCCTGAACCCTAAGCCTCACCAGCAGCCTGAACCTGAGGCCTAACCTAGTGATAAGCAGCGCCCTGGAACGAACACGAACCCTAACCCTTATCCCTACCACAATCTCCTCCATAGGCCTCACCAGGAGCCTAACCCTAACCCTAGCTCCAACCCAGACTCTGAACCCTAAACCTCACCCGCAGCCTGAACCCTGAGGCCTACCCTAACCATAAGCCACGCCCTGCAATGCACACGCCCTCTAACACGTATCGGTACCCCAATCTCCACCGAAGGACTCAGCGGTAGACTAAACCTAACCCTCGCTCCAATCCTGACCCTGAACCCTAAGCCTCTCCCGCAGCCTGAACCATGAGGCCTACCCTAACGATCAGCCGTGCCCTTCAATGCACACGCCCCCTAACACGTATCCGTAACCCAATCTCGACCATAGGACTCAGCGAGAGCCTAACGCTAACTCTCGCTCCAACCCTGACCCGGAACTCGAAGCCTTACCGACAGCCTGAACTGGGGCCTACCCTAACGATAAGCCGTGCCCTGGAACGAAAACGCCCCCTTACACATATCCGTACAGCAATCGCGACCCTAGGCCTCACTGGGAACCTAACCCTAACCCTAAGTCCAACCCTTACGCTGAAACCTAAGCCTCACCCACAGGCTGAACCCTGAGGCCTACCCTAACGCTAAGCCGTGCCCCGCAACGCACATGCCCCCTAACACGTGTCCGTACCCCAATCTCCACCATAGGCCTCACCGCGAGACAAAACCTAACCCTAGCTCCAAACCTGACACTGAATACTAAGCCTCACCCGCAGCCTGAACCCTGATGCCTACCCTAACGATAAACCGCGCCCTGAAACGCACACGTGCCCTAACAGGTACCCGTACCACAATCCCGACCACAGGCCTGACTGGGAGACTAACCATAACCCTAGCTCCAACCCTGACCATGAACACTAAGCCTCACCCGCAGCATGAACCCTGAGGCCTACCCTAACCATCAGGCACGCCCTGCAACCCACAGGCCCCCTAACAAGTATCAGTACCCCAATCTCCAACGAAGGCCTCACCGGGAGACTAAACCTAACCCTAGCTCCAACACTGACCCTGAACCCTAAGCCTCAACCACAGCCTGATCCCTAAGGCCTACCCTAAGGATAAGCCGGGCCCTGAAACGCACCAACCCCTAACACGTATCCGTACCACAATCTCCACCCCTGGCCTCACCGGGAGCCTAACCCTAACCCTAGCTCCAACCCTGACCTTGACCCCTAAGCCTCACGCGCAGCCTGAACCCTGAGGCCTACCCTAACGATCAGCAGCGCCCTGCAATGCACATGCCCACTAACACGTATCCGTTCCACAATCTCGACCCTGGCCTCACCAGCAGCCTAACCCTAACCCTAGCTCCAACCCTGACCATGAACCCTAAGTCTCACCCGCAGCCTGAACCCCGAGGGCTACCCAAACGATCAGCCGTGCCCTGCAATGCACACGCTCCCTAACACGTATCCGTACTCCAAACTCGACCCTAGGCCTCAGCGAGAGCCTAACCCTAACCCTAGCTCCAATCCTGACCCTGAACCCTAAGCCTCACCCACAGCCTGAACCCTGAGACCTACGCTCACGATAAGCCGCGCCCTGCAACGAAAACCCCGTTAACACATATCCGTAACCCAATCGCGAACCTAGGCCTCACCGGAAGCCTAAACCTAACCCGAAGTCCAAACCTTACCCTGAATCCTATGCCTCACCCGCAGCCGGAACCCAGAGGCCCACCCTAAGGATAAACCACGCCATGCAACGCACACGCCCCCTAACACGTTTCCGTACCCGAATCTCCACCGAAGTCCTCACCGGGAGACTAAACCTAACCCTAGCTCCAAACCTGACCATGACCACTAAGCCTCACCCGCAGCCTGAACCCTGAGGCCTACCCTAAAGATCAGCCATGCCCTGCAATGCACACGCCCCCTAACACGTATCCGTACCACAATCTCGACCCTAGGCATCACCAGGAGCCTAACCCTAACCCTAGCTCCAGCCCTGACCATGAACCCTAAGCCTCACCCGCAGCCTGAACCCTGAGGCCTACCCTAACGATCAGCAGCGCCCTTCAATGCACATGCCGTCTAACACGTATCCATACCACAATCTCGACCCTGGCCTCACCAGGAGCCTACCCCTAACACTAGCTCCAACCCTGACCATGAACTCTAAGCCTCACCCACAGCCTGAACCCTGAGGGCTACCCTAACGATTAGCCGTGCCCTGAAATGCACACGCCCCCTAACAGGTATCCGTACTCCAAACTCGACCCTAGGCCTCAGAGATAGCATAAACCTAACCCTAGCTCCAACCCTGACCCTGAACTCTAAGCCTCATCTTCAGCCTGAACCCTGAGGCCTACTCTAACGATAAGCCACGCCATGCAACTCACACGCTCCCTTACACGTATCCGTACCCCAATCCCGACCCTAGGCCTCACTGGGACCCTAACGCTAACCCTAGCTCCAACCCTGACCCTGAACCCTAAGCCTAACCGGAAGACGGAACCCTGAGGCCTACCCTAAATATAAGCCGCGCCCTGCAACGCACACACCCCCTAACACGTACCCATACACCAATCTCGACCCTAAGCCTCACCGGGAGCCTGACCAAAGCCCTAAATCCAACCGAGACCCTGAACCCTAAGCCTCACCTGCAGTCTGAACCCTGAGGCCTACTCTAACGAGAAGCCTCGCCCTGCAAAAAAACGCCCTGTAACACATATACGTACGCCAATCTCGACCCTTGGCCGCACTGGGATCCTAAACCTAGCCCTAATCCAACCGTTACCCTGAACACTAAGCCGCACCAGCATCCTGAACCCTGAGGCCTACCCTAACGATAAGACACGCCCTCCAACGCACACACCCCCTAACACGTATCCGTACCCCAATTTCAACCGTAAGCCTCACCGGGAGTCTAACACTAACCGTAGCTCCAACCCTGACCCTGAAATCTAAGCCTGACCAACAGCCCAATACCTGCGGCCTACCCTAACGACCAGCCACGCCCTGCAATGAACACGCCCCCTAACACGTATCCGTACCCCAATCTCGACCCAAAGCCTCACGGGGAGCCTAAACCTATCCCTAGCTCCAAACGTGACCCTGAACACTAAGTCTCACCCGCAGCCTGAACCCTGAGGCCTACCCTAATGTTAAGTCGCGCCCTGCAACGCAAACGCCCCCTAACACGTATCCGTACCCCAATCTCGAACCTAGGCCTCAGAGGGAGCCTAACCCTAACCCTAGCTCCCAGCCTGACCCTGAAACCTAAGCCTCATCCCCAGTCTGAACCCTGAGGCCTACCCTATCGATAAGCCACTCCCTGCAACGCAAACGCCCCCTAACACTTATCTGTACCCGAATCTCGACCCTAGGCCTCACCGCGAGCTGAACGCTAACTCTAGCTCAAACCCTGACCCTGAACCATAACCCTCACAGGAAGACTGAACTCTGAGGCCTACACTAACGATAAGCCACGCCCTGCCACGCACACGCCCCCTAACACGTATCAATACCCCAATCTCGGCCCTAAGCCTCACCGGAAGCCTAACCCTAACCCTAGCTCCAACTCTCACCCTGAACAGTAATCCTCAACTGCAGCCTGAATCCTGAGGCCTAACCTAAAGATAAGTGGCGCTATGCAACGCACACGCCCACTAACACGTATCCGTACCCTAATCTCGACCCTTGGCCTCACCGGGAGCTTAAACCTAACCTTAGCTCCAAACCTGACCCTGAAAACTAAGCCTCACCCGCAGCCTGAACCCTAAGGCCTACTGTAACGATAAGCCACGCCCTGCAACGCACCCGCCCCCTAACACGTATCCCTATCCCAATCTCGACCTTAGGCCTCACAGCGAGCCGAACGCTAACGCAAGCTCCAACACTGACCCTGAACCCTAAGCCTCACAGGAAGACTGAACCCTGAGGCCTACACTACAGATAAGCCGCGCCCTGCAACGCACACGCCCCCTACCACGTATCAGTACCACAATCTCGACCCTAAGCCTCACCAGAAGCCTAAACCTAACCCTAGTTCCAACCCTGACTGAACCGTAAGCCTCACCTGCAGCCTGAAACCTGAGGCCTACGCTAAGGATAAGCCGCGCCCTGCAACGAAAACGCCCCCTAACACATATCCGTACCCCACTCTCGAACCTAGGCCTCACCGCGAGCCTAACCCTAACCCTAAGTCCAACCGATACACTGAACCCTAAGCCTCACCTGCATCCTGAAACCTGAGGCCTACCCTAACGATAAGCCGCGCCCTGAAACTCACACGCCCCCTAACATATATCCGTACCCCAATCTCGACCCAAAGCCTCACCGGGAGCATAACCCTAAACCTAGCTCCAACCCTGACTCTGAACAATAAGCCTCACCCCCAGCCCGATACATGAGGCTTACCCTACCGATAAGCCGCGCCCTGCAGCACACACGCCCCCTGACACGTATCCGTACCCCAATCTCCACGCTAGGCCTCATCGGGAGCCTAACCCTAAACCTAGCTCCAACCCTGACCATGACAACTATGCCTCACCCGCTCCCTGTACGCTGAGGCCTACCCTAATGATCAGCCGTGCCCCGCAATGAACACGCCCCCTAACACGTATCCGTAACCCAATCTCGACAGTAGGATTCAGCAAGAGCCTAACCCTAACCCTAGCTCAAACCCTGACCCTGAACCCTAATCATCACCCGCACCCGCAGCCTGAACGTGAGTCCTACCCTAACGATAAGCCGTGCCCTGCAATGCACAAAGCCTCTAACACGTATCCGTACCCCAATCTCCACCGAAGGCCTCACCGGGAGCCTAAACCTAACCCTAGCTCAAACCCTGACCCTGAACCCTAAGCCTCACCTGCAGCCTGAACCCTGAGGGCTACCCTAACGATAAGCCGCGCCCTGCAAAAACAACGCCCCCTAACACATATCCGTAGCCCAATCTCGACCCTAGGCGTGACCGGGAACCTAAACCTAACCCTAATTCCAACACTTATCCTGAACCCTAAGCCTCACCCACTGCCACAACCCTGAGCCCTACCCTAACGATGAGCCACGCCTTGCAAAGCACACTCCCCATAACACGTATCCATACCCCAATCTCGGACCAGGCCTCAGTTGGAGCCTAACCCTAATCCTATCTCCAAACCTCACCCTGAAGCCTAAGCCTCACACGCAACCTGAACCCTGAGGCCTACCGTAACGTTAAGCTGCGCCCTGCAATGCACACTCCCCCTAACACGTATCCGTACGCCAATCTCGACCCTAAGCCTCACCGGGAGCCGAACGCTAACGCTAGCTCGAACCCTGACCCTGACCCTTAAGACTCACAGGAAGACTGAACCCTGAGGCCTACACTAACGATAAGCCACGCCCTGCAACGCACACGCCCCCTAACACGTATCCGTACCCCAATCTGGACCCGAATCCTCACCTGGAGCCTAAACCTAACCCTAGCTTCAACTCTGACCCTGAACCCTTAGCCTCACCCGCAGCCTGAACCCTTAGGCCTACCCTAACGATAACCCACGCCCTGCAACGAACACGCCTCCTAACACGTATGCGTACCCCAATCTCGACCCAAAGCCTCACAAGAACTTGAACACTAACCCTAGCTCCAACTCTCACCCTGAACCCTAAGCCTCACCCACAGTCAGAACCCTGAGGCCTAAGCTAACGATTAGCCACGCCGGGCAACTCACATGCCCCTTACACGTATTCGTACCCCAATCTCGACCCTAGGCCTCACCGGGAGCCTAACACTAACCCTAGCTCCAACACTGAACCTGAACGCTAAGCCTCACCTGCAGCCTGAACCCTGAGGCCTACGTTAACGAAAAGTGGCGCCCTGCAACCCACACGCCCCCTAACAAGTATCCGTACCACAATCACAACCCTAGGCCTCACCGGGAGCCTAACCCTAACCCGAGCTCCAACCATGTCCCTGAAACCTAAGCCTCATCTGCAGTCTGAACCCTGAGGCTTACTCTAACGATAAACCGCGCCGTGCCACTCACACGCCCCCTTACACATATCCGTAGCCCAATCTCGACCCTAGGCCTCACCGGGAGCCTAAACCTAACCCTAAGTCCAACCCTTACCCTGAACACTAAGCCTCGCCCGCAGCCTGAACCCTGAGGCCTACCCTAACGATAAGCCGCGCCCTGAAACCCACACACCCCCTAACACGTATCCGTACCCCAATCTCCACCGTAGGCCACAGCGGGAACCTAACCCTAACCCTACATCCAAACATTACCCTGAACCCTAAGCCTCACCAGCAGCCTGAACCTGAGGCCTAACCTAGTGATAAGCAGCGCCCTGGAACGCACACGAACCCTAACCCTTATCCCTACCGCAATCTCCTCCATAGGCCTCACCAGGAGCCTAACCCTAACCCTAGCTCCAACCCAGACTCTGAACCCTAAACCTCACCCGCAGCCTGAACCCTGAGGCCTACCCTAACCATAAGCCACGCCCTGCAATGCACACGCCCCCTAACACGTATCGGTACCCCAATCTCCACCGAAGGACTCACCGGTAGACTAAACCTAACCCTCGCTCCAATCCTGACCCTGAACCCTAAGCCTCTCCCGCAGCCTGAACCATGAGGCCTACCCTAACGATCAGCCGTGCCCTTCAATGCACACGCCCCCTAACACGTATCCGTAACCCAATCTCGACCATAGGACTCAGCGAGAGCCTAACGCTAACTCTCGCTCCAACCCTGACCCGGAACTCGAAGCCTTACCGACAGCCTGAACTGGGGCCTACCCTAACGATAAGCCGTGCCCTGCAACGAAAACGCCCCCTAACACATATCCGTACAGCAATCGCGACCCTAGGCCTCACTGGGAACCTAACCCTAACCCTAAGTCCAACCCTTACCCTGAAACCTAAGCCTCACCCACAGGCTGAACCCTGAGGCCTACCCTAACGCTAAGCCGTGCCCCGCAACGCACATGCCCCCTAACACGTGTCCGTACCCCAATCTCCACCATAGGCCTCACCGCGAGACAAAACCTAACCCTAGCTCCAACCCAGACCCTAAACCCTAAACCTCACCCGCAGCCTGAACCCTGAGGCCTACCTTAACAATAAGCCGTGCCCTGAAACGCACACGCCCCCTAACAAGTATCAGTACCCCAATCTCCAACGAAGGCCTCACCGGGAGACTAAACCTAACCCTAGCTCCAACACTGACCCTGAACCCTAAGCCTCAACCACAGCCTGATCCCTAAGGCCTACCCTAAGGATAAGCCGGGCCCTGAAACGCACTAACCCCTAACACGTATCCGTACCACAATCTCCACCCCTGGCCTCACCGGGAGCCTAACCCTAACCCTAGCTCCAACCCTGACCTTGACCCCTAAGCCTCACGCGCAGCCTGAACCCTGAGGCCTACCCTAACGATCAGCAGCGCCCTGCAATGCACATGCCCCCTAACACGTATCCGTTCCACAATCTCGACCCTGGCCTCACCAGCAGCCTAACCCTAACCCTAGCTCCAACCCTGACCATGAACCCTAAGTCTCACCCGCAGCCTGAACCCCGAGGGCTACCCAAACGATCAGCCGTGCCCTGCAATGCACACGCTCCCTAACACGTATCCGTACTCCAAACTCGACCCTAGGCCTCAGCAAGAGCCTAACCCTAACCCTAGCTCCAATCCTGACCCTGAACCCTAAGCCTCACCCACAGCCTGAACCCTGAGACCTACGCTCACGATAAGCCACGCCCTGCAACGAAAACCCCCGTTAACACATATCCGTAACCCAATCGCGAACCTAGGCCTCACCGGAAGCCTAAACCTAACCCGAAGTCCAACCCTTACCCTGAACCCTATGCCTCACCCGCAGCCGGAACCCAGAGGCCCACCCTAAGGATAAACCACGCCATGCAACGCACACGCCCCCTAACACGTTTCCGTACCCGAATCTCCACTGAAGTCCTCACCGGGAGACTAAACCTAACCCTAGCTCCAAACCTGACCATGACCACTAAGCCTCACCCACAGCCTGAACCCTGAGGCCTACCCTAAAGATCAGCCGTGCCCTGCAATGCACACGCCCCCTAACACGTATCCGTACCACAATCTCGACCCTAGGCATCACCAGGAGCCTAACCCTAACCCTAGCTCCAGCCCTGACCATGAACCCTAAGCCTCACCCGCAGCCTGAACCCTGAGGCCTACCCTAACGATCAGCAGCGCCCTTCAATGCACATGCCGTCTAACACGTATCCGTACCACAATCTCGACCCTGGCCTCACCAGGAGCCTACCCCTAACACTAGCTCCAACCCTGACCATGAACTCTAAGCCTCACCCACAGCCTGAACCCTGAGGGCTACCCTAACGATTAGCCGTGCCCTGAAATGCACACGCCCCCTAACACGTATCCGTACTCCAAACTCGACCCTAGGCCTCAGAGAGAGCATAAACCTAACCCTAGCTCCAACCCTGACCCTGAACTCTAAGCCTCATCTTCAGCCTGAACCCTGAGGCCTACTCTAACGATAAGCCACGCCATGCAACTCACACGCTCCCTTACACGTATCCATACCCCAATCCCGACCCTAGGCCTCACTGGGACCCTAACGCTAACCCTAGCTCCAACCCTGACCCTGAACCCTAAGCCTAACCGGAAGACGGAACCCTGAGGCCTACCCTAAATATAAGCCGCGCCCTGCAACGCACACACCCCCTAACACGTACCCATACACCAATCTCGACCCTAAGCCTCACCGGGAGCCTGACCAAAGCCCTAAATCCAACCCAGACCCTGAACCCTAAGCCTCACCCGCAGTCTGAACCCTGAGGCCTACCCTAACGAGAAGCCTCGCCCTGCAAAAAAACGCCCTGTAACACATATACGTACGCCAATCTCGACCCTTGGCCGCACTGGGATCCTAAACCTAGCCCTAAGTCCAACCGTTACCCTGAACACTAAGCCGCACCAGCATCCTGAACCCTGAGGCCTACCCTAACGATAAGACACGCCCTCCAACGCACACACCCCCTAACACGTATCCGTACCCCAATTTCAACCGTAAGCCTCACCGGGAGTCTAACACTAACCGTAGCTCCAACCCTGACCCTGAAATCTAAGCCTGACCAACAGCTCAATACCTGCGGCCTACCCTAACGACCAGCCACGCCCTGCAATGAACACGCCCCCTAACACGTATCCGTACCCCAATCTCGACCCAAAGCCTCACGGGGAGCCTAAACCTATCCCTAGCTCCAAACGTGACCCTGAACACTAAGTCTCACCCGCAGCCTGAACCCTGAGGCCTACCCTAATGTTAAGTCGCGCCCTGCAACGCAAACGCCCCCTAACACGTATCCGTACCCCAATCTCGAACCTAGGCCTCAGAGGGAGCCTAACCCTAACCCTAGCTCCCAGCCTGACCCTGAAACCTAAGCCTCATCCCCAGTCTGAACCCTGAGGCCTACCCTATCGATAAGCCACTCCCTGCAACGCAAACGCCCCCTAACACTTATCTGTACCCGAATCTCGACCCTAGGCCTCACCGCGAGCTGAACGCTAACTCTAGCTCAAACCCTGACCCTGAACCATAACCCTCACAGGAAGACTGAACTCTGAGGCCTACACTAACGATAAGCCACGCCCTGCCACGCACACGCCCCCTAACACGTATCAATACCCCAATCTCGGCCCTAAGCCTCACCGGGAGCTTAAACCTAACCTTAGCTCCAAACCTGACCCTGAAAACTAAGCCTCACCCGCAGCCTGAACCCTAAGGCCTACTGTAACGATAAGCCACGCCCTGCAACGCACACGCCCCCTAACACGTATCCCTATCCCAATCTCGACCTTAGGCCTCACAGCGAGCCGAACGCTAACGCAAGCTCCAACACTGACCCTGAACCCTAAGCCTCACAGGAAGACTGAACCCTGAGGCCTACACTACAGATAAGCCGCGCCCTGCAACGCACACGCCCCCTACCACGTATCAGTACCACAATCTCGACCCTAAGCCTCACCAGAAGCCTAAAACTAACCCTAGTTCCAACACTGACCCTGAACCCTATGCATCACCCGCAGCCTGAACCCTGAGGCCTACGCTAAGGATAAGCCGCACCCTGCAACAAAAACGACCCCTACCACGTATCCGTACCCCAATCTCGACCCTAAGCCTCACCAGAAGCCTAAACCTAACCCTAGTTCCAACCCTGACTGAACCGTAAGCCTCACCTGCAGCCTGAAACCTGAGGCCTACGCTAAGGATACGCCACGCCCTGCAACGAAAACGCCCCCTAACACATATCCGTACCCCACTCTCGAACCTAGGCCTCACCGCGAGCCTAACCCTAACCCTAAGTCCAACCGATACACTGAACCCTAAGCCTCACCTGCATCCTGAAACCTGAGGCCTACCCTAACGATAAGCTGCGCCCTGAAACTCACACGCCCCCTAACATATATCCGTACCCCAATCTCGACCCAAAGCCTCACCGGGAGCATAACCCTAACCCTAGCTCCAACCCTGACCCTGAACAATAAGCATCACCCCCAGCCCGATACATGAGGCTTACCCTACCGATAAGCCGCGCCCTGCAGCACACACGCCCCCTGACACGTATCCGTACCCCAATCTCGACCCTACGCCTCACCGGGAGCATAACCCTAACCCTAGCTCCAAACCTGACTCTGAACACTAAGCCTCACCCGCAGCCTGAACCCGGAGGCTTACCCTAACGATAAGCCGCGCCCTGCAACACACACGCCCCCTAACACGTATCCTTAACACAATCTCCACGCTAGGCCTCATCGGGAGCCTAACCCTAAACCTAGCTCCAACCCTGACCATGACAACTATGCCTCACCCGCTCCCTGTACGCTGAGGCCTACCCTAATGATCAGCCGTGCCCCGCAATGAACACGCCCCCTAACACGTATCCGTAACCCAATCTCGACAGTAGGATTCAGCAAGAGCCTAACCCTAATCCTAGCTCAAACCCTGACCCTGAACCCTAATCATCACCCGCACCCGCAGCCTGAACGTGAGTCCTACCCTAACGATAAGCCGTGCCCTGCAATGCACAAAGCCTCTAACACGTATCCGTACCCCAATCTCCACCGAAGGCCTCACCGGGAGCCTAAACCTAACCCTAGCTCAAACCCTGACCCTGAACCCTAAGCCTCACCAGCAGCCTGAACCCTGAGGGCTACCCTAACGATAAGCCGCGCCCTGCAAAAACAACGCCCCCTAACACATATCCGTAGCCCAATCTCGACCCTAGGCGTGACCGGGAACCTAAACCTAACCCTAATTCCAACACTTATCCTGAACCCTAAGCCTCACCCACTGCCACAACCCTGAGCCCTACCCTAACGATGAGCCACGCCTTGCAAAGCACACTCCCCATAACACGTATCCATACCCCAATCTCGGACCAGGCCTCAGTTGGAGCCTAACCCTAATCCTATCTCCAAACCTCACCCTGAAGCCTAAGCCTCACACGCAACCTGAACCCTGAGGCCTACCGTAACGTTAAGCTGCGCCCTACAATGCACACTCCCCCTAAGACGTATCCGTATGCCAATCTCGACCCTAAGCCTCACCGGGTGCCGAACGCTAACGCTAGCTCGAACCCTGACCCTGACCCTTAAGACTCACAGGAAGACTGAACCCTGAGGCCTACACTAACGATAAGCCACGCCCTGCAACGCACACGCCCCCTAACACGTATCCGTACCCCAATCTGGACCCGAATCCTCACCTGGAGCCTAAACCTAACCCTAGCTTCAACTCTGACCCTGAACCCTTAGCCTCACCCGCAGCCTGAACCCTTAGGCCTACCCTAACGATAACCCACGCCCTGCAACGAACACGCCTCCTAACACGTATGCGTACCCCAATCTCGACCCAAAGCCTCACAAGAACTTGAACACTAACCCTAGCTCCAACTCTCACCCTGAACCCTAAGCCTCACCCACAGTCAGAACCCTGAGGCCTAAGCTAACGATTAGCCACGCCGGGCAACTCACATGCCCCTTACACGTATTCGTACCCCAATCTCGACCCTAGGCCTCACCGGGAGCCTAACACTAACCCTAGCTCCAACACTGAACCTGAACGCTAAGCCTCACCTGCAGCCTGAACCCTGAGGCCTACGTTAACGAAAAGTGGCGCCCTGCAACCCACACGCCCCCTAACAAGTATCCGTACCACAATCACAACCCTAGGCCTCACCGGGAGCCTAACCCTAACCCGAGCTCCAACCATGTCCCTGAAACCTAAGCCTCATCTGCAGTCTGAACCCTGAGGCTTACTCTAACGATAAACCGCGCCGTGCCACTCACACGCCCCCTTACACATATCCGTAGCCCAATCTCGACCCTAGGCCTCACCGGGAGCCTAAACCTAACCCTAAGTCCAACCCTTACCCTGAACACTAAGCCTCGCCCGCAGCCTGAACCCTGAGGCCTACCCTAACGATAAGCCGCGCCCTGAAACCCACACACCCCCTAACACGTATCCGTACCCCAATCTCCACCGTAGGCCACAGCGGGAACCTAACCCTAACCCTACATCCAAACATTACCCTGAACCCTAAGCCTCACCAGCAGCCTGAACCTGAGGCCTAACCTAGTGATAAGCAGCGCCCTGGAACGCCCACGAACCCTAACCCTTATCCCTACCACAATCTCCTCCATAGGCCTCACCGGGAGCCTAACCCTAACCCTAGCTCCAACCCAGACTCTGAACCCTAAACCTCACCCGCAGCCTGAACCCTGAGGCCTATCCTAACCATAAGCCACGCCCTGCAATGCACACGCCCCCTAACACGTATCGGTACCCCAATCTCCACCGAAGGACTCACCGGTAGACTAAACCTAACCCTCGCTCCAATCCTGACCCTGAACCCTAAGCCTCTCCCGCAGCCTGAACCATGAGGCCTACCCTAACGATCAGCCGTGCCCTTCAATGCACACGCCCCCTAACACGTATCCGTAACCCAATCTCGACCATAGGACTCAGCGAGAGCCTAACGCTAACTCTCGCTCCAACCCTGACCCGGAACTCGAAGCCTTACCGACAGCCTGAACTGGGGCCTACCCTAACGATAAGCCGTGCCCTGCAACGAAAACGCCCCCTAACACATATCCGTACAGCAATCGCGACCCTAGGCCTCACTGGGAACCTAACCCTAACCCTAAGTCCAACCCTTACCCTGAAACCTAAGCCTCACCCACAGGCTGAACCCTGAGGCCTACCCTAACGCTAAGCCGTGCCCCGCAACGCACATGCCCCCTAACATGTGTCCGTACCCCAATCTCCACCATAGGCCTCACCGCGAGACAAAACCTAACCCTAGCTCCAACCCAGACCCTAAACCCTAAACCTCACCCGCAGCCTGAACCCTGAGGCCTACCTTAACAATAAGCCGTGCCCTGAAACGCACACGCCCCCTAACAAGTATCAGTACCCCAATCTCCAACGAAGGCCTCACCGGGAGACTAAACCTAACCCTAGCTCCAACACTGACCCTGAACCCTAAGCCTCAACCACAGCCTGATCCCTAAGGCCTACCCTAAGGATAAGCCGGGCCCTGAAACGCACCAACCCCTAACACGTATCCGTACCACAATCTCCACCCCAGGCCTCACCGGGAGCCTAACCCTAACCCTAGCTCCAACCCTGACCTTGACCCCTAAGCCTCACGCGCAGCCTGAACCCTGAGGCCTACCCTAACGATCAGCAGCGCCCTGCAATGCACATGCCCCCTAACACGTATCCGTTCCACAATCTCGACCCTGGCCTCACCAGCAGCCTAACCCTAACCCTAGCTCCAACCCTGACCATGAACCCTAAGTCTCACCCGCAGCCTGAACCCCGAGGGCTACCCAAACGATCAGCCGTGCCCTGCAATGCACACGCTCCCTAACACGTATCCGTACTCCAAACTCGACCCTAGGCCTCAGCAAGAGCCTAACCCTAACCCTAGCTCCAATCCTGACCCTGAACCCTAAGCCTCACCCACAGCCTGAACCCTGAGACCTACGCTCACGATAAGCCGCGCCCTGCAACGAAAACCCCCGTTAACACATATCCGTAACCCAATCGCGAACCTAGGCCTCACCGGAAGCCTAAACCTAACCCGAAGTCCAACCCTTACCCTGAACCCTATGCCTCACCCGCAGCCGGAACCCAGAGGCCCACCCTAAGGATAAACCACGCCATGCAACGCACACGCCCCCTAACACGTTTCCGTACCCGAATCTCCACTGAAGTCCTCACCGGGAGACTAAACCTAACCCTAGCTCCAAACCTGACCATGACCACTAAGCCTCACCCACAGCCTGAACCCTGAGGCCTACCCTAAAGATCAGCCGTGCCCTGCAATGCACACGCCCCCTAACACGTATCCGTACCACAATCTCGACCCTAGGCATCACCAGGAGCCTAACCCTAACCCTAGCTCCAGCCCTGACCATGAACCCTAAGCCTCACCCGCAGCCTGAACCCTGAGGCCTACCCTAACGATCAGCAGCGCCCTTCAATGCACATGCCGTCTAACAAGTATCCGTACCACAATCTCGACCCTGGCCTCACCAGGAGCCTACCCCTAACACTAGCTCCAACCCTGACCATGAACTCTAAGCCTCACCCACAGCCTGAACCCTGAGGGCTACCCTAACGATTAGCCGTGCCCTGAAATGCACACGCCCCCTAACACGTATCCGTACTCCAAACTCGACCCTAGGCCTCAGAGAGAGCATAAACCTAACCCTAGCTCCAACCCTGACCCTGAACTCTAAGCCTCATCTTCAGCCTGAACCCTGAGGCCTACTCTAACGATAAGCCACGCCATGCAACTCACACGCTCCCTTACACGTATCCGTACCCCAATCCCGACCCTAGGCCTCACTGGGACCCTAACGCTAACCCTAGCTCCAACCCTGACCCTGAACCCTAAGCCTAACCGGAAGACGGAACCCTGAGGCCTACCCTAAATATAAGCCGCGCCCTGCAACGCACACACCCCCTAACACGTACCCATACACCAATCTCGACCCTAAGCCTCACCGGGAGCCTGACCAAAGCCCTAAATCCAACCGAGACCCTGAACCCTAAGCCTCACCCGCAGTCTGAACCCTGAGGCCTACCCTAACGAGAAGCCTCGCCCTGAAAAAAACGCCCTGTAACACATATACGTACGCCAATCTCGACCCTTGGCCGCACTGGGATCCTAAACCTAGCCCTAAGTCCAACCGTTACCCTGAACACTAAGCCGCACCAGCATCCTGAACCCTGAGGCCTACCCTAACGATAAGACACGCCCTCCAACGCACACACCCCCTAACACGTATCCGTACCCCAATTTCAACCGTAAGCCTCACCGGGAGTCTAACACTAACCGTAGCTCCAACCCTGACCCTGAAATCTAAGCCTGACCAACAGCTCAATACCTGCGGCCTACCCTAACGACCAGCCACGCCCTGCAATGAACACGCCCCCTAACACGTATCCGTACCCCAATCTCGACCCAAAGCCTCACGGGGAGCCTAAACCTATCCCTAGCTCCAAACGTGACCCTGAACACTAAGTCTCACCCGCAGCCTGAACCCTGAGGCCTACCCTAATGTTAAGTCGCGCCCTGCAACGCAAACGCCCCCTAACACGTATCCGTACCCCAATCTCGAACCTAGGCCTCAGAGGGAGCCTAACCCTAACCCTAGCTCCCAGCCTGACCCTGAAACCTAAGCCTCATCCCCAGTCTGAACCCTGAGGCCTACCCTATCGATAAGCCACTCCCTGCAACGCAAACGCCCCCTAACACTTATCTGTACCCGAATCTCGAACCTAGGCCTCACCGCGAGCTGAACGCTAACTCTAGCTCAAACCCTGACCCTGAACCATAACCCTCACAGGAAGACTGAACTCTGAGGCCTACACTAACGATAAGCCACGCCCTGCCACGCACACGCCCCCTAACACGTATCAATACCCCAATCTCGGCCCTAAGCCTCACCGGGAGCTTAAACCTAACCTTAGCTCCAAACCTGACCCTGAAAACTAAGCCTCACCCGCAGCCTGAACCCTAAGGCCTACTGTAACGATAAGCCACGCCCTGCAACGCACACGCCCCCTAACACGTATCCCTATCCCAATCTCGACCTTAGGCCTCACAGCGAGCCGAACGCTAACGCAAGCTCCAACACTGACCCTGAACCCTAAGCCTCACAGGAAGACTGAACCCTGAGGCCTACACTACAGATAAGCCGCGCCCTGCAACGCACACGCCCCCTACCACGTATCAGTACCACAATCTCGACCCTAAGCCTCACCAGAAGCCTAAAACTAACCCTAGTTCCAACACTGACCCTGAACCCTATGCATCACCCGCAGCCTGAACCCTGAGGCCTACGCTAAGGATAAGCCGCACCCTGCAACAAAAACGACCCCTACCACGTATCCGTACCCCAATCTCGACCCTAAGCCTCACCAGAAGCCTAAACCTAACCCTAGTTCCAACCCTGACTGAACCGTAAGCCTCACCTGCAGCCTGAAACCTGAGGCCTACGCTAAGGATAAGCCGCGCCCTGCAACGAAAACGCCCCCTAACACATATCCGTACCCCACTCTCGAACCTAGGCCTCACTGCGAGCCTAACCCTAACCCTAAGTCCAACCGATACACTGAACCCTAAGCCTCACCTGCATCCTGAAACCTGAGGCCTACCCTAACGATAAGCTGCGCCCTGAAACTCACACGCCCCCTAACATATATCCGTACCCCAATCTCGACCCAAAGCCTCACCGGGAGCATAACCCTAACCCTAGCTCCAACCCTGACCCTGAACAATAAGCATCACCCCCAGCCCGATACATGAGGCTTACCCTACCGATAAGCCGCGCCCTGCAGCACACACGCCCCCTGACACGTATCCGTACCCCAATCTCGACCCTACGCCTCACCGGGAGCATAACCCTAACCCTAGCTCCAAACCTGACTCTGAACACTAAGCCTCACCCGCAGCCTGAACCCGGAGGCTTACCCTAACGATAAGCCGCGCCCTGCAACACACACGCCCCCTAACACGTATCCTTAACACAATCTCCACGCTAGGCCTCATCGGGAGCCTAACCCTAAACCTAGCTCCAACCCTGACCATGACAACTATGCCTCACCCGCTCCCTGTACGCTGAGGCCTACCCTAATGATCAGCCGTGCCCCGCAATGAACACGCCCCCTAACACGTATCCGTAACCCAATCTCGACAGTAGGATTCAGCAAGAGCCTAACCCTAATCCTAGCTCAAACCCTGACCCTGAACCCTAATCATCACCCGCACCCGCAGCCTGAACGTGAGTCCTACCCTAACGATAAGCCGTGCCCTGCAATGCACAAAGCCTCTAACACGTATCCGTACCCCAATCTCCACCGAAGGCCTCACCGGGAGCCTAAACCTAACCCTAGCTCAAACCCTGACCCTGAACCCTAAGCCTCACCAGCAGCCTGAACCCTGAGGGCTACCCTAACGATAAGCCGCGCCCTGCAAAAACAACGCCCCCTAACACATATCCGTAGGCCAATCTCGACCCTAGGCGTGACCGGGAACCTAAACCTAACCCTAATTCCAACACTTATCCTGAACCCTAAGCCTCACCCACTGCCACAACCCTGAGCCCTACCCTAACGATGAGCCACGCCTTGCAAAGCACGCTCCCCATAACACGTATCCATACCCCAATCTCGGACCAGGCCTCAGTTGGAGCCTAACCCTAATCCTATCTCCAAACCTCACCCTGAAGCCTAAGCCTCACACGCAACCTGAACCCTGAGGCCTACCGTAACGTTAAGCTGCGCCCTACAATGCACACTCCCCCTAAGACGTATCCGTACGCCAATCTCGACCCTAAGCCTCACCGGGTGCCGAACGCTAACGCTAGCTCGAACCCTGACCCTGACCCTTAAGACTCACAGGAAGACTGAACCCTGAGGCCTACACTAACGATAAGCCACGCCCTGCAACGCACACGCCCCCTAACACGTATCCGTACCCCAATCTGGACCCGAATCCTCACCTGGAGCCTAAACCTAACCCTAGCTTCAACTCTGACCCTGAACCCTTAGCCTCACCCGCAGCCTGAACCCTTAGGCCTACCCTAACGATAACCCACGCCCTGCAACGAACACGCCTCCTAACACGTATGCGTACCCCAATCTCGACCCAAAGCCTCACAAGAACTTGAACACTAACCCTAGCTCCAACTCTCACCCTGAAACCTAAGCCTCACCCACAGTCAGAACCCTGAGGCCTAAGCTAACGATTAGCCACGCCGGGAAACTCACATGCCCCTTACACGTATTCGTACCCCAATCTCGACCCTAGGCCTCACCGGGAGCCTAACACTAACCCTAGCTCCAACACTGAACCTGAACGCTAAGCCTCACCTGCAGCCTGAACCCTGAGGCCTACGTTAACGAAAAGTGGCGCCCTGCAACCCACACGCCCCCTAACAAGTATCCGTACCACAATCACAACCCTAGGCCTCACCGGGAGCCTAACCCTAACCCGAGCTCCAACCATGTCCCTGAAACCTAAGCCTCATCTGCAGTCTGAACCCTGAGGCTTACTCTAACGATAAACCGCGCCGTGCCACTCACACGCCCCCTTACACATATCCGTAGCCCAATCTCGACCCTAGGCCTCACCGGGAGCCTAAACCTAACCCTAAGTAAAACCCTTACCCTGAACACTAAGCCTCGCCCGCAGCCTGAACCCTGAGGCCTACCCTAACGATAAGCCGCGCCCTGAAACCCACACACCCCCTAACACGTATCCGTACCCCAATCTCCACCGTAGGCCACAGCGGGAACCTAACCCTAACCCTACATCCAAACATTACCCTGAACCCTAAGCCTCACCAGCAGCCTGAACCTGAGGCCTAACCTAGTGATAAGCAGCGCCCTGGAACGCCCACGAACCCTAACCCTTATCCCTACCACAATCTCCTCCATAGGCCTCACCGGGAGCCTAACCCTAACCCTAGCTCCAACCCAGACTCTGAACCCTAAACCTCACCCGCAGCCTGAACCCTGAGGCCTATCCTAACCATAAGCCACGCCCTGCAATGCACACGCCCCCTAACACGTATCGGTACCCCAATCTCCACCGAAGGACTCACCGGTAGACTAAACCTAACCCTCGCTCCAATCCTGACCCTGAACCCTAAGCCTCTCCCGCAGCCTGAACCATGAGGCCTACCCTAACGATCAGCCGTGCCCTTCAATGCACACGCCCCCTAACACGTATCCGTAACCCAATCTCGACCATAGGACTCAGCGAGAGCCTAACGCTAACTCTCGCTCCAACCCTGACCCGGAACTCGAAGCCTTACCGACAGCCTGAACTGGGGCCTACCCTAACGATAAGCCGTGCCCTGCAACGAAAACGCCCCCTAACACATATCCGTACAGCAATCGCGACCCTAGGCCTCACTGGGAACCTAACCCTAACCCTAAGTCCAACCCTTACCCTGAAACCTAAGCCTCACCCACAGGCTGAACCCTGAGGCCTACCCTAACGCTAAGCCGTGCCCCGCAACGCACATGCCCCCTAACATGTGTCCGTACCCCAATCTCCACCATAGGCCTCACCGCGAGACAAAACCTAACCCTAGCTCCAACCCAGACCCTAAACCCTAAACCTCACCCGCAGCCTGAACCCTGAGGCCTACCTTAACAATAAGCCGTGCCCTGAAACGCACACGCCCCCTAACAAGTATCAGTACCCCAATCTCCAACGAAGGCCTCACCGGGAGACTAAACCTAACCCTAGCTCCAACACTGACCCTGAACCCTAAGCCTCAACCACAGCCTGATCCCTAAGGCCTACCCTAAGGATAAGCCGGGCCCTGAAACGCACCAACCCCTAACACGTATCCGTACCACAATCTCCACCCCAGGCCTCACCGGGAGCCTAACCCTAACCCTAGCTCCAACCCTGACCTTGACCCCTAAGCCTCACGCGCAGCCTGAACCCTGAGGCCTACCCTAACGATCAGCAGCGCCCTGCAATGCACATGCCCCCTAACACGTATCCGTTCCACAATCTCGACCCTGGCCTCACCAGCAGCCTAACCCTAACCCTAGCTCCAACCCTGACCATGAACCCTAAGTCTCACCCGCAGCCTGAACCCCGAGGGCTACCCAAACGATCAGCCGTGCCCTGCAATGCACACGCTCCCTAACACGTATCCGTACTCCAAACTCGACCCTAGGCCTCAGCAAGAGCCTAACCCTAACCCTAGCTCCAATCCTGACCCTGAACCCTAAGCCTCACCCACAGCCTGAACCCTGAGACCTACGCTCACGATAAGCCGCGCCCTGCAACGAAAACCCACGTTAACACATATCCGTAACCCAATCGCGAACCTAGGCCTCACCGGAAGCCTAAACCTAACCCGAAGTCCAACCCTTACCCTGAACCCTATGCCTCACCCGCAGCCGGAACCCAGAGGCCCACCCTAAGGATAAACCACGCCATGCAACGCACACGCCCCCTAACACGTTTCCGTACCCGAATCTCCACTGAAGTCCTCACCGGGAGACTAAACCTAACCCTAGCTCCAAACCTGACCATGACCACTAAGCCTCACCCACAGCCTGAACCCTGAGGCCTACCCTAAAGATCAGCCGTGCCCTGCAATGCACACGCCCCCTAACACGTATCCGTACCACAATCTCGACCCTAGGCATCACCAGGAGCCTAACCCTAACCCTAGCTCCAGCCCTGACCATGAACCCTAAGCCTCACCCGCAGCCTGAACCCTGAGGCCTACCCTAACGATCAGCAGCGCCCTTCAATGCACATGCCGTCTAACACGTATCCGTACCACAATCTCGACCCTGGCCTCACCAGGAGCCTACCCCTAACACTAGCTCCAACCCTGACCATGAACTCTAAGCCTCACCCACAGCCTGAACCCTGAGGGCTACCCTAACGATTAGCCGTGCCCTGAAATGCACACGCCCCCTAACACGTATCCGTACTCCAAACTCGACCCTAGGCCTCAGAGAGAGCATAAACCTAACCCTAGCTCCAACCCTGACCCTGAACTCTAAGCCTCATCTTCAGCCTGAACCCTGAGGCCTACTCTAACGATAAGCCACGCCATGCAACTCACACGCTCCCTTACACGTATCCGTACCCCAATCCCGACCCTAGGCCTCACTGGGACCCTAACGCTAACCCTAGCTCCAACCCTGACCCTGAACCCTAAGCCTAACCGGAAGACGGAACCCTGAGGCCTACCCTAAATATAAGCCGCGCCCTGCAACGCACACACCCCCTAACACGTACCCATACACCAATCTCGACCCTAAGCCTCACCGGGAGCCTGACCAAAGCCCTAAATCCAACCCAGACCCTGAACCCTAAGCCTCACCCGCAGTCTGAACCCTGAGGCCTACCCTAACGAGAAGCCTCGCCCTGCAAAAAAAACCCCTGTAACACATATACGTATGCCAATCTCGACCCTTGGGCGCACTGGGATCCTAAACCTAGCCCTAAGTCCAACCGTTACCCTGAACACTAAGCCGCACCAGCATCCTGAACCCTGAGGCCTACCCTAACGATAAGACACGCCCTCCAACGCACACACCCCCTAACACGTATCCGTACCCCAATTTCAACCGTAAGCCTCACCGGGATTCTAACACTAACCGTAGCTCCAACCCTGACCCTGAAATCTAAGCCTGACCAACAGCTCAATACCTGCGGCCTACCATAACGACCAGCCACGCCCTGCAATGAACACGCCCCCTAACACGTATCCGTACCCCAATCTCGACCCAAAGCCTCACGGGGAGCCTAAACCTATCCCTAGCTCCAAACGTGACCCTGAACACTAAGTCTCACCCGCAGCCTGAACCCTGAGGCCTACCCTAATGTTAAGTCGCGCCCTGCAACGCAAACGCCCCCTAACACGTATCCGTACCCCAATCTCGAACCTAGGCCTCAGAGGGAGCCTAACCCTAACCCTAGCTCCCAGCCTGACCCTGAAACCTAAGCCTCATCCCCAGTCTGAACCCTGAGGCCTACCCTATCGATAAGCCACTCCCTGCAACGCAAACGCCCCCTAACACTTATCTGTACCCGAATCTCGACCCTAGGCCTCACCGCGAGCTGAACGCTAACTCTAGCTCAAACCCTGACCCTGAACCATAACCCTCACAGGAAGACTGAACTCTGAGGCCTACACTAACGATAAGCCACGCCCTGCCACGCACACGCCCCCTAACACGTATCAATACCCCAATCTCGGCCCTAAGCCTCACCGGAAGCCTAACCCTAACCCTAGCTCCAACTCTCACCCTGAACAGTAATCCTCAACTGCAGCCTGAATCCTGAGGCCTAACCTAAAGATAAGTGGCGCTATGCAACGCACACGCCCACTAACACGTATCCGTACCCCAATCTCGACCCTTGGCCTCACCGGGAGCTTAAACCTAACCTTAGCTCCAAACCTGACCCTGAAAACTAAGCCTCACCCGCAGCCTGAACCCTAAGGCCTACTGTAACGATAAGCCACGCCCTGCAACGCACCCGCCCCCTAACACGTATCCCTATCCCAATCTCGCCCTTAGGCCTCACAGCGAGCCGAACGCTAACGCAAGCTCCAACACTGACCCTGAACCCTAAGCCTCACAGGAAGACTGAACCCTGAGGCCTACACTACAGATAAGCCGCGCCCTGCAACGCACACGCCCCCTACCACGTATCAGTACCACAATCTCGACCCTAAGCCTCACCAGAAGCCTAAACCTAACCCTAGTTCCAACCCTGACCCTGAACCCTATGCATCACCCGCAGCCTGAACCCTGAGGCCTACGCTAAGGATAAGCCGCACCCTGCAACAAAAACGACCCCTACCACGTATCCGTACCCCAATCTCGACCCTAAGCCTCACCAGAAGCCTAAACCTAACCCTAGTTCCAACCCTGACTGAACCGTAAGCCTCACCTGCAGCCTGAAACCTGAGGCCTACGCTAAGGATAAGCCGCGCCCTGCAACGAAAACGCCCCCTAACACATATCCGTACCCCACTCTCGAACCTAGGCCTCACCGCGAGCCTAACCCTAACCCTAAGTCCAACCGATACACTGAACCCTAAGCCTCACCTGCATCCTGAAACCTGAGGCCTACCCTAACGATAAGCTGCGCCCTGAAACTCACACGCCCCCTAACATATATCCGTACCCCAATCTCGACCCAAAGCCTCACCGGGAGCATAACCCTAACCCTAGCTCCAACCCTGACCCTGAACAATAAGCCTCACCCCCAGCCCGATACATGAGGCTTACCCTACCGATAAGCCGCGCCCTGCAGCACACACGCCCCCTGACACGTATCCGTACCCCAATCTCGACCCTACGCCTCACCGGGAGCATAACCCTAACCCTAGCTCCAAACCTGACTCTGAACACTAAGCCTCACCCGCAGCCTGAACCCGGAGGCTTACCCTAACGATAAGCCGCGCCCTGCAACACACACGCCCCCTAACACGTATCCTTAACACAATCTCCACGCTAGGCCTCATCGGGAGCCTAACCCTAAACCTAGCTCCAACCCTGACCATGACAACTATGCCTCACCCGCTCCCTGTACGCTGAGGCCTACCCTAATGATCAGCCGTGCCCCGCAATGAACACGCCCCCTAACACGTATCCGTAACCCAATCTCGACAGTAGGATTCAGCAAGAGCCTAAACCTAATCCTAGCTCAAACCCTGACCCTGAACCCTAATCATCACCCGCACCCGCAGCCTGAACGTGAGTCCTACCCTAACGATAAGCCGTGCCCTGCAATGCAAAAAGCCTCTAACACGTATCCGTACCCCAATCTCCACCGAAGGCCTCACCGGGAGCCTAAACCTAACCCTAGCTCAAACCCTGACCCTGAACCCTAAGCCTCACCAGCAGCCTGAACCCTGAGGGCTACCCTAACGATAAGCCGCGCCCTGCAAAAACAACGCCCCCTAACACATATCCGTAGGCCAATCTCGACCCTAGGCGTGACCGGGAACCTAAACCTAACCCTAATTCCAACACTTATCCTGAACCCTAAGCCTCACCCACTGCCACAACCCTGAGCCCTACCCTAACGATGAGCCACGCCTTGCAAAGCACACTCCCCATAACACGTATCCATACCCCAATCTCGGACCAGGCCTCAGTTGGAGCCTAACCCTAATCCTATCTCCAAACCTCACCCTGAAGCCTAAGCCTCACACGCAACCTGAACCCTGAGGCCTACCGTAACGTTAAGCTGCGCCCTGCAATGCACACTCCCCCTAACACGTATCCGTACGCCAATCTCGACCCTAAGCCTCACCGGGAGCCGAACGCTAACGCTAATCGAACCCTGACCCTGACCCTTAAGACTCACAGGAAGACTGAACCCTGAGGCCTACACTAACGATAAGCCACGCCCTGCAACGCACACGCCCCCTAACACGTATCCGTACCCCAATCTGGACCCGAATCCTCACCTGGAGCCTAAACCTAACCCTAGCTTCAACTCTGACCCTGAACCCTTAGCCTCACCCGCAGCCTGAACCCTAAGGCCTACCCTAACGATAACCCACGCCCTGCAACGAACACGCCTCCTAACACGTATGCGTACCCCAATCTCGACCCAAAGCCTCACAAGAACTTGAACACTAACCCTAGCTCCAACTCTCACCCTGAACCCTAAGCCTCACCCACAGTCAGAACCCTGAGGCCTAAGCTAACGATTAGCCACGACGGGCAACTCACATGCCCCTTACACGTATTCGTACCCCAATCTCGACCCTAGGCCTCACCGGGAGCCTAACACTAACCCTAGCTCCAACACTGAACCTGAACGCTAAGCCTCACCTGCAGCCTGAACCCTGAGGCCTACGTTAACGAAAAGTGGCGCCCTGCAACCCACACGCCCCCTAACAAGTATCCGTACCACAATCACAACCCTAGGCCTCACCGGGAGCCTAACCCTAACCCGAGCTCCAACCATGTCCCTGAAACCTAAGCCTCATCTGCAGTCTGAACCCTGAGGCTTACTCTAACGATAAACCACGCCGTGCCACTCACACGCCCCCTTACACATATCCGTAGCCCAATCTCGACCCTAGGCCTCACCGGGAGCCTAAACCTAACCCTAAGTCCAACCCTTACCCTGAACACTAAGCCTCGCCCGCAGCCTGAACCCTGAGGCCTACCCTAACGATAAGCCGCGCCCTGAAACCCACACACCCCCTAACACGTATCCGTACCCCAATCTCCACCGTAGGCCACAGCGGGAACCTAACCCTAACCCTACATCCAAACATTACCCTGAACCCTAAGCCTCACCAGCAGCCTGAACCTGAGGCCTAACCTAGTGATAAGCAGCGCCCTGGAACGCCCACGAACCCTAACCCTTATCCCTACCACAATCTCCTCCATAGGCCTCACCGGGAGCCTAACCCTAACCCTAGCTCCAACCCAGACTCTGAACCCTAAACCTCACCCGCAGCCTGAACCCTGAGGCCTATCCTAACCATAAGCCACGCCCTGCAATGCACACGCCCCCTAACACGTATCGGTACCCCAATCTCCACCGAAGGACTCACCGGTAGACTAAACCTAACCCTCGCTCCAATCCTGACCCTGAACCCTAAGCCTCTCCCGCAGCCTGAACCATGAGGCCTACCCTAACGATCAGCCGTGCCCTTCAATGCACACGCCCCCTAACACGTATCCGTAACCCAATCTCGACCATAGGACTCAGCGAGAGCCTAACGCTAACTCTCGCTCCAACCCTGACCCGGAACTCGAAGCCTTACCGACAGCCTGAACTGGGGCCTACCCTAACGATAAGCCGTGCCCTGCAACGAAAACGCCCCCTAACACATATCCGTACAGCAATCGCGACCCTAGGCCTCACTGGGAACCTAACCCTAACCCTAAGTCCAACCCTTACCCTGAAACCTAAGCCTCACCCACAGGCTGAACCCTGAGGCCTACCCTAACGCTAAGCCGTGCCCCGCAACGCACATGCCCCCTAACATGTGTCCGTACCCCAATCTCCACCATAGGCCTCACCGCGAGACAAAACCTAACCCTAGCTCCAACCCAGACCCTAAACCCTAAACCTCACCCGCAGCCTGAACCCTGAGGCCTACCTTAACAATAAGCCGTGCCCTGAAACGCACACGCCCCCTAACAAGTATCAGTACCCCAATCTCCAACGAAGGCCTCACCGGGAGACTAAACCTAACCCTAGCTCCAACACTGACCCTGAACCCTAAGCCTCAACCACAGCCTGATCCCTAAGGCCTACCCTAAGGATAAGCCGGGCCCTGAAACGCACCAACCCCTAACACGTATCCGTACCACAATCTCCACCCCAGGCCTCACCGGGAGCCTAACCCTAACCCTAGCTCCAACCCTGACCTTGACCCCTAAGCCTCACGCGCAGCCTGAACCCTGAGGCCTACCCTAACGATCAGCAGCGCCCTGCAATGCACATGCCCCCTAACACGTATCCGTTCCACAATCTCGACCCTGGCCTCACCAGCAGCCTAACCCTAACCCTAGCTCCAACCCTGACCATGAACCCTAAGTCTCACCCGCAGCCTGAACCCCGAGGGCTACCCAAACGATCAGCCGTGCCCTGCAATGCACACGCTCCCTAACACGTATCCGTACTCCAAACTCGACCCTAGGCCTCAGCAAGAGCCTAACCCTAACCCTAGCTCCAATCCTGACCCTGAACCCTAAGCCTCACCCACAGCCTGAACCCTGAGACCTACGCTCACGATAAGCCGCGCCCTGCAACGAAAACCCCCGTTAACACATATCCGTAACCCAATCGCGAACCTAGGCCTCACCGGAAGCCTAAACCTAACCCGAAGTCCAACCCTTACCCTGAACCCTATGCCTCACCCGCAGCCGGAACCCAGAGGCCCACCCTAAGGATAAACCACGCCATGCAACGCACACGTCCCCTAACACGTTTCCGTACCCGAATCTCCACTGAAGTCCTCACCGGGAGACTAAACCTAACCCTAGCTCCAAACCTGACCATGACCACTAAGCCTCAACCACAGCCTGAACCCTGAGGCCTACCCTAAAGATCAGCCGTGCCCTGCAATGCACACGCCCCCTAACACGTATCCGTACCACAATCTCGACCCTAGGCATCACCAGGAGCCTAACCCTAACCCTAGCTCCAGCCCTGACCATGAACCCTAAGCCTCACCCGCAGCCTGAACCCTGAGGCCTACCCTAACGATCAGCAGCGCCCTTCAATGCACATGCCGTCTAACACGTATCCGTACCACAATCTCGACCCTGGCCTCACCAGGAGCCTACCCCTAACACTAGCTCCAACCCTGACCATGAACTCTAAGCCTCACCCACAGCCTGAACCCTGAGGGCTACCCTAACGATTAGCCGTGCCCTGAAATGCACACGCCCCCTAACACGTATCCGTACTCCAAACTCGACCCTAGGCCTCAGAGAGAGCATAAACCTAACCCTAGCTCCAACCCTGACCCTGAACTCTAAGCCTCATCTTCAGCCTGAACCCTGAGGCCTACTCTAACGATAAGCCACGCCATGCAACTCACACGCTCCCTTACACGTATCCGTACCCCAATCCCGACCCTAGGCCTCACTGGGACCCTAACGCTAACCCTAGCTCCAACCCTGACCCTGAACCCGAAGCCTAACCGGAAGACGGAACCCTGAGGCCTACCCTAAATATAAGCCGCGCCCTGCAACGCACACACCCCCTAACACGTACCCATACACCAATCTCGACCCTAAGCCTCACCGGGAGCCTGACCAAAGCCCTAAATCCAACCCAGACCCTGAACCCTAAGCCTCACCCGCAGTCTGAACCCTGAGGCCTACCCTAACGAGAAGCCTCGCCCTGCAAAAAAACCCCCTGTAACACATATACGTATGCCAATCTCGACCCTTGGGCGCACTGGGATCCTAAACCTAGCCCTAAGTCCAACCGTTACCCTGAACACTAAGCCGCACCAGCATCCTGAACCCTGAGGCCTACCCTAACGATAAGACACGCCCTCCAACGCACACACCCCCTAACACGTATCCGTACCCCAATTTCAACCGTAAGCCTCACCGGGAGTCTAACACTAACCGTAGCTCCAACCCTGACCCTGAAATCTAAGCCTGACCAACAGCTCAATACCTGCGGCCTACCCTAACGACCAGCCACGCCCTGCAATGAACACGCCCCCTAACACGTATCCGTACCCCAATCTCGACCCAAAGCCTCACGGGGAGCCTAAACCTATCCCTAGCTCCAAACGTGACCCTGAACACTAAGTCTCACCCGCAGCCTGAACCCTGAGGCCTACCCTAATGTTAAGTCGCGCCCTGCAACGCAAACGCCCCCTAACACGTATCCGTACCCCAATCTCGAACCTAGGCCTCAGAGGGAGCCTAACCCTAACCCTAGCTCCCAGCCTGACCCTGAAACCTAAGCCTCATCCCCAGTCTGAACCCTGAGGCCTACCCTATCGATAAGCCACTCCCTGCAACGCAAACGCCCCCTAACACTTATCTGTACCCGAATCTCGACCCTAGGCCTCACCGCGAGCTGAACGCTAACTCTAGCTCAAACCCTGACCCTGAACCATAACCCTCACAGGAAGACTGAACTCTGAGGCCTACACTAACGATAAGCCACGCCCTGCCACGCACACGCCCCCTAACACGTATCAATACCCCAATCTCGGCCCTAAGCCTCACCGGAAGCCTAACCCTAACCCTAGCTCCAACTCTCACCCTGAACAGTAATCCTCAACTGCAGCCTGAATCCTGAGGCCTAACCTAAAGATAAGTGGCGCTATGCAACGCACACGCCCACTAACACGTATCTGTACCCCAATCTCGACCCTTGGCCTCACCGGGAGCTTAAACCTAACCATAGCTCCAAACCTGACCCTGAAAACTAAGCCTCACCCGCAGCCTGAACCCTAAGGCCTACTGTAACGATAAGCCACGCCCTGCAACGCACACGCCCCCTAACACGTATCCCTATCCCAATCTCGACCTTAGGCCTCACAGCGAGCCGAACGCTAACGCAAGCTCCAACACTGACCCTGAACCCTAAGCCTCACAGGAAGACTGAACCCTGAGGCCTACACTACAGATAAGCCGCGCCCTGCAACGCACACGCCCCCTACCACGTATCAGTACCACAATCTCGACCCTAAGCCTCACCAGAAGCCTAAACCTAACCCTAGTTCCAACCCTGACCCTGAACCCTATGCATCACCCGCAGCCTGAACCCTGAGGCCTACGCTAAGGATAAGCCGCACCCTGCAACAAAAACGACCCCTACCACGTATCCGTACCCCAATCTCGACCCTAAGCCTCACCAGAAGCCTAAACCTAACCCTAGTTCCAACCCTGACTGAACCGTAAGCCTCACCTGCAGCCTGAAACCTGAGGCCTACGCTAAGGATAAGACGCGCCCTGCAACGAAAACGCCCCCTAACACATATCCGTACCCCACTCTCGAACCTAGGCCTCACCGCGAGCCTAACCCTAACCCTAAGTCCAACCGATACACTGAACCCTAAGCCTCACCTGCATCCTGAAACCTGAGGCCTACCCTAACGATAAGCTGCGCCCTGAAACTCACACGCCCCCTAACATATATCCGTACCCCAATCTCGACCCAAAGCCTCACCGGGAGCATAACCCTAACCCTAGCTCCAACCCTGACCCTGAACAATAAGCCTCACCCCCAGCCCGATACATGAGGCTTACCCTACCGATAAGCCGCGCCCTGCAGCACACACGCCCCCTGACACGTATCCGTACCCCAATCTCGACCCTACGCCTCACCGGGAGCATAACCCTAACCCTAGCTCCAAACCTGACTCTGAACACTAAGCCTCACCCGCAGCCTGAACCCGGAGGCTTACCCTAACGATAAGCCGCGCCCTGCAACACACACGCCCCCTAACACGTATCCTTAACACAATCTCCACGCTAGGCCTCATCGGGAGCCTAACCCTAAACCTAGCTCCAACCCTGACCATGACAACTATGCCTCACCCGCTCCCTGTACGCTGAGGCCTACCCTAATGATCAGCCGTGCCCCACAATGAACACGCCCCCTAACACGTATCCGTAACCCAATCTCGACAGTAGGATTCAGCAAGAGCCTAACCCTAATCCTAGCTCAAACCCTGACCCTGAACCCTAATCATCACCCGCACCCGCAGCCTGAACGTGAGTCCTACCCTAACGATAAGCCGTACCCTGCAATGCACAAAGCCTCTAACACGTATCCGTACCCCAATCTCCACCGAAGGCCTCACCGGGAGCCTAAACCTAACCCTAGCTCAAACCCTGACCCTGAACCCTAAGCCTCACCAGCAGCCTGAACCCTGAGGGCTACCCTAACGATAAGCCGTGCCCTGCAAAAACAACGCCCCCTAACACATATCCGTAGCCCAATCTCGACCCTAGGCGTGACCGGGAACCTAAACCTAACCCTAATTCCAACACTTATCCTGAACCCTAAGCCTCACCCACTGCCACAACCCTGAGCCCTACCCTAACGATGAGCCACGCCTTGCAAAGCACACTCCCCATAACACGTATCCATACCCCAATCTCGGACCAGGCCTCAGTTGGAGCCTAACCCTAATCCTATCTCCAAACCTCACCCTGAAGCCTAAGCCTCACACGCAACCTGAACCCTGAGGCCTACCGTAACGTTAAGCTGCGCCCTGCAATGCACACTCCCCCTAACACGTATCCGTACGCCAATCTCGACCCTAAGCCTCACCGGGAGCCGAACGCTAACGCTAGCTCGAACCCTGACCCTGACCCTTAAGACTCACAGGAAGACTGAACCCTGAGGCCTACACTAACGATAAGCCACGCCCTGCAACGCACACGCCCCCTAACACGTATCCGTACCCCAATCTGGACCCGAATCCTCACCTGGAGCCTAAACCTAACCCTAGCTTCAACTCTGACCCTGAACCCTTAGCCTCACCCGCAGCCTGAACCCTTAGGCCTACCCTAACGATAACCCACGCCCTGCAACGAAAACGCCTCCTAACACGTATGCGTACCCCAATCTCGACCCAAAGCCTCACAAGAACTTGAACACTAACCCTAGCTCCAACTCTCACCCTGAACCCTAAGCCTCACCCACAGTCAGAACCCTGAGGCCTAAGCTAACGATTAGCCACGCCGGGCAACTCACATGCCCCTTACACGTATTCGTACTCCAATCTCGACCCTAGGCCTCACCGGGAGCCTAACACTAACCCTAGCTCCAACACTGAACCTGAACGCTAAGCCTCACCTGCAGCCTGAACCCTGAGGCCTACGTTAACGAAAAGTGGCGCCCTGCAACCCACACGCCCCCTAACAAGTATCCGTACCACAATCACAACCCTAGGCCTCACCGGGAGCCTAACCCTAACCCGAGCTCCAACCATGTCCCTGAAACCTAAGCCTCATCTGCAGTCTGAACCCTGAGGCTTACTCTAACGATAAACCGCGCCGTGCCACTCACACGCCCCCTTACACATATCCGTAGCCCAATCTCGACCCTAGGCCTCACCGGGAGCCTAAACCTAACCCTAAGTCCAACCCTTACCCTGAACACTAAGCCTCACCCGCAGCCTGAACCCTGAGGCCTACCCTAACGATAAGCCGCGCCCTGAAACCCACACACCCCCTAACACGTATCCGTACCCCAATCTCCACCGTAGGCTACAGCGGGAACCTAACCCTAACCCTACATCCAAACATTACCCTGAACCCTAAGCCTCACCAGCAGCCTGAACCTGAGGCCTAACCTAGTGATAAGCAGCGCCCTGGAACGCACACGAACCCTAACCCTTATCCCTACCACAATCTCCTCCATAGGCCTCACCGGGAGCCTAACCCTAACCCTAGCTCCAACCCAGACTCTGAACCCTAAACCTCACCCGCAGACTGAACCCTGAGGCCTACCCTAACCATAAGCCACGCCCTGCAATGCACACGCCCCCTAACACGTATCGGTACCCCAATCTCCACCGAAGGACTCACCGGTAGACTAAACCTAACCCTCGCTCCAATCCTGACCCTGAACCCTAAGCCTCTCCCGCAGCCTGAACCATGAGGCCTACCCTAACGATCAGCCGTGCCCTTCAATGTACATGCCCCCTAACACGTATCCGTAACCCAATCTCGACCATAGGACTCAGCGAGAGCCTAACGCTAACTCTCGCTCCAACCCTGACCCGGAACTTGAAGCCTTACCGACAGCCTGAACTGGGGCCTACCCTAACGATAAGCCGTGCCCTGCAACGAAAACGCCCCCTAACACATATCCGTACAGCAATCGCGACCCTAGGCCTCACTGGGAACCTAACCCTAACCCTAAGTCCAACCCTTACCCTGAAACCTAAGCCTCACCCACAGGCTGAACCCTGAGGCCTACCCTAACGCTAAGCCGTGCCCCGCAACGCACATGCCCCCTAACACGTGTCCGTACCCCAATCTCCACCATAGGCCTCACGGCGAGACAAAACGTAACCCTAGGTCCAACCCTGACACTGAACACTAAGCCTCACCCGCAGCCTGAACCCTGATGCCTACCCTAACGATAAACCGCGCCCTGAAACGCACACGTGCCCTAACAGGTACCCGTACCACAATCCCGACCACAGGCCTGACTGGGAGACTAACCATAACCCTAGCTCCAACCCTGACCATGAACAATAAGCCTCACCCGCAGCATGAACCCTGAGGTCTACCCTAAACATCAGGCACGCCCTGCAACCCACACACACCCTAACACGTATCCGTACCCCAATCTCCACCATAGGCCTCACCGGGAGACTACACCTAACCCTAGGTCCAACCCAGACCCTAAACCCTAAACCTCACCCGCAGCCTGAACCCTGAGGCCTACCTTAACAATAAGCCGTGCCCTGAAACGCACACGCCCCCTAACAAGTATCAGTACCCCAATCTCCACCGAAGGCCTCACCGGGAGACTAAACCTAACCCTAGCTCCAACCCTGACCCTGAACCCTAAGCCTCATCCACAGCATGATCCCTGAGGCCTACCCTAAGGATAAGCCGGACCCTGAAACGCACCAACCCCTAACACGTATCCGTACCACAATCTCCACCCCAGGCCTCACCGGGAGCCTAACCCTAACCCTAGCTCCAACCCTGACCTTGACCCCTAAGCCTCACGCGCAGCCTGAACCCTGAGGCCTACCCTAACGATCAGCAGCGCCCTGCAATGCACATGCCCCCTAACACGTATCCGTACCCCAATCTCGAACCTAGGCCTCAGAGGGAGCCTAACCCTAACCCTAGCTCCCAGCCTGACCCTGAAACCTAAGCCTCATCCCCAGTCTGAACCCTGAGGCCTACCCTATCGATAAGCCACTCCCTGCAACGCAAACGCCCCCTAACACTTATCTGTACCCGAATCTCGACCCTAGGCCTCACCGCGAGCTGAACGCTAACTCTAGCTCAAACCCTGACCCTGAACCATAACCCTCACAGGAAGACTGAACTCTGAGGCCTACACTAACGATAAGCCACGCCCTGCCACGCACACGCCCCCTAACACGTATCAATACCCCAATCTCGGCCCTAAGCCTCACCGGGAGCTTAAACCTAACCTTAGCTCCAAACCTGACCCTGAAAACTAAGCCTCACCCGCAGCCTGAACCCTAAGGCCTACTGTAACGATAAGCCACGCCCTGCAACGCACACGCCCCCTAACACGTATCCCTATCCCAATCTCGACCTTAGGCCTCACAGCGAGCCGAACGCTAACGCAAGCTCCAACACTGACCCTGAACCCTAAGCCTCACAGGAAGACTGAACCCTGAGGCCTACACTACAGATAAGCCGCGCCCTGCAACGCACACGCCCCCTACCACGTATCAGTACCACAATCTCGACCCTAAGCCTCACCAGAAGCCTAAAACTAACCCTAGTTCCAACACTGACCCTGAACCCTATGCATCACCCGCAGCCTGAACCCTGAGGCCTACGCTAAGGATAAGCCGCACCCTGCAACAAAAACGACCCCTACCACGTATCCGTACCCCAATCTCGACCCTAAGCCTCACCAGAAGCCTAAACCTAACCCTAGTTCCAACCCTGACTGAACCGTAAGCCTCACCTGCAGCCTGAAACCTGAGGCCTACGCTAAGGATACGCCACGCCCTGCAACGAAAACGCCCCCTAACACATATCCGTACCCCACTCTCGAACCTAGGCCTCACCGCGAGCCTAACCCTAACCCTAAGTCCAACCGATACACTGAACCCTAAGCCTCACCTGCATCCTGAAACCTGAGGCCTACCCTAACGATAAGCTGCGCCCTGAAACTCACACGCCCCCTAACATATATCCGTACCCCAATCTCGACCCAAAGCCTCACCGGGAGCATAACCCTAACCCTAGCTCCAACCCTGACCCTGAACAATAAGCATCACCCCCAGCCCGATACATGAGGCTTACCCTACCGATAAGCCGCGCCCTGCAGCACACACGCCCCCTGACACGTATCCGTACCCCAATCTCGACCCTACGCCTCACCGGGAGCATAACCCTAACCCTAGCTCCAAACCTGACTCTGAACACTAAGCCTCACCCGCAGCCTGAACCCGGAGGCTTACCCTAACGATAAGCCGCGCCCTGCAACACACACGCCCCCTAACACGTATCCTTAACACAATCTCCACGCTAGGCCTCATCGGGAGCCTAACCCTAAACCTAGCTCCAACCCTGACCATGACAACTATGCCTCACCCGCTCCCTGTACGCTGAGGCCTACCCTAATGATCAGCCGTGCCCCGCAATGAACACGCCCCCTAACACGTATCCGTAACCCAATCTCGACAGTAGGATTCAGCAAGAGCCTAACCCTAATCCTAGCTCAAACCCTGACCCTGAACCCTAATCATCACCCGCACCCGCAGCCTGAACGTGAGTCCTACCCTAACGATAAGCCGTGCCCTGCAATGCACAAAGCCTCTAACACGTATCCGTACCCCAATCTCCACCGAAGGCCTCACCGGGAGCCTAAACCTAACCCTAGCTCAAACCCTGACCCTGAACCCTAAGCCTCACCAGCAGCCTGAACCCTGAGGGCTACCCTAACGATAAGCCGCGCCCTGCAAAAACAACGCCCCCTAACACATATCCGTAGCCCAATCTCGACCCTAGGCGTGACCGGGAACCTAAACCTAACCCTAATTCCAACACTTATCCTGAACCCTAAGCCTCACCCACTGCCACAACCCTGAGCCCTACCCTAACGATGAGCCACGCCTTGCAAAGCACACTCCCCATAACACGTATCCATACCCCAATCTCGGACCAGGCCTCAGTTGGAGCCTAACCCTAATCCTATCTCCAAACCTCACCCTGAAGCCTAAGCCTCACACGCAACCTGAACCCTGAGGCCTACCGTAACGTTAAGCTGCGCCCTACAATGCACACTCCCCCTAAGACGTATCCGTATGCCAATCTCGACCCTAAGCCTCACCGGGTGCCGAACGCTAACGCTAGCTCGAACCCTGACCCTGACCCTTAAGACTCACAGGAAGACTGAACCCTGAGGCCTACACTAACGATAAGCCACGCCCTGCAACGCACACGCCCCCTAACACGTATCCGTACCCCAATCTGGACCCGAATCCTCACCTGGAGCCTAAACCTAACCCTAGCTTCAACTCTGACCCTGAACCCTTAGCCTCACCCGCAGCCTGAACCCTTAGGCCTACCCTAACGATAACCCACGCCCTGCAACGAACACGCCTCCTAACACGTATGCGTACCCCAATCTCGACCCAAAGCCTCACAAGAACTTGAACACTAACCCTAGCTCCAACTCTCACCCTGAACCCTAAGCCTCACCCACAGTCAGAACCCTGAGGCCTAAGCTAACGATTAGCCACGCCGGGCAACTCACATGCCCCTTACACGTATTCGTACCCCAATCTCGACCCTAGGCCTCACCGGGAGCCTAACACTAACCCTAGCTCCAACACTGAACCTGAACGCTAAGCCTCACCTGCAGCCTGAACCCTGAGGCCTACGTTAACGAAAAGTGGCGCCCTGCAACCCACACGCCCCCTAACAAGTATCCGTACCACAATCACAACCCTAGGCCTCACCGGGAGCCTAACCCTAACCCGAGCTCCAACCATGTCCCTGAAACCTAAGCCTCATCTGCAGTCTGAACCCTGAGGCTTACTCTAACGATAAACCGCGCCGTGCCACTCACACGCCCCCTTACACATATCCGTAGCCCAATCTCGACCCTAGGCCTCACCGGGAGCCTAAACCTAACCCTAAGTCCAACCCTTACCCTGAACACTAAGCCTCGCCCGCAGCCTGAACCCTGAGGCCTACCCTAACGATAAGCCGCGCCCTGAAACCCACACACCCCCTAACACGTATCCGTACCCCAATCTCCACCGTAGGCCACAGCGGGAACCTAACCCTAACCCTACATCCAAACATTACCCTGAACCCTAAGCCTCACCAGCAGCCTGAACCTGAGGCCTAACCTAGTGATAAGCAGCGCCCTGGAACGCCCACGAACCCTAACCCTTATCCCTACCACAATCTCCTCCATAGGCCTCACCGGGAGCCTAACCCTAACCCTAGCTCCAACCCAGACTCTGAACCCTAAACCTCACCCGCAGCCTGAACCCTGAGGCCTATCCTAACCATAAGCCACGCCCTGCAATGCACACGCCCCCTAACACGTATCGGTACCCCAATCTCCACCGAAGGACTCACCGGTAGACTAAACCTAACCCTCGCTCCAATCCTGACCCTGAACCCTAAGCCTCTCCCGCAGCCTGAACCATGAGGCCTACCCTAACGATCAGCCGTGCCCTTCAATGCACACGCCCCCTAACACGTATCCGTAACCCAATCTCGACCATAGGACTCAGCGAGAGCCTAACGCTAACTCTCGCTCCAACCCTGACCCGGAACTCGAAGCCTTACCGACAGCCTGAACTGGGGCCTACCCTAACGATAAGCCGTGCCCTGCAACGAAAACGCCCCCTAACACATATCCGTACAGCAATCGCGACCCTAGGCCTCACTGGGAACCTAACCCTAACCCTAAGTCCAACCCTTACCCTGAAACCTAAGCCTCACCCACAGGCTGAACCCTGAGGCCTACCCTAACGCTAAGCCGTGCCCCGCAACGCACATGCCCCCTAACATGTGTCCGTACCCCAATCTCCACCATAGGCCTCACCGCGAGACAAAACCTAACCCTAGCTCCAACCCAGACCCTAAACCCTAAACCTCACCCGCAGCCTGAACCCTGAGGCCTACCTTAACAATAAGCCGTGCCCTGAAACGCACACGCCCCCTAACAAGTATCAGTACCCCAATCTCCAACGAAGGCCTCACCGGGAGACTAAACCTAACCCTAGCTCCAACACTGACCCTGAACCCTAAGCCTCAACCACAGCCTGATCCCTAAGGCCTACCCTAAGGATAAGCCGGGCCCTGAAACGCACCAACCCCTAACACGTATCCGTACCACAATCTCCACCCCAGGCCTCACCGGGAGCCTAACCCTAACCCTAGCTCCAACCCTGACCTTGACCCCTAAGCCTCACGCGCAGCCTGAACCCTGAGGCCTACCCTAACGATCAGCAGCGCCCTGCAATGCACATGCCCCCTAACACGTATCCGTTCCACAATCTCGACCCTGGCCTCACCAGCAGCCTAACCCTAACCCTAGCTCCAACCCTGACCATGAACCCTAAGTCTCACCCGCAGCCTGAACCCCGAGGGCTACCCAAACGATCAGCCGTGCCCTGCAATGCACACGCTCCCTAACACGTATCCGTACTCCAAACTCGACCCTAGGCCTCAGCAAGAGCCTAACCCTAACCCTAGCTCCAATCCTGACCCTGAACCCTAAGCCTCACCCACAGCCTGAACCCTGAGACCTACGCTCACGATAAGCCGCGCCCTGCAACGAAAACCCCCGTTAACACATATCCGTAACCCAATCGCGAACCTAGGCCTCACCGGAAGCCTAAACCTAACCCGAAGTCCAACCCTTACCCTGAACCCTATGCCTCACCCGCAGCCGGAACCCAGAGGCCCACCCTAAGGATAAACCACGCCATGCAACGCACACGCCCCCTAACACGTTTCCGTACCCGAATCTCCACTGAAGTCCTCACCGGGAGACTAAACCTAACCCTAGCTCCAAACCTGACCATGACCACTAAGCCTCACCCACAGCCTGAACCCTGAGGCCTACCCTAAAGATCAGCCGTGCCCTGCAATGCACACGCCCCCTAACACGTATCCGTACCACAATCTCGACCCTAGGCATCACCAGGAGCCTAACCCTAACCCTAGCTCCAGCCCTGACCATGAACCCTAAGCCTCACCCGCAGCCTGAACCCTGAGGCCTACCCTAACGATCAGCAGCGCCCTTCAATGCACATGCCGTCTAACAAGTATCCGTACCACAATCTCGACCCTGGCCTCACCAGGAGCCTACCCCTAACACTAGCTCCAACCCTGACCATGAACTCTAAGCCTCACCCACAGCCTGAACCCTGAGGGCTACCCTAACGATTAGCCGTGCCCTGAAATGCACACGCCCCCTAACACGTATCCGTACTCCAAACTCGACCCTAGGCCTCAGAGAGAGCATAAACCTAACCCTAGCTCCAACCCTGACCCTGAACTCTAAGCCTCATCTTCAGCCTGAACCCTGAGGCCTACTCTAACGATAAGCCACGCCATGCAACTCACACGCTCCCTTACACGTATCCGTACCCCAATCCCGACCCTAGGCCTCACTGGGACCCTAACGCTAACCCTAGCTCCAACCCTGACCCTGAACCCTAAGCCTAACCGGAAGACGGAACCCTGAGGCCTACCCTAAATATAAGCCGCGCCCTGCAACGCACACACCCCCTAACACGTACCCATACACCAATCTCGACCCTAAGCCTCACCGGGAGCCTGACCAAAGCCCTAAATCCAACCGAGACCCTGAACCCTAAGCCTCACCCGCAGTCTGAACCCTGAGGCCTACCCTAACGAGAAGCCTCGCCCTGAAAAAAACGCCCTGTAACACATATACGTACGCCAATCTCGACCCTTGGCCGCACTGGGATCCTAAACCTAGCCCTAAGTCCAACCGTTACCCTGAACACTAAGCCGCACCAGCATCCTGAACCCTGAGGCCTACCCTAACGATAAGACACGCCCTCCAACGCACACACCCCCTAACACGTATCCGTACCCCAATTTCAACCGTAAGCCTCACCGGGAGTCTAACACTAACCGTAGCTCCAACCCTGACCCTGAAATCTAAGCCTGACCAACAGCTCAATACCTGCGGCCTACCCTAACGACCAGCCACGCCCTGCAATGAACACGCCCCCTAACACGTATCCGTACCCCAATCTCGACCCAAAGCCTCACGGGGAGCCTAAACCTATCCCTAGCTCCAAACGTGACCCTGAACACTAAGTCTCACCCGCAGCCTGAACCCTGAGGCCTACCCTAATGTTAAGTCGCGCCCTGCAACGCAAACGCCCCCTAACACGTATCCGTACCCCAATCTCGAACCTAGGCCTCAGAGGGAGCCTAACCCTAACCCTAGCTCCCAGCCTGACCCTGAAACCTAAGCCTCATCCCCAGTCTGAACCCTGAGGCCTACCCTATCGATAAGCCACTCCCTGCAACGCAAACGCCCCCTAACACTTATCTGTACCCGAATCTCGAACCTAGGCCTCACCGCGAGCTGAACGCTAACTCTAGCTCAAACCCTGACCCTGAACCATAACCCTCACAGGAAGACTGAACTCTGAGGCCTACACTAACGATAAGCCACGCCCTGCCACGCACACGCCCCCTAACACGTATCAATACCCCAATCTCGGCCCTAAGCCTCACCGGGAGCTTAAACCTAACCTTAGCTCCAAACCTGACCCTGAAAACTAAGCCTCACCCGCAGCCTGAACCCTAAGGCCTACTGTAACGATAAGCCACGCCCTGCAACGCACACGCCCCCTAACACGTATCCCTATCCCAATCTCGACCTTAGGCCTCACAGCGAGCCGAACGCTAACGCAAGCTCCAACACTGACCCTGAACCCTAAGCCTCACAGGAAGACTGAACCCTGAGGCCTACACTACAGATAAGCCGCGCCCTGCAACGCACACGCCCCCTACCACGTATCAGTACCACAATCTCGACCCTAAGCCTCACCAGAAGCCTAAAACTAACCCTAGTTCCAACACTGACCCTGAACCCTATGCATCACCCGCAGCCTGAACCCTGAGGCCTACGCTAAGGATAAGCCGCACCCTGCAACAAAAACGACCCCTACCACGTATCCGTACCCCAATCTCGACCCTAAGCCTCACCAGAAGCCTAAACCTAACCCTAGTTCCAACCCTGACTGAACCGTAAGCCTCACCTGCAGCCTGAAACCTGAGGCCTACGCTAAGGATAAGCCGCGCCCTGCAACGAAAACGCCCCCTAACACATATCCGTACCCCACTCTCGAACCTAGGCCTCACTGCGAGCCTAACCCTAACCCTAAGTCCAACCGATACACTGAACCCTAAGCCTCACCTGCATCCTGAAACCTGAGGCCTACCCTAACGATAAGCTGCGCCCTGAAACTCACACGCCCCCTAACATATATCCGTACCCCAATCTCGACCCAAAGCCTCACCGGGAGCATAACCCTAACCCTAGCTCCAACCCTGACCCTGAACAATAAGCATCACCCCCAGCCCGATACATGAGGCTTACCCTACCGATAAGCCGCGCCCTGCAGCACACACGCCCCCTGACACGTATCCGTACCCCAATCTCGACCCTACGCCTCACCGGGAGCATAACCCTAACCCTAGCTCCAAACCTGACTCTGAACACTAAGCCTCACCCGCAGCCTGAACCCGGAGGCTTACCCTAACGATAAGCCGCGCCCTGCAACACACACGCCCCCTAACACGTATCCTTAACACAATCTCCACGCTAGGCCTCATCGGGAGCCTAACCCTAAACCTAGCTCCAACCCTGACCATGACAACTATGCCTCACCCGCTCCCTGTACGCTGAGGCCTACCCTAATGATCAGCCGTGCCCCGCAATGAACACGCCCCCTAACACGTATCCGTAACCCAATCTCGACAGTAGGATTCAGCAAGAGCCTAACCCTAATCCTAGCTCAAACCCTGACCCTGAACCCTAATCATCACCCGCACCCGCAGCCTGAACGTGAGTCCTACCCTAACGATAAGCCGTGCCCTGCAATGCACAAAGCCTCTAACACGTATCCGTACCCCAATCTCCACCGAAGGCCTCACCGGGAGCCTAAACCTAACCCTAGCTCAAACCCTGACCCTGAACCCTAAGCCTCACCAGCAGCCTGAACCCTGAGGGCTACCCTAACGATAAGCCGCGCCCTGCAAAAACAACGCCCCCTAACACATATCCGTAGGCCAATCTCGACCCTAGGCGTGACCGGGAACCTAAACCTAACCCTAATTCCAACACTTATCCTGAACCCTAAGCCTCACCCACTGCCACAACCCTGAGCCCTACCCTAACGATGAGCCACGCCTTGCAAAGCACGCTCCCCATAACACGTATCCATACCCCAATCTCGGACCAGGCCTCAGTTGGAGCCTAACCCTAATCCTATCTCCAAACCTCACCCTGAAGCCTAAGCCTCACACGCAACCTGAACCCTGAGGCCTACCGTAACGTTAAGCTGCGCCCTACAATGCACACTCCCCCTAAGACGTATCCGTACGCCAATCTCGACCCTAAGCCTCACCGGGTGCCGAACGCTAACGCTAGCTCGAACCCTGACCCTGACCCTTAAGACTCACAGGAAGACTGAACCCTGAGGCCTACACTAACGATAAGCCACGCCCTGCAACGCACACGCCCCCTAACACGTATCCGTACCCCAATCTGGACCCGAATCCTCACCTGGAGCCTAAACCTAACCCTAGCTTCAACTCTGACCCTGAACCCTTAGCCTCACCCGCAGCCTGAACCCTTAGGCCTACCCTAACGATAACCCACGCCCTGCAACGAACACGCCTCCTAACACGTATGCGTACCCCAATCTCGACCCAAAGCCTCACAAGAACTTGAACACTAACCCTAGCTCCAACTCTCACCCTGAAACCTAAGCCTCACCCACAGTCAGAACCCTGAGGCCTAAGCTAACGATTAGCCACGCCGGGAAACTCACATGCCCCTTACACGTATTCGTACCCCAATCTCGACCCTAGGCCTCACCGGGAGCCTAACACTAACCCTAGCTCCAACACTGAACCTGAACGCTAAGCCTCACCTGCAGCCTGAACCCTGAGGCCTACGTTAACGAAAAGTGGCGCCCTGCAACCCACACGCCCCCTAACAAGTATCCGTACCACAATCACAACCCTAGGCCTCACCGGGAGCCTAACCCTAACCCGAGCTCCAACCATGTCCCTGAAACCTAAGCCTCATCTGCAGTCTGAACCCTGAGGCTTACTCTAACGATAAACCGCGCCGTGCCACTCACACGCCCCCTTACACATATCCGTAGCCCAATCTCGACCCTAGGCCTCACCGGGAGCCTAAACCTAACCCTAAGTAAAACCCTTACCCTGAACACTAAGCCTCGCCCGCAGCCTGAACCCTGAGGCCTACCCTAACGATAAGCCGCGCCCTGAAACCCACACACCCCCTAACACGTATCCGTACCCCAATCTCCACCGTAGGCCACAGCGGGAACCTAACCCTAACCCTACATCCAAACATTACCCTGAACCCTAAGCCTCACCAGCAGCCTGAACCTGAGGCCTAACCTAGTGATAAGCAGCGCCCTGGAACGCCCACGAACCCTAACCCTTATCCCTACCACAATCTCCTCCATAGGCCTCACCGGGAGCCTAACCCTAACCCTAGCTCCAACCCAGACTCTGAACCCTAAACCTCACCCGCAGCCTGAACCCTGAGGCCTATCCTAACCATAAGCCACGCCCTGCAATGCACACGCCCCCTAACACGTATCGGTACCCCAATCTCCACCGAAGGACTCACCGGTAGACTAAACCTAACCCTCGCTCCAATCCTGACCCTGAACCCTAAGCCTCTCCCGCAGCCTGAACCATGAGGCCTACCCTAACGATCAGCCGTGCCCTTCAATGCACACGCCCCCTAACACGTATCCGTAACCCAATCTCGACCATAGGACTCAGCGAGAGCCTAACGCTAACTCTCGCTCCAACCCTGACCCGGAACTCGAAGCCTTACCGACAGCCTGAACTGGGGCCTACCCTAACGATAAGCCGTGCCCTGCAACGAAAACGCCCCCTAACACATATCCGTACAGCAATCGCGACCCTAGGCCTCACTGGGAACCTAACCCTAACCCTAAGTCCAACCCTTACCCTGAAACCTAAGCCTCACCCACAGGCTGAACCCTGAGGCCTACCCTAACGCTAAGCCGTGCCCCGCAACGCACATGCCCCCTAACATGTGTCCGTACCCCAATCTCCACCATAGGCCTCACCGCGAGACAAAACCTAACCCTAGCTCCAACCCAGACCCTAAACCCTAAACCTCACCCGCAGCCTGAACCCTGAGGCCTACCTTAACAATAAGCCGTGCCCTGAAACGCACACGCCCCCTAACAAGTATCAGTACCCCAATCTCCAACGAAGGCCTCACCGGGAGACTAAACCTAACCCTAGCTCCAACACTGACCCTGAACCCTAAGCCTCAACCACAGCCTGATCCCTAAGGCCTACCCTAAGGATAAGCCGGGCCCTGAAACGCACCAACCCCTAACACGTATCCGTACCACAATCTCCACCCCAGGCCTCACCGGGAGCCTAACCCTAACCCTAGCTCCAACCCTGACCTTGACCCCTAAGCCTCACGCGCAGCCTGAACCCTGAGGCCTACCCTAACGATCAGCAGCGCCCTGCAATGCACATGCCCCCTAACACGTATCCGTTCCACAATCTCGACCCTGGCCTCACCAGCAGCCTAACCCTAACCCTAGCTCCAACCCTGACCATGAACCCTAAGTCTCACCCGCAGCCTGAACCCCGAGGGCTACCCAAACGATCAGCCGTGCCCTGCAATGCACACGCTCCCTAACACGTATCCGTACTCCAAACTCGACCCTAGGCCTCAGCAAGAGCCTAACCCTAACCCTAGCTCCAATCCTGACCCTGAACCCTAAGCCTCACCCACAGCCTGAACCCTGAGACCTACGCTCACGATAAGCCGCGCCCTGCAACGAAAACCCACGTTAACACATATCCGTAACCCAATCGCGAACCTAGGCCTCACCGGAAGCCTAAACCTAACCCGAAGTCCAACCCTTACCCTGAACCCTATGCCTCACCCGCAGCCGGAACCCAGAGGCCCACCCTAAGGATAAACCACGCCATGCAACGCACACGCCCCCTAACACGTTTCCGTACCCGAATCTCCACTGAAGTCCTCACCGGGAGACTAAACCTAACCCTAGCTCCAAACCTGACCATGACCACTAAGCCTCACCCACAGCCTGAACCCTGAGGCCTACCCTAAAGATCAGCCGTGCCCTGCAATGCACACGCCCCCTAACACGTATCCGTACCACAATCTCGACCCTAGGCATCACCAGGAGCCTAACCCTAACCCTAGCTCCAGCCCTGACCATGAACCCTAAGCCTCACCCGCAGCCTGAACCCTGAGGCCTACCCTAACGATCAGCAGCGCCCTTCAATGCACATGCCGTCTAACACGTATCCGTACCACAATCTCGACCCTGGCCTCACCAGGAGCCTACCCCTAACACTAGCTCCAACCCTGACCATGAACTCTAAGCCTCACCCACAGCCTGAACCCTGAGGGCTACCCTAACGATTAGCCGTGCCCTGAAATGCACACGCCCCCTAACACGTATCCGTACTCCAAACTCGACCCTAGGCCTCAGAGAGAGCATAAACCTAACCCTAGCTCCAACCCTGACCCTGAACTCTAAGCCTCATCTTCAGCCTGAACCCTGAGGCCTACTCTAACGATAAGCCACGCCATGCAACTCACACGCTCCCTTACACGTATCCGTACCCCAATCCCGACCCTAGGCCTCACTGGGACCCTAACGCTAACCCTAGCTCCAACCCTGACCCTGAACCCTAAGCCTAACCGGAAGACGGAACCCTGAGGCCTACCCTAAATATAAGCCGCGCCCTGCAACGCACACACCCCCTAACACGTACCCATACACCAATCTCGACCCTAAGCCTCACCGGGAGCCTGACCAAAGCCCTAAATCCAACCCAGACCCTGAACCCTAAGCCTCACCCGCAGTCTGAACCCTGAGGCCTACCCTAACGAGAAGCCTCGCCCTGCAAAAAAACCCCCTGTAACACATATACGTATGCCAATCTCGACCCTTGGGCGCACTGGGATCCTAAACCTAGCCCTAAGTCCAACCGTTACCCTGAACACTAAGCCGCACCAGCATCCTGAACCCTGAGGCCTACCCTAACGATAAGACACGCCCTCCAACGCACACACCCCCTAACACGTATCCGTACCCCAATTTCAACCGTAAGCCTCACCGGGATTCTAACACTAACCGTAGCTCCAACCCTGACCCTGAAATCTAAGCCTGACCAACAGCTCAATACCTGCGGCCTACCATAACGACCAGCCACGCCCTGCAATGAACACGCCCCCTAACACGTATCCGTACCCCAATCTCGACCCAAAGCCTCACGGGGAGCCTAAACCTATCCCTAGCTCCAAACGTGACCCTGAACACTAAGTCTCACCCGCAGCCTGAACCCTGAGGCCTACCCTAATGTTAAGTCGCGCCCTGCAACGCAAACGCCCCCTAACACGTATCCGTACCCCAATCTCGAACCTAGGCCTCAGAGGGAGCCTAACCCTAACCCTAGCTCCCAGCCTGACCCTGAAACCTAAGCCTCATCCCCAGTCTGAACCCTGAGGCCTACCCTATCGATAAGCCACTCCCTGCAACGCAAACGCCCCCTAACACTTATCTGTACCCGAATCTCGACCCTAGGCCTCACCGCGAGCTGAACGCTAACTCTAGCTCAAACCCTGACCCTGAACCATAACCCTCACAGGAAGACTGAACTCTGAGGCCTACACTAACGATAAGCCACGCCCTGCCACGCACACGCCCCCTAACACGTATCAATACCCCAATCTCGGCCCTAAGCCTCACCGGAAGCCTAACCCTAACCCTAGCTCCAACTCTCACCCTGAACAGTAATCCTCAACTGCAGCCTGAATCCTGAGGCCTAACCTAAAGATAAGTGGCGCTATGCAACGCACACGCCCACTAACACGTATCCGTACCCCAATCTCGACCCTTGGCCTCACCGGGAGCTTAAACCTAACCTTAGCTCCAAACCTGACCCTGAAAACTAAGCCTCACCCGCAGCCTGAACCCTAAGGCCTACTGTAACGATAAGCCACGCCCTGCAACGCACCCGCCCCCTAACACGTATCCCTATCCCAATCTCGCCCTTAGGCCTCACAGCGAGCCGAACGCTAACGCAAGCTCCAACACTGACCCTGAACCCTAAGCCTCACAGGAAGACTGAACCCTGAGGCCTACACTACAGATAAGCCGCGCCCTGCAACGCACACGCCCCCTACCACGTATCAGTACCACAATCTCGACCCTAAGCCTCACCAGAAGCCTAAACCTAACCCTAGTTCCAACCCTGACCCTGAACCCTATGCATCACCCGCAGCCTGAACCCTGAGGCCTACGCTAAGGATAAGCCGCACCCTGCAACAAAAACGACCCCTACCACGTATCCGTACCCCAATCTCGACCCTAAGCCTCACCAGAAGCCTAAACCTAACCCTAGTTCCAACCCTGACTGAACCGTAAGCCTCACCTGCAGCCTGAAACCTGAGGCCTACGCTAAGGATAAGCCGCGCCCTGCAACGAAAACGCCCCCTAACACATATCCGTACCCCACTCTCGAACCTAGGCCTCACCGCGAGCCTAACCCTAACCCTAAGTCCAACCGATACACTGAACCCTAAGCCTCACCTGCATCCTGAAACCTGAGGCCTACCCTAACGATAAGCTGCGCCCTGAAACTCACACGCCCCCTAACATATATCCGTACCCCAATCTCGACCCAAAGCCTCACCGGGAGCATAACCCTAACCCTAGCTCCAACCCTGACCCTGAACAATAAGCCTCACCCCCAGCCCGATACATGAGGCTTACCCTACCGATAAGCCGCGCCCTGCAGCACACACGCCCCCTGACACGTATCCGTACCCCAATCTCGACCCTACGCCTCACCGGGAGCATAACCCTAACCCTAGCTCCAAACCTGACTCTGAACACTAAGCCTCACCCGCAGCCTGAACCCGGAGGCTTACCCTAACGATAAGCCGCGCCCTGCAACACACACGCCCCCTAACACGTATCCTTAACACAATCTCCACGCTAGGCCTCATCGGGAGCCTAACCCTAAACCTAGCTCCAACCCTGACCATGACAACTATGCCTCACCCGCTCCCTGTACGCTGAGGCCTACCCTAATGATCAGCCGTGCCCCGCAATGAACACGCCCCCTAACACGTATCCGTAACCCAATCTCGACAGTAGGATTCAGCAAGAGCCTAAACCTAATCCTAGCTCAAACCCTGACCCTGAACCCTAATCATCACCCGCACCCGCAGCCTGAACGTGAGTCCTACCCTAACGATAAGCCGTGCCCTGCAATGCACAAAGCCTCTAACACGTATCCGTACCCCAATCTCCACCGAAGGCCTCACCGGGAGCCTAAACCTAACCCTAGCTCAAACCCTGACCCTGAACCCTAAGCCTCACCAGCAGCCTGAACCCTGAGGGCTACCCTAACGATAAGCCGCGCCCTGCAAAAACAACGCCCCCTAACACATATCCGTAGGCCAATCTCGACCCTAGGCGTGACCGGGAACCTAAACCTAACCCTAATTCCAACACTTATCCTGAACCCTAAGCCTCACCCACTGCCACAACCCTGAGCCCTACCCTAACGATGAGCCACGCCTTGCAAAGCACACTCCCCATAACACGTATCCATACCCCAATCTCGGACCAGGCCTCAGTTGGAGCCTAACCCTAATCCTATCTCCAAACCTCACCCTGAAGCCTAAGCCTCACACGCAACCTGAACCCTGAGGCCTACCGTAACGTTAAGCTGCGCCCTGCAATGCACACTCCCCCTAACACGTATCCGTACGCCAATCTCGACCCTAAGCCTCACCGGGAGCCGAACGCTAACGCTAATCGAACCCTGACCCTGACCCTTAAGACTCACAGGAAGACTGAACCCTGAGGCCTACACTAACGATAAGCCACGCCCTGCAACGCACACGCCCCCTAACACGTATCCGTACCCCAATCTGGACCCGAATCCTCACCTGGAGCCTAAACCTAACCCTAGCTTCAACTCTGACCCTGAACCCTTAGCCTCACCCGCAGCCTGAACCCTAAGGCCTACCCTAACGATAACCCACGCCCTGCAACGAACACGCCTCCTAACACGTATGCGTACCCCAATCTCGACCCAAAGCCTCACAAGAACTTGAACACTAACCCTAGCTCCAACTCTCACCCTGAACCCTAAGCCTCACCCACAGTCAGAACCCTGAGGCCTAAGCTAACGATTAGCCACGACGGGCAACTCACATGCCCCTTACACGTATTCGTACCCCAATCTCGACCCTAGGCCTCACCGGGAGCCTAACACTAACCCTAGCTCCAACACTGAACCTGAACGCTAAGCCTCACCTGCAGCCTGAACCCTGAGGCCTACGTTAACGAAAAGTGGCGCCCTGCAACCCACACGCCCCCTAACAAGTATCCGTACCACAATCACAACCCTAGGCCTCACCGGGAGCCTAACCCTAACCCGAGCTCCAACCATGTCCCTGAAACCTAAGCCTCATCTGCAGTCTGAACCCTGAGGCTTACTCTAACGATAAACCACGCCGTGCCACTCACACGCCCCCTTACACATATCCGTAGCCCAATCTCGACCCTAGGCCTCACCGGGAGCCTAAACCTAACCCTAAGTCCAACCCTTACCCTGAACACTAAGCCTCGCCCGCAGCCTGAACCCTGAGGCCTACCCTAACGATAAGCCGCGCCCTGAAACCCACACACCCCCTAACACGTATCCGTACCCCAATCTCCACCGTAGGCCACAGCGGGAACCTAACCCTAACCCTACATCCAAACATTACCCTGAACCCTAAGCCTCACCAGCAGCCTGAACCTGAGGCCTAACCTAGTGATAAGCAGCGCCCTGGAACGCCCACGAACCCTAACCCTTATCCCTACCACAATCTCCTCCATAGGCCTCACCGGGAGCCTAACCCTAACCCTAGCTCCAACCCAGACTCTGAACCCTAAACCTCACCCGCAGCCTGAACCCTGAGGCCTATCCTAACCATAAGCCACGCCCTGCAATGCACACGCCCCCTAACACGTATCGGTACCCCAATCTCCACCGAAGGACTCACCGGTAGACTAAACCTAACCCTCGCTCCAATCCTGACCCTGAACCCTAAGCCTCTCCCGCAGCCTGAACCATGAGGCCTACCCTAACGATCAGCCGTGCCCTTCAATGCACACGCCCCCTAACACGTATCCGTAACCCAATCTCGACCATAGGACTCAGCGAGAGCCTAACGCTAACTCTCGCTCCAACCCTGACCCGGAACTCGAAGCCTTACCGACAGCCTGAACTGGGGCCTACCCTAACGATAAGCCGTGCCCTGCAACGAAAACGCCCCCTAACACATATCCGTACAGCAATCGCGACCCTAGGCCTCACTGGGAACCTAACCCTAACCCTAAGTCCAACCCTTACCCTGAAACCTAAGCCTCACCCACAGGCTGAACCCTGAGGCCTACCCTAACGCTAAGCCGTGCCCCGCAACGCACATGCCCCCTAACATGTGTCCGTACCCCAATCTCCACCATAGGCCTCACCGCGAGACAAAACCTAACCCTAGCTCCAACCCAGACCCTAAACCCTAAACCTCACCCGCAGCCTGAACCCTGAGGCCTACCTTAACAATAAGCCGTGCCCTGAAACGCACACGCCCCCTAACAAGTATCAGTACCCCAATCTCCAACGAAGGCCTCACCGGGAGACTAAACCTAACCCTAGCTCCAACACTGACCCTGAACCCTAAGCCTCAACCACAGCCTGATCCCTAAGGCCTACCCTAAGGATAAGCCGGGCCCTGAAACGCACCAACCCCTAACACGTATCCGTACCACAATCTCCACCCCAGGCCTCACCGGGAGCCTAACCCTAACCCTAGCTCCAACCCTGACCTTGACCCCTAAGCCTCACGCGCAGCCTGAACCCTGAGGCCTACCCTAACGATCAGCAGCGCCCTGCAATGCACATGCCCCCTAACACGTATCCGTTCCACAATCTCGACCCTGGCCTCACCAGCAGCCTAACCCTAACCCTAGCTCCAACCCTGACCATGAACCCTAAGTCTCACCCGCAGCCTGAACCCCGAGGGCTACCCAAACGATCAGCCGTGCCCTGCAATGCACACGCTCCCTAACACGTATCCGTACTCCAAACTCGACCCTAGGCCTCAGCAAGAGCCTAACCCTAACCCTAGCTCCAATCCTGACCCTGAACCCTAAGCCTCACCCACAGCCTGAACCCTGAGACCTACGCTCACGATAAGCCGCGCCCTGCAACGAAAACCCCCGTTAACACATATCCGTAACCCAATCGCGAACCTAGGCCTCACCGGAAGCCTAAACCTAACCCGAAGTCCAACCCTTACCCTGAACCCTATGCCTCACCCGCAGCCGGAACCCAGAGGCCCACCCTAAGGATAAACCACGCCATGCAACGCACACGTCCCCTAACACGTTTCCGTACCCGAATCTCCACTGAAGTCCTCACCGGGAGACTAAACCTAACCCTAGCTCCAAACCTGACCATGACCACTAAGCCTCAACCACAGCCTGAACCCTGAGGCCTACCCTAAAGATCAGCCGTGCCCTGCAATGCACACGCCCCCTAACACGTATCCGTACCACAATCTCGACCCTAGGCATCACCAGGAGCCTAACCCTAACCCTAGCTCCAGCCCTGACCATGAACCCTAAGCCTCACCCGCAGCCTGAACCCTGAGGCCTACCCTAACGATCAGCAGCGCCCTTCAATGCACATGCCGTCTAACACGTATCCGTACCACAATCTCGACCCTGGCCTCACCAGGAGCCTACCCCTAACACTAGCTCCAACCCTGACCATGAACTCTAAGCCTCACCCACAGCCTGAACCCTGAGGGCTACCCTAACGATTAGCCGTGCCCTGAAATGCACACGCCCCCTAACACGTATCCGTACTCCAAACTCGACCCTAGGCCTCAGAGAGAGCATAAACCTAACCCTAGCTCCAACCCTGACCCTGAACTCTAAGCCTCATCTTCAGCCTGAACCCTGAGGCCTACTCTAACGATAAGCCACGCCATGCAACTCACACGCTCCCTTACACGTATCCGTACCCCAATCCCGACCCTAGGCCTCACTGGGACCCTAACGCTAACCCTAGCTCCAACCCTGACCCTGAACCCGAAGCCTAACCGGAAGACGGAACCCTGAGGCCTACCCTAAATATAAGCCGCGCCCTGCAACGCACACACCCCCTAACACGTACCCATACACCAATCTCGACCCTAAGCCTCACCGGGAGCCTGACCAAAGCCCTAAATCCAACCCAGACCCTGAACCCTAAGCCTCACCCGCAGTCTGAACCCTGAGGCCTACCCTAACGAGAAGCCTCGCCCTGCAAAAAAACCCCCTGTAACACATATACGTATGCCAATCTCGACCCTTGGGCGCACTGGGATCCTAAACCTAGCCCTAAGTCCAACCGTTACCCTGAACACTAAGCCGCACCAGCATCCTGAACCCTGAGGCCTACCCTAACGATAAGACACGCCCTCCAACGCACACACCCCCTAACACGTATCCGTACCCCAATTTCAACCGTAAGCCTCACCGGGAGTCTAACACTAACCGTAGCTCCAACCCTGACCCTGAAATCTAAGCCTGACCAACAGCTCAATACCTGCGGCCTACCCTAACGACCAGCCACGCCCTGCAATGAACACGCCCCCTAACACGTATCCGTACCCCAATCTCGACCCAAAGCCTCACGGGGAGCCTAAACCTATCCCTAGCTCCAAACGTGACCCTGAACACTAAGTCTCACCCGCAGCCTGAACCCTGAGGCCTACCCTAATGTTAAGTCGCGCCCTGCAACGCAAACGCCCCCTAACACGTATCCGTACCCCAATCTCGAACCTAGGCCTCAGAGGGAGCCTAACCCTAACCCTAGCTCCCAGCCTGACCCTGAAACCTAAGCCTCATCCCCAGTCTGAACCCTGAGGCCTACCCTATCGATAAGCCACTCCCTGCAACGCAAACGCCCCCTAACACTTATCTGTACCCGAATCTCGACCCTAGGCCTCACCGCGAGCTGAACGCTAACTCTAGCTCAAACCCTGACCCTGAACCATAACCCTCACAGGAAGACTGAACTCTGAGGCCTACACTAACGATAAGCCACGCCCTGCCACGCACACGCCCCCTAACACGTATCAATACCCCAATCTCGGCCCTAAGCCTCACCGGAAGCCTAACCCTAACCCTAGCTCCAACTCTCACCCTGAACAGTAATCCTCAACTGCAGCCTGAATCCTGAGGCCTAACCTAAAGATAAGTGGCGCTATGCAACGCACACGCCCACTAACACGTATCTGTACCCCAATCTCGACCCTTGGCCTCACCGGGAGCTTAAACCTAACCATAGCTCCAAACCTGACCCTGAAAACTAAGCCTCACCCGCAGCCTGAACCCTAAGGCCTACTGTAACGATAAGCCACGCCCTGCAACGCACACGCCCCCTAACACGTATCCCTATCCCAATCTCGACCTTAGGCCTCACAGCGAGCCGAACGCTAACGCAAGCTCCAACACTGACCCTGAACCCTAAGCCTCACAGGAAGACTGAACCCTGAGGCCTACACTACAGATAAGCCGCGCCCTGCAACGCACACGCCCCCTACCACGTATCAGTACCACAATCTCGACCCTAAGCCTCACCAGAAGCCTAAACCTAACCCTAGTTCCAACCCTGACCCTGAACCCTATGCATCACCCGCAGCCTGAACCCTGAGGCCTACGCTAAGGATAAGCCGCACCCTGCAACAAAAACGACCCCTACCACGTATCCGTACCCCAATCTCGACCCTAAGCCTCACCAGAAGCCTAAACCTAACCCTAGTTCCAACCCTGACTGAACCGTAAGCCTCACCTGCAGCCTGAAACCTGAGGCCTACGCTAAGGATAAGACGCGCCCTGCAACGAAAACGCCCCCTAACACATATCCGTACCCCACTCTCGAACCTAGGCCTCACCGCGAGCCTAACCCTAACCCTAAGTCCAACCGATACACTGAACCCTAAGCCTCACCTGCATCCTGAAACCTGAGGCCTACCCTAACGATAAGCTGCGCCCTGAAACTCACACGCCCCCTAACATATATCCGTACCCCAATCTCGACCCAAAGCCTCACCGGGAGCATAACCCTAACCCTAGCTCCAACCCTGACCCTGAACAATAAGCCTCACCCCCAGCCCGATACATGAGGCTTACCCTACCGATAAGCCGCGCCCTGCAGCACACACGCCCCCTGACACGTATCCGTACCCCAATCTCGACCCTACGCCTCACCGGGAGCATAACCCTAACCCTAGCTCCAAACCTGACTCTGAACACTAAGCCTCACCCGCAGCCTGAACCCGGAGGCTTACCCTAACGATAAGCCGCGCCCTGCAACACACACGCCCCCTAACACGTATCCTTAACACAATCTCCACGCTAGGCCTCATCGGGAGCCTAACCCTAAACCTAGCTCCAACCCTGACCATGACAACTATGCCTCACCCGCTCCCTGTACGCTGAGGCCTACCCTAATGATCAGCCGTGCCCCACAATGAACACGCCCCCTAACACGTATCCGTAACCCAATCTCGACAGTAGGATTCAGCAAGAGCCTAACCCTAATCCTAGCTCAAACCCTGACCCTGAACCCTAATCATCACCCGCACCCGCAGCCTGAACGTGAGTCCTACCCTAACGATAAGCCGTACCCTGCAATGCACAAAGCCTCTAACACGTATCCGTACCCCAATCTCCACCGAAGGCCTCACCGGGAGCCTAAACCTAACCCTAGCTCAAACCCTGACCCTGAACCCTAAGCCTCACCAGCAGCCTGAACCCTGAGGGCTACCCTAACGATAAGCCGTGCCCTGCAAAAACAACGCCCCCTAACACATATCCGTAGCCCAATCTCGACCCTAGGCGTGACCGGGAACCTAAACCTAACCCTAATTCCAACACTTATCCTGAACCCTAAGCCTCACCCACTGCCACAACCCTGAGCCCTACCCTAACGATGAGCCACGCCTTGCAAAGCACACTCCCCATAACACGTATCCATACCCCAATCTCGGACCAGGCCTCAGTTGGAGCCTAACCCTAATCCTATCTCCAAACCTCACCCTGAAGCCTAAGCCTCACACGCAACCTGAACCCTGAGGCCTACCGTAACGTTAAGCTGCGCCCTGCAATGCACACTCCCCCTAACACGTATCCGTACGCCAATCTCGACCCTAAGCCTCACCGGGAGCCGAACGCTAACGCTAGCTCGAACCCTGACCCTGACCCTTAAGACTCACAGGAAGACTGAACCCTGAGGCCTACACTAACGATAAGCCACGCCCTGCAACGCACACGCCCCCTAACACGTATCCGTACCCCAATCTGGACCCGAATCCTCACCTGGAGCCTAAACCTAACCCTAGCTTCAACTCTGACCCTGAACCCTTAGCCTCACCCGCAGCCTGAACCCTTAGGCCTACCCTAACGATAACCCACGCCCTGCAACGAAAACGCCTCCTAACACGTATGCGTACCCCAATCTCGACCCAAAGCCTCACAAGAACTTGAACACTAACCCTAGCTCCAACTCTCACCCTGAACCCTAAGCCTCACCCACAGTCAGAACCCTGAGGCCTAAGCTAACGATTAGCCACGCCGGGCAACTCACATGCCCCTTACACGTATTCGTACTCCAATCTCGACCCTAGGCCTCACCGGGAGCCTAACACTAACCCTAGCTCCAACACTGAACCTGAACGCTAAGCCTCACCTGCAGCCTGAACCCTGAGGCCTACGTTAACGAAAAGTGGCGCCCTGCAACCCACACGCCCCCTAACAAGTATCCGTACCACAATCACAACCCTAGGCCTCACCGGGAGCCTAACCCTAACCCGAGCTCCAACCATGTCCCTGAAACCTAAGCCTCATCTGCAGTCTGAACCCTGAGGCTTACTCTAACGATAAACCGCGCCGTGCCACTCACACGCCCCCTTACACATATCCGTAGCCCAATCTCGACCCTAGGCCTCACCGGGAGCCTAAACCTAACCCTAAGTCCAACCCTTACCCTGAACACTAAGCCTCACCCGCAGCCTGAACCCTGAGGCCTACCCTAACGATAAGCCGCGCCCTGAAACCCACACACCCCCTAACACGTATCCGTACCCCAATCTCCACCGTAGGCTACAGCGGGAACCTAACCCTAACCCTACATCCAAACATTACCCTGAACCCTAAGCCTCACCAGCAGCCTGAACCTGAGGCCTAACCTAGTGATAAGCAGCGCCCTGGAACGCACACGAACCCTAACCCTTATCCCTACCACAATCTCCTCCATAGGCCTCACCGGGAGCCTAACCCTAACCCTAGCTCCAACCCAGACTCTGAACCCTAAACCTCACCCGCAGACTGAACCCTGAGGCCTACCCTAACCATAAGCCACGCCCTGCAATGCACACGCCCCCTAACACGTATCGGTACCCCAATCTCCACCGAAGGACTCACCGGTAGACTAAACCTAACCCTCGCTCCAATCCTGACCCTGAACCCTAAGCCTCTCCCGCAGCCTGAACCATGAGGCCTACCCTAACGATCAGCCGTGCCCTTCAATGTACATGCCCCCTAACACGTATCCGTAACCCAATCTCGACCATAGGACTCAGCGAGAGCCTAACGCTAACTCTCGCTCCAACCCTGACCCGGAACTTGAAGCCTTACCGACAGCCTGAACTGGGGCCTACCCTAACGATAAGCCGTGCCCTGCAACGAAAACGCCCCCTAACACATATCCGTACAGCAATCGCGACCCTAGGCCTCACTGGGAACCTAACCCTAACCCTAAGTCCAACCCTTACCCTGAAACCTAAGCCTCACCCACAGGCTGAACCCTGAGGCCTACCCTAACGCTAAGCCGTGCCCCGCAACGCACATGCCCCCTAACACGTGTCCGTACCCCAATCTCCACCATAGGCCTCACGGCGAGACAAAACGTAACCCTAGGTCCAACCCTGACACTGAACACTAAGCCTCACCCGCAGCCTGAACCCTGATGCCTACCCTAACGATAAACCGCGCCCTGAAACGCACACGTGCCCTAACAGGTACCCGTACCACAATCCCGACCACAGGCCTGACTGGGAGACTAACCATAACCCTAGCTCCAACCCTGACCATGAACAATAAGCCTCACCCGCAGCATGAACCCTGAGGTCTACCCTAAACATCAGGCACGCCCTGCAACCCACACACACCCTAACACGTATCCGTACCCCAATCTCCACCATAGGCCTCACCGGGAGACTACACCTAACCCTAGGTCCAACCCAGACCCTAAACCCTAAACCTCACCCGCAGCCTGAACCCTGAGGCCTACCTTAACAATAAGCCGTGCCCTGAAACGCACACGCCCCCTAACAAGTATCAGTACCCCAATCTCCACCGAAGGCCTCACCGGGAGACTAAACCTAACCCTAGCTCCAACCCTGACCCTGAACCCTAAGCCTCATCCACAGCATGATCCCTGAGGCCTACCCTAAGGATAAGCCGGACCCTGAAACGCACCAACCCCTAACACGTATCCGTACCACAATCTCCACCCCAGGCCTCACCGGGAGCCTAACCCTAACCCTAGCTCCAACCCTGACCTTGACCCCTAAGCCTCACGCGCAGCCTGAACCCTGAGGCCTACCCTAACGATCAGCAGCGCCCTGCAATGCACATGCCCCCTAACACGTATCCGTTCCACAATCTCGACCCTGGCCTCACCAGCAGCCTAACCCTAACCCTAGCTCCAACCCTGACCATGAACCCTAAGTCTCACCCGCAGCCTGAACCCCGAGGGCTACCCAAACGATCAGCCGTGCCCTGCAATGCACACGCTCGCTAACACGTATCCGTACTCCAAACTCGACCCTAGGCCTCAGCGAGAGCCTAACCCTAACCCTAGCTCCAATCCTGACCCTGAACCCTAAGCCTCACCCACAGCCTGAACCCTGAGGCCTACGCTCACGATAAGCCGCGCCCTGCAACGAAAACCCCCGTTAACACATATCCGTACCCCAATCACGAACCTAGGCCTCACCGGGAGCCTTACCCTAACTCGAAGTCAAACCCTTACCCTGAACCCTATGCCTCACCCGCAGCCGGAACCCAGAGGCCCACCCTAAGGATAAGCCGCGCCATGCAACGCACACGCCCCCTAACACGTTTCCGTAACCGAATCTCCACCGTAGTCCTCACCGGGAGACTAAACCAAACCCTAGCTCCAACCCTGACCATGACCACTAAGCCTCACCCGCAGCCTGAACCCTGAGGCCTACCCTAAAGATCAGCCGTGCCCTGCAATGCACACGCCCCCTAACACGTATCCGTACCACAATCTCGACCCTAGGCATCACCAGGAGCCTAACCCTAACCCTAGCTCCAGCCCTGACCATGAACGCTAAGCCTCACCCGCAGCCTGAACCCTGAGGCCTACCCTAACGATCAGCAGCGCCCTTCAATGCACATGCCGCCTAACACGTATCCGTACCACAATCTCGACCCTGGCCTCACCAGGAGCCTACCCCTAACACTAGCTCCAACCCTGACCATGAACTCTAAGCCTCACCCACAGCCTGAACCCTGAGGGCTACCCTAACGATTAGCCGTGCCCTGAAATGCACACGCCCCCTAACACGTATCCGTACTCCAAACTCGACCCTAGGCCTCAGAGAGAGCATAAACCTAACCCTAGCTCCAACCCTGACCCTGAACTCTAAGCCTCATCTTCAGCCTGAACCCTGAGGCCTACTCTAACGAAAAGCCACGCCATGCAACTCACACGCTGCCTTACACGTATCCGTACCCCAATCTCGACCCTAGGCCTCACTGGGACCCTAACGCTAACCCTAGCTCCAACCCTGACCCTGAACCCTAAGCCTAACCGGAAGACGGAACCCTGAGGCCTACCCTAAATATAAGCCGCGCCCTGCAACGCACACACCCCCTAACACGTACCCATACACCAATCTCGACCCTAAGCCTCACCGGGAGCCTGACCAAAGCCCTAAATCCAACCCAGACCCTGAACCCTAAGCCTCACCCGCAGTCTGAACCCTGAGGCCTACCCTAACGAGAAGCCTCGCCCTGCAAAAAAACGCCCTGTAACACATATACTTACGCCAATGTCGACCCATGGCCGCACTGGGATCCTAAACCTAACCCTAAGTCCAACCGTTACCCTGAACACTAAGCCGCACCAGCATCCTGAACCCTGAGGCCTACCCTAACGATAAGACACGCCCTCCAACGCACACACCCCCTAACACGTGTCAATACCCCAATCTCGGCCCTAAGCCTCACCGGAAGCCTAACCGTAACCCTAGCTCCAACTCTCACCCTGAACAGTAATCCTCAACTGCAGCCTGAATCCTGAGGCCTAACCTAAAGATAAGCGGCGCTATGCAACACACACGCCCACTAACACGTATCCGTACCCCAATCTCGACCCTTGGCCTCACCGGGAGCTTAAACCTAACCTTAGCTCCAAACCTGACCCTGAAAACTAAGCCTCACCCGCAGCCTGAACCGTAAGGCCTACTGTAACGATAAGCCACGCCCTGCAACGCACACGCCCCCTAACACGTATCCGTATCCCAATCTCGACCTTAGGCCTCACAGCGAGCCGAACGCTAACGCAAGCTCCAACACTGACCCTGAAACCTAAGCCTCACAGGAAGACTGAACCCTGAGGCCTACACTACCGATAAGCCGCGCCCTGCAACGCCCACGCCCCCTACCACGTATCAGTACCACAATCTCGACCCTAAGCCTCACCAGAGGCCTAAACCTAACCCTAGTTCCAACCCTGACCCTGAACCCTATGCATCACCCGCAGCCTGAACCCTGAGGCCTACGCTAAGGATAAGCGCACCCTGCAACAAAATCGCCCCCTACCACGTATCCGTACCCCAATCTCGACCCTAAGCCTCACCAGAAGCCTAAACCTAACCCTAGTTCCAACCCTGACTGAACCGTAAGCCTCACCTGCAGCCTGAAACCTGAGGCCTACGCTAAGGATAAGCCGCACCCGGCAACGAAAACGCCCCCTAACACATATCCGTACCCCACTCTAGAACCTAGGCCTCACCGCGAGCCTAACCCTAACCCTAAGTCCAACCGATACACTGAACCCTAAGCCTCACCTGCATCCTGAAACCTGAGGCCTACCCTAACGATAAGCCGCGCCCTGAAACTCACACGCCCCCTAACATGTATCCGTACCCCAATCTCGACCCAAAGCCTCACCGGGAGCATAACCCTAACCCTAGCTCCAACCCTGACCCTGAACAGTAAGCCTCACTCCCAGCCCGATACATGAGGCTTACCCTACCGATAAGCCGCGCCCTGCAGCACACACGCCCCCTGACACGTATCCGTACCCCAATCTCGACCCTACGCCTCACCGGGAGCCGAACGCTAATGCTACCTCGAACCCTGCCCCTGAACCTTAAGCCTGACAGGAAGACTGAACCCTGAGGCCTACACGAACGATAAGCCACGCCTTGCAATGCACACGCCCCCTAACACGTATCTGTATCCCAATCTCGAACCAAATCCTCACCGGGATCATAAACCTAACTCTAGCTTCAACTCTGACCCTGAACCCTAAGCCTCACCCGCAGCATGAACCCTTAGGCCTACCCTAACGATAAACCGCGCCCTGCAATGCACACGCCACCTAACACGTTTCTGTACCCCAATCTCGACCCTAGGCCTCACCAGAAGCCTAATCCTAACCCTAGCTCCAACTCACACCCTGAACACTAAGCCTCACCCGCAGTCTGAACCGTGAGGCCTAAGCTAACGATAAGCAACGCCCTGCAATGCACAGGCGACTTAAAATGTATCCGTACCCCAATCTCGACCCTAGGCCTCACCGGGAGCCTAATCCTAACCGGAGCTCCTACCCTGACCCTGAAACCTAAGCCTAATCCTCAGCCTGAACCCTGAGGCCTACTCTAACGATAAGCCGCGCCGGGCAACTCAGACGCCCCTTACACGTATCCGTACCCCAATCTCGACCCTAGGCCTAAACGGGAACCGAACACTAAGCGTAGCTCCAACTCTGACCCTGAACGCTAAGCCTAACCTGCAGCCTGAACCCTGAGGCCTACGCTAACGATAAGTGGCGCCCTGCAACCCACACGCCCCCAAACAAGAATCCGTACCCCAATCTCAACCCTAGGCCTCACCGGGAGCCTAACCCTAACCTGAGCTCCAACCCTGACCCTGAAACCTAAGCCTCATCCGCAGCCTGAACCCTGAGGTCTACTCTAACGATAAGCCCCGCCATGCAACTCACACGCTCCCTTACACGTATCCGTACCCCAATCTCGACCCTAGGCCCCACTGGGACCCTAACGCTAACCCTAGGTCCAACCCTGACCCTGAACACTAAGCCTAACCGGAAGACTGAACCCTGAGGCCTACCCTAACTATAAGCCGCGCCCTGCAACGCACACGCCCCCTAACACGTATCCATACACCAATCTCGAACCTAAGCCTCACCAGGAGCCTGACCAAAGCCCTAAATCCAACCCAGACCCTGAACCCTAAGCCTCACCCGCAGTCTGAACCCTGAGGCCTAGCCTAACGAGAAGCCTCGCCCTGCAAAGAAAACGCCCTGTAACACATATCTGTACGCCAATCTCGACCCTTGGCCGCACTGGGATCCTAAACCTAAGCCTAAGTCCAACCATTACCCTGAATACTAAGCCTCACCAGCAGCCTGAACCCTGACGCCTACCCTAATGATAAGCCACGCCCTCCAACGCACACGCCCCCTAAAACGTATCCGTACCCCAATCTCGACCGTAAGCCTCACCGGGAGTCTAACCCTAAACGTAGCTCCAACCCTGACCCTGAAATCCAAGCCTGACCAACAGCCCAATACCTGCAGCCTACCCTAATGATCAGCCACGCCCTGCAATGAACACGCCCCCTAACACGTATCCGTACCCCAATCTCGACCGTAAGCCTCACCGGGAGTCTAACCCTAAACGTAGCTCCAACCCTGACCCTGAAATCCAAGCCTGACCAACAGCCCAATACCTGCGGCCTACCCTAACGATCAGCCACGCCCTGCAATGAACACGCCCCCTAACACGTATCCGTACACGAATCTCGACGCAAAGCCTCACGGGGAGCCTAAACCTATCCCTAGCTCCAAACCTGACCCTGAACACTAAGTCTCACCCGCAGCCTGAACCCTGAGGCCTACCCTAATGTTAAGTCGCGCCCTGCAACGCAAACGCCCCCTAACACGTATCCGTACCCCAATCTCGAACCTAGGCCTCAGAGGGAGCCTAACCCTAACCCTAGCTCCCAGCCTGACCCTGAAACCTAAGCCTCACCCGCAGCCTGAACCATGAGGCCTACCCTATTGATAAGCCATGCCCTGCAATGCAAACGCCCCTAACACGTATCCGTACCCGAATCTCGACCCTAGGCCTCACCGCGAGCCGAACGCTAACTCTAGCTCAAACCCTGACCCTGAACCCTAACCCTCACAGGAAGACTGAACCCTGAGGCCTACACTAACGATAAGCCGCGCCCTGCAACGCACACGCCCCCTAACACGTATCAATACCCCAATCTCGGCCCTAAGCCTCACCGGAAGCCTAACCCTAACCCTAGCTCCAACTCTCACCCTGAACAGTAATCCTCAACTGCAGCCTGAATCCTGAGGCCTAACCTAAAGATAAGCGGCGCTATGCAACGCACACGCCCACTAACACGTATCCGTACCCCAATCTCGACCCTTGGCCTCACCGGGAGCTTAAACCTAACCTTAGCTCCAAACCTGACCCTGAAAACTAAGCCTCACCCGCAGCCTGAACCCTAAGGCCTACTGTAACGATAAGCCACGCCCTGCAACGCACACGCCCCCTAACACGTATCCGTATCCCAATCTCGACCTTAGGCCTCACAGCGAGCCGAACGCTAACGCAAGCTCCAACACTGACCCTGAACCCTAAGCCTCACAGGAAGACAGAACCCTGAGGCCTACACTACAGATAAGCCGCGCCCTGCAACGCACACGCCCCCTACCACATATCAGTACCACAATCTCGACCCTAAGCCTCACCAGAAGCCTAAACCTAACCCTAGTTCCAACCCTGACCCTGAACCCTATGCATCACCCGCAGCCTGAACCCTGAGGCCTACGCTAAGGATAAGCCGCACCCTGCAACAAAAATGCCCCCTACCACGTATCCGTACCCCAATCTCGACCCTAAGCCTCACCAGAAGCCTAAACCTAACCCTAGTTCCAACCCTGACTGAACCGTAAGCCTCACCTGCAGCCTGAAACCTGAGGCCTACGCTAAGGATAAGCCGCGCCCTGCAACGAAAACGCCCCCTAACACATATCCGTACCCCACTCTCAAACCTAGGCCTCACCGCGAGCCTAACCCTAACCCTAAGTCCAACCGATACACTGAACCCTAAGCCTCACCTGCATCCTGAAACCTGAGGCCTACCCTAACGATAAGCTGCGCCCTGAAACTCACACGCCCCCTAACATATATCCGTACCCCAATCTCGACCCAAAGCCTCACCGGGAGCATAACCCTAACCCTAGCTCCAACCCTGACCCTGAACAATAAGCCTCACCCCCAGCCCGATACATGAGGCTTACCCTACCGATAAGCCGCGCCCTGCAGCACACACGCCCCCTGACACGTATCCGTACCCCAATCTCGACCCTACGCCTCACCGGGAGCATAACCCTAACCCTAGCTCCAAACCTGACTCTGAACACTAAGCCTCACCCGCAGCCTGAACCCGGAGGCTTACCCTAACGATAAGCCGCACCCTGCAACACACACGCCCCCTAACACGTATCCTTACCACAATCTCCACCCTAGGCCTCATCGGGAGCCTAACCCTAAACCTAGCTCCAACCCTGACCATGACAACTATGCCTCACCCGCTCCCTGTACGCTGAGGCCTACCCTAATGATCAGCCGTGCCCCGCAATGAACACGCCCCCTAACACGTATCCGTAACCCAATCTCGACAGTAGGATTCAGCAAGAGCCTAACCCTAATCCTAGCTCAAACCCTGACCCTGAACCCTAATCATCACCCGCACCCGCAGCCTGAACGTGAGTCCTACCCTAACGATAAGCCGTGCCCTGCAATACACAAAGCCTCTAACACGTATCCGTACCCCAATCTCCACCGAAGGCCTCACCGGGAGCCTAAACTTAACCCTAGCTCAAACCCTGACCCTGAACCCCTAGCCTCACCTGCAGCCTGAACCCTGAGGGCTACCCTAACGATAAGCCGCGCCCTGCAAAAACAACGCCCCCTAACACATATCCGTAGCCCAATCTCGACCCTAGGCGTGACCGGGAACCTAAACCTAACCCTAATTCCAACACTTATCCTGAACCCTAAGCCTCACCCACTGCCACAACCCTGAGCCCTACCCTAACGATGAGCCACGCCTTGCAAAGCACACTCCCCATAACACGTATCCATACCCCAATCTCGGACCAGGCCTCAGTTGGAGCCTAACCCTAATCCTATCTCCAAACCTCACCCTGAAGCCTAAGCCTCACACGCAACCTGAACCCTGAGGCCTACCGTAACGTTAAGCTGCGCCCTGCAATGCACACTCCCCCTAACACGTATCCGTACGCCAATCTCGACCCTAAGCCTCACCGGGAGCCGAACGCTAACGCTAGCTCGAACCCTGATCCTGACCCTTAAGACTCACAGGAAGACTGAACCCTGAGGCCTACACTAACGATAAGCCACGCCCTGCAACGCACACGCCCCCTAACACGTATCCGTACCCCAATCTGGACCCGAATCCTCACCTGGAGCCTAAACCTAACCCTAGCTTCAACTCTGACCCTGAACCCTTAGCCTCACCCGCAGCCTGAACCCTTAGGCCTACCCTAACGATAACCCACGCCCTGCAACGAACACGCCTCCTAACACGTATGCGTACCCCAATCTCGACCCAAAGCCTCACAAGAACTTGAACACTAACCCTAGCTCCAACTCTCACCCTGAACCCTAAGCCTCACCCACAGTCAGAACCCTGAGGCCTAAGCTAACGATTAGCCACGCCGGGCAACTCACATGCCCCTTACACGTATTCGTACCCCAATCTCGACCCTAGGCCTCACCGGGAGCCTAACACTAACCCTAGCTCCAACACTGAACCTGAACGCTAAGCCTCACCTGCAGCCTGAACCCTGAGGCCTACGTTAACGAAAAGTGGCGCCCTGCAACCCACACGCCCCCTAACAAGTATCCGTACCACAATCACAACCCTAGGCCTCACCGGGAGCCTAACCCTAACCCGAGCTCCAACCATGTCCCTGAAACCTAAGCCTCATCTGCAGTCTGAACCCTGAGGCTTACTCTAACGATAAACCACGCCGTGCCACTCACACGCCCCCTTACACATATCCGTAGCCCAATCTCGACCCTAGGCCTCACCGGGAGCCTAAACCTAACCCTAAGTCCAACCCTTACCCTGAACACTAAGCCTCGCCCGCAGCCTGAACCCTGAGGCCTACCCTAACGATAAGCCACGCCCTGAAACCCACACACCCCCTAACACGTATCCGTACCCCAATCTCCACCGTAGGCCACAGCGGGAACCTAACCCTAACCCTACATCCAAACATTACCCTGAACCCTAAGCCTCACCAGCAGCCTGAACCTGAGGCCTAACCTAGTGATAAGCAGCGCCCTGGAACGCACACGAACCCTAACCCTTATCCCTACCACAATCTCCTCCATAGGCCTCACCGGGAGCCTAACCCTAACCCTAGCTCCAACCCAGACTCTGAACTCTAAACCTCACCCGCAGACTGAACCCTGAGGCCTACCCTAACCATAAGCCACGCCCTGCAATGCACACGCCCCCTAACACGTATCGGTACCCCAATCTCCACCGAAGGACTCACCGGTAGACTAAACCTAACCCTCGCTCCAATCCTGACCCTGAACCCTAAGCCTCTCCCGCAGCCTGAACCATGAGGCCTACCCTAACGATCAGCCGTGCCTTTCAATGCACACGCCCCCTAACACGTATCCGTAACCCAATCTCGACCATAGGACTCAGCGAGAGCCTAACGCTAACTCTCGCTCCAACCCTGACCCGGAACTCGAAGCCTTACCGACAGCCTGAACTGGGGCCTACCCTAACGATAAGCCGTGCCCTGCAACGAAAACGCCCCCTAACACATATCCGTACAGCAATCGCGACCCTAGGCCTCACTGGGAACCTAACCCTAACCCTAAGTCCAACCCTTACCCTGAAACCTAAGCCTCACCCACAGGCTGAACCCTGAGGCCTACCCTAACGCTAAGCCGTGCCCCGCAACGCACATGCCCCCTAACACGTGTCCGTACCCCAATCTCCACCATAGGCCTCACCGCGAGACAAAACCTAACCCTAGGTCCAACCCTGACACTGAACACTAAGCCTCACCCGCAGCCTGAACCCTGATGCCTACCCTAACGATAAACCGCGCCCTGAAACGCACACGTGCCCTAACAGGTACCCGTACCACAATCCCGACCACAGGCCTGACTGGGAGACTAACCATAACCCTAGCTCCAACCCTGACCATGAACACTAAGCCTCAGCCGCAGCATGAACCCTGAGGCCTACCCTAACCATCAGGCACGCCCTGCAACCCACACGCACCCTAACACGTATCCGTACCCCAATCTCCACCATAGGCCTCACCGGGAGACTACACCTAACCCTAGCTCCAACCCAGACCCTAAACCCTAAACCTCACCCGCAGCCTGAACCCTGAGGCCTACCTTAACAATAAGCCGTGCCCTGAAACGCACACGCCCCCTAACAAGTATCAGTACCCCAATCTCCAATGAAGGCCTCACCGGGAGACTAAACCTAACCCTAGCTCCAACACTGACCCTGAACCCTAAGCCTCAACCACAGCCTGATCCCTAAGGCCTACCCTAAGGATAAGCCGGGCCCTGAAACACACCAACCCCTAACACGTATCCGTACCACAATCTCCACCCCAGGCCTCACCGGGAGCCTAACCCTAACCCTAGCTCCAACCCTGACCTTGACCCCTAAGCCTCACGCGCAGCCTGAACCCTGAGGCCTACCCTAACGATCAGCAGCGCCCTGCAATGCACATGCCCCCTAACACGTATCCGTTCCACAATCTCGACCCTGGCCTCACCAGCAGCCTAACCCTAACCCTAGCTCCAACCCTGACCATGAACCCTAAGTCTCACCCGCAGCCTGAACCCCGAGGGCTACCCAAACGATCAGCCGTGCCCTGCAATGCACACGCTCCCTAACACGTATCCGTACTCCAAACTCGACCCTAGGCCTCAGCGAGAGCCTAACCCTAACCCTAGCTCCAATCCTGACCCTGAACCCTAAGCCTCACCCACAGCCTGAACCCTGAGACCTACGCTCACGATAAGCCGCGCCCTGCAACGAAAACCCCCGTTAACACATATCCGTACCCCAATCGCGAACCTAGGCCTCACCGGAAGCCTAAACCTAACCCGAAGTCCAACCCTTACCCTGAACCCTATGCCTCACCCGCAGACGGAACCCAGAGGCCCACCCTAAGGATAAACCACGCCATGCAACGCACACGCCCCCTAACACGTTTCCGTACCCGAATCTCCACCGAAGTCCTCACCGGGAGACTAAACCTAACCCTAGCTCCAAACCTGACCATGACCACTAAGCCTCACCCGCAACCTGAACCCTGAGGCCTACCCTAAAGATCAGCCGTGCCCTGCAATGCACACGCCCCCTAACACGTATCCGTACCACAATCTCGACCCTAGGCATCACCAGGAGCCTAACCCTAACCCTAGCTCCAGCCCTGACCATGAACCCTAAGCCTCACCCGCAGCCTGAACCCTGAGGCCTACCCTAACGATCAGCAGCGCCCTTCAATGCACATGCCGTCTAACACGTATCCGTACCACAATCTCGACCCTGGCCTCACCAGGAGCCTACCCCTAACACTAGCTCCAACCCTGACCATGAACTCTAAGCCTCACCCACAGCCTGAACCCTGAGGGCTACCCTAACGATTAGCCGTGCCCTGAAATGCACACGCCCCCTAACACGTATCCGTACTCCAAACTCGACCCTAGGCCTCAGAGAGAGCATAAACCTAACCCTAGCTCCAACCCTGACCCTGAACTCTAAGCCTCATCTTCAGCCTGAACCCTGAGGCCTACTCTAACGATAAGCCACGCCATGCAACTCACACGCTCCCTTACACGTATCCGTACCCCAATCCCGACCCTAGGCCTCACTGGGACCCTAACGCTAACCCTAGCTCCAACCCTGACCCTGAACCCGAAGCCTAACCGGAAGACGGAACCCTGAGGCCTACCCTAAATATAAGCCGCGCCCTGCAACGCACACACCCCCTAACACGTACCCATACACCAATCTCGACCCTAAGCCTCACCGGGAGCCTGACCAAAGCCCTAAATCCAACCCAGACCCTGAACCCTAAGCCTCACCCGCAGTCTGAACCCTGAGGCCTACCCTAACGAGAAGCCTCGCCCTGCAAAAAAACGCCCTGTAACACATATACGTACACCAATCTCGACCCTTGGCCGCAATGGGATCCTAAACCTAGCCCTAAGTCCAACCGTTACCCTGAACACTAAGCCGCACCAGCATCCTGAACCCTGAGGCCTACCCTAACGATAAGACACTCCCTCCAACGCACACACCCCCTAACACGTATCCGTACCCCAATTTCAACCGTAAGCCTCACTGGGAGTCTAACACTAACTGTAGCTCCAACCCTGACCCTGAAATCTAAGCCTGACCAACAGCCCAATACCTGCGGCCTACCCTACCGACCAGCCACGCCCTGCAATGAACACGCCCCCTAACACGTATCCGTATCCCAATCTCGACCCAAAGCCTCACGGGGAGCCTAAACCTATCCCTAGCTCCAAACGTGACCCTGAACACTAAGTCTCACCCGCAGCCTGAACCCTGAGGCCTACCCTAATGTTAAGTCGCGCCCTGCAACGCAACCGCGCCCTAACACGTATCCGTACCCCAATCTCGAACCTAGGCCTCAGAGGGAGCCTAACCCTAACCCTAGCTCCCAGCCTGACCCTGAAACCTAAGCCTCATCCCCGGTCTGAACCCTGAGGCCTACCCTATCGATAAGCCACTCCCTGCAACGCAAACGCCCCCTAACACTTATCTGTACCCGAATCTCGACCCTAGGCCTCACCGCGAGCTGAACGCTAACTCTAGCTCAAACCCTGACCCTGAACCATAACCCTCACAGGAAGACTGAACTCTGAGGCCTACACTAACGATAAGCCACGCCCTGCCACGCACATGCCCCCTAACACGTATCAATACCCCAATCTCGGCCCTAAGCCTCACCGGAAGCCTAACCCTAACCCTAGCTCCAACTCTCACCCTGAACAGTAATCCTCAACTGCAGCCTGAATCCTGAGGCCGAACCTAAAGATAAGCGGCGCTATGCAACTCACACGCCCACTAACTCGTATCCGTACCCCAATCTCGACCCTTGGCCTCACCGGGAGCTTAAACCTAACCTTAGCTCCAAACCTGACCCTGAAAACTAAGCCTCACCCGCAGCCTGAACCCTAAGGCCTACTGTAACGATAAGCCACGCCCTGCAACGCACACGCCCCCTAACACGTATCCCTATCCCAATCTCGACCTTAGGCCTCACAGCGAGCCGAGAGCCGAACGCTAACGCAAGCTCCAACACTGACCCTGAACCCTAAGCCTCACAGGAAGACTGAACCCTGAGGCCTACACTACAGATAAGCCGCGCCCTGCAAAGCACACGCCCCCTACCACGTATCAGTACCACAATCTCGACCCTAAGCCTCACCAGAAGCCTAAACCTAACCCTAATTCCAACCCTGACCCTGAACCCTATGCATCACCCGCAGCCTGAACCCTGAGGCCTACGCTAAGGATAAGCCGCACCCTGCAACAAAAACGACCCCTACCACGTATCCGTACCCCAATCTCGACCCTAAGCCTCACCAGAAGCCTAAACCTAACCCTAGTTCCAACCCTGACTGAACCGTAAGCCTCACCTGCAGCCTGAAACCTGAGGCCTACGCTAAGGATACGCCACGCCCTGCAACGAAAACGCCCCCTAACACATATCCGTACCCCACTCTCGAACCTAGGCCTCACCGCGAGCCTAACCCTAACCCTAAGTCCAACCGATACACTGAACCCTAAGCCTCACCTGCATCCTGAAACCTGAGGCCTACCCTAACGATAAGCCGCGCCCTGAAACTCACACGCCCCCTAACATATATCCGTACCCCAATCTCGACCCAAAGCCTCACCGGGAGCATAACCCTAACCCTAGCTCCAACCCTGACCCTGAACAATAAGCCTCACCCCCAGCCCGATACATGAGGCTTACCCTACCGATAAGCCGCGCCCTGCAGCACACACGCCCCCTGACACGTATCCGTACCCCAATCTCCACGCTAGGCCTCATCGGGAGCCTAACCCTAAACCTAGCTCCAACCCTGACCATGACAACTATGCCTCACCCGCTCCCTGTACGCTGAGGCCTACCCTAATGATCAGCCGTGCCCCGCAATGAACACGCCCCCTAACACGTATCCATAACCCAATCTCGACAGTAGGATTCAGCAAGAGCCTAACCCTAATCCTAGCTCAAACCCTGACCCTGAACCCTAATCATCACCCGCACCCACAGCCTGAACATGAGTCCTACCCTAACGATAAGCCGTGCCCTGCAATGCACAAAGCCTCTAACACGTATCCGTACCCCAATCTCCACCGAAGGCCTCACCGGGAGCCTAAACCTAACCCTAGCTCAAACCCTGACCCTGAACCCTAAGCCTCACCTGCAGCCTGAACCCTGAGGGCTACCCTAACGATAAGCCGCGCCCTGCAAAAACAACGCCCCCTAACACATATCCGTAGCCCAATCTCGACCCTAGGCGTGACCGGGAACCTAAACCTAACCCTAATTCCAACACTTATCCTGAACCCTAAGCCTCACCCACTGCCACAACCCTGAGCCCTACCCTAACGATGAGCCACGCCTTGCAAAGCACACTCCCCATCACACGTGTCCATACCCCAATCTCGGACCAGGCCTCAGTTGGAGCCTAACCCTAATCCTATCTCCAAACCTCACCCTGAAGCCTAAGCCTCACACGCAACCTGAACCCTGAGGCCTACCGTAACGTTAAGCTGCGCCCTGCAATGCACACTCCCCCTAACACGTATCCGTACGCCAATCTCGACCCTAAGCCTCCCCGGGAGCCGAACGCTAACGCTAGCTCGAACCCTGACCCTGACCCTTAAGACTCACAGGAAGACTGAACCCTGAGGCCTACACTAACGATAAGCCACGCCCTGCAATGCACACGCCCCCAAACACGTATCCGTACCCCAATCTGGACCCGAATCCTCACCTGGAGCCTAAACCTAACCCTAGCTTCAACTCTGACCCTGAACCCTTAGCCTCACCCGCAGCCTGAACCCTTAGGCCTACCCTAACGATAACCCACGCCCTGCAACGAACACGCCTCCTAACACGTATGCGTACCCCAATCTCGACCCAAAGCCTCACAAGAACTTGAACACTAACCCTAGCTCCAACTCTCACCCTGAACCCTAAGCCTCACCCACAGTTCGAACCCTGAGGCCTAAGCTAATGATTAGCCACGCCGGGCAACTCACATGCCCCTTACACGTATTCGTACCCCAATCTCGACCCTAGGCCTCACCGGGAGCCTAACACTAACCCTAGCTCCAACACTGAACCTGAACGCTAAGCCTCACCTGCAGCCTGAACCCTGAGGCCTACGTTAACGAAAAGTGGCGCCCTGCAACCCACACGCCCCCTAACAAGTATCCATACCACAATCACAACCCTAGGCCTCACCGGGAGCCTAACCCTAACCCGAGCTCCAACCATGTCCCTGAAACCTAAGCCTCATCTGCAGTCTGAACCCTGAGGCTTACTCTAACGATAAACTGCGCCGTGCCACTCACACGCCCCCTTACACATATCCGTAGCCCAATCTCGACCCTAGGCCTCACCGGGAGCCTAAACCTAACCCTAAGTCCAACCCTTACCCTGAACACTAAGCCTCGCCCGCAGCCTGAACCCTGAGGCCTACCCTAACGATAAGCCGCGCCCTGAAACCCACACACCCCCTAACACGTATCCGTACCCCAATCTCCACCGTAGGCCACAGCGGGAACCTAACCCTAACCCTACATCCAAACATTACCCTGAAACCTAAGCCTCACCAGCAGCCTGAACCTGAGGCCTAACCTAGTGATAAGCAGCGCCCTGGAACGCACACGAACCCTAACCCTTATCCCTACCGCAATCTCCTCCATAGGCCTCACCAGGAGCCTAACCCTAACCCTAGCTCCAACCCAGACTCTGAACCCTAAACCTCACCTGCAGCCTGAACCCTGAGGCCTACCCTAACCATAAGCCACGCCCTGCAATGCACACGCCCCCTAACACATATCGGTACCCCAATCTCCACCGAAGGACTCACCGGTAGACTAAACCTAACCCTCGCTCCAATCCTGACCCTGAACCCTAAGCCTCTCCCGCAGCCTGAACCATGAGGCCTACCCTAACGATCAGCCGTGCCCTTCAATGCACACGCCCCCTAACACGTATCCGTAACCCAATCTCGACCATAGGACTCAGCGAGAGCCTAACCCTAACTCTCGCTCCAACCCTGACCCGGAACTCGAAGCCTTACCGACAGCCTGAACTGGGTCCTACCCTAACGAGAAGCCGTGCCCTGCAACGAAAACGCCCCCTAACACATATCCGTACAGCAATCGCGACCCTAGGCCTCACTGGGAACCTAACCCTAACCCTAAGTCCAACCCTTACCCTGAAACCTAAGCCTCACCCACAGGCTGAACCCTGAGGCATACACTAACGCTAAGCTGTGCCCCGCAACGCACATGCCCCCTAACACGTATCCGTACCCCAATCTCCACCATAGGCCTCACCGCAAGACAAAACCTAACCCTAGCTCCAACCCTGACACTGAACACTAAGCCTCACCCGCAGCCTGAACCCTGATGCCTACCCTAACGATAAACCGCGCCCTGAAACGCACACGTGCCCTAACAGGTACCCGTACCACAATCCCGACCACAGGCCTCACCGGGAGACTAACCATAACCCTAGCTCCAACCCTGACCATGAACACTAAGCCTCACCAGCAGCATGAACCCTGAGGCCTACCCTAACCATCAGGCATGCCCTGCAACCCACACGCACCCTAACACGTGTCCGTACCCCAATCTCCACCATAGGCCTCACCGGGAGACTACACCTAACCCTAGCTCCAACCCAGACCCTAAACCCTAAACCTCACCCGCAGCCTGAACCCTGAGGCCTTCCCTAACAATAAGCCGCGCCCTGAAACGCACACGCCCCCTAACAAGTATCAGTACCCCAATCTCCACCGAAGGCCTCACCGGGAGACTAAACCTAACCCTAGCTCCAACCCTGACCCTGAACCCTAAGCCTCATCCACAGCATGATCCCTGAGGCCTACCCTAAGGATAAGCCGGGCCCTGAAACGCACCAACCCCTAACACGTCGCGATACCCTAATATCGACCCTAGGCCTCACTGGGAGCCTAATCCTAACCCTACCTCCAACCCTGACCCTGAACACAAAGCCTCACCCAAAGCCTAAACCCTGAGGTGTATTGTAACGATACGCCGCGCCCTGCAACGCACACGCCCCCTAACACGTTTCCGTACCCCAATCTCGAACCTAGGCCTCAGCGGGAGCCGAACCTTAACCCTAGCTCCAACCCTCACCCTGAAAACTAAGCCTCACCCGCCGTCTGTACCCTGAGGCCTACCCTAATGATAAGCTGGGCTCTGCAAGGAATACACCCCCTAACCCGTATGCATACCCCAATCTCGACCCTAGGTATCACCAGGAGGCTAACCGTAACCCGAGCTCCAACGCTGACCCTGAAAACTAAGCCTCATCCTCAGCCTGAACCCTAAGGCCTACTCTCATGATAAAACACGCCATGCAACTCACACGACCCGGTACAGGTATCAGTACCCCAATCTCGAACCTAGGCCTCACCGGGAGCCTAACCCTAACCCTAGCTCCAACCCTGACCCTGAATCCTAAGCCTAACAGGAAGACTGATCCCTGAGGCCTACCCTAACTATAAGCCACGCCCTGCAATGCACACGCCCCCTAACACGTATCCATACCCCAATCTCGACCGTAAGCCTCACTGGGAGCCTAAATCTAACCCTAGCTCCAACCATGACCCTGAACCCTAAGCCTCACCACAGCCTGAAACCTGAGGCCTACCATAACAATAACCTGCGCCACGCAACGCACACGCACACTAACAGGTATACGTGCCCCAATCGCGACCCTAAGCCTCACCGGGAGCCTAACCATAACCCTAGCTTCAACCATTATTCTGAACCCTAAGCCTCACCCGCAGTCTGAACCCTGAGGCCTAGCCTAACGATAAGCCGCGCTCTGCAAGTAATACGCCCCCTAACACGTATCCGTACCCCAAACTCGACCCTAGGCCTCACTGGGAGCCTAACCCTAACCCGAGCTCCAACCCTGACCCTGAAACCTAAGCCTCATCCGCAAACTGAACCCGGAGTCTTACCGTAACGATAAGCCACGCCCTTCCACGCACACGCCCCCTAACACGTATCCGTACCCCAAACTGGAACCGAAGCCTCACCGGGAGCCTAACCATAACCCTAACTCCAACACTGACCCTGAAACATAAGCCTCACCCGCAGCGTGAGCCCTGAGGCCTACCCTAACAATAAGCAGCGCCGTGCAACGCACACGCACCCTAACACGTCCCCGTACCCTAATCTCGACCCTAGGCTTCACCGGGAGCCTAATCCTAACCCAAACTCCAACCGTGACCCTGAACAGAAAGCCTCACACAAAGCCTAAACCCTGAGGCGTATTGTAACGATACGCCACGCCCTGCAACGGACATGCCCCCTAACACGTTTCCGTACCCCAATCTTGAACCTAGGCCTCAGCGGGAGCCGAACCCTTACCCTAGATCCAACCCTGACCCTGAACCCTTAGCCTAACCGGAAGACTGATCCCTGAGGCCTACCCTAACTGTAAGCCGCGCCCTGCAATGCACACGCCCCCTAACACGTATCCGTACCCCAATCTCGACCGTAAGCCTCACCGGGAGCGTAAATCTAACCCTACCTCCAACCATGACCCTGAACCCGAAGCCTCACCCGCAGCCTGAACCCTGAGGCCTACCCTAAGGATAAGTCACGCCCTGCAAAGAAAACGCCCCCTAACACGTATCCGTAACACAATCTCCACCCTAGGCAACCCCGGGTGTCTAAGCCTAACCCTAGCTCCAAAAAAAACCCTGAACACTAAGCCTCACCCTCAGCGTGAACCCTGAGGTCTACCCTAATGTTAACCCGCGCCCCTCAACGCACACGCGCCCAAACACGTATCCGTACCCCAATCTCGACCCGAAGCCTCACCGGGAGCCTAACCCTAACCCTAGATCCAGCCCTGTCCTTAACACTAAGCCTACCCCGCAGCATGAACCCTGAGGCCTACCCTAATGATCAGCTGCGCACTGCATCACACACGCCCCCTAACACGTATCCATACCCCAATGTCGATCCGAAGCCTCACCGGGAGCCTAACCCTAACACTAGCTTCAACCATGACCCTGAACCCTAAGCCTCACCCGCAGCCTGAACCCTGCGGTCTACCCTAACGGTCAGCCGCACACTGCAACACCCACGCCCCGTAAGACGTATCCGTTCCCCAATCTTGACTCTAAACCTCACTGGGAGCCTAACCCTAATCTTACCTAAAACCCTGACTGTTTAAACTAAGCCTCACCCACAGCCTCAACCCTGAGGCCTACCCTAACGATAAGCCACGCCCTTCAACGCACACGCCCCGTAACACGTATCCGTACCCCAAACCCGAACCAAAGCCTCACCGGGCGCCTAACCCTAACCCTAACTCCAACGCTGACCCTGACCCATAAGCCTCACCCGCAGCGTGAGCCCTGAGGCCTACCCTAACGATACGCAGCGCCGTGCAATGCACACGCACCCTAACACGTCGCCATACCCTAATATCGACCCTAGGCCTCACTGGGAGCCTAATCCTAACCCTACCTCCAACCCTGACCCTGAACACAAAGCCTCACCCAAAGCCTAAACCCTGAGGTGTATTGTAACGATACGCCGCGCCCTGCAACGCACACGCCCCCTAACACGTTTCCGTACCCCAATCTCGAACCTAGGCCTCAGCGGGAGCCAAACCTTAACCCTAGCTCCAACCCTCACCCTGAAACCTAAGCCTCATCCGCCGTCTGTACCCTGAGGCCTACCCTAATGATAAGCTGGGCTCTGCAAGGAATACACCCCCTAACCCGTATGCATACCCCAATCTCGACCCTAGGTATCACCAGGAGGCTAACCGTAACCCGAGCTCCAACGCTGACCCTGAAAACTAAGCCTCATCCTCAGCCTGAACCCTAAGGCCTACTCTCACGATAAGCCACGCCATGCAACTCACACGACCCGGTACAGGTATCAGTACCCCAATCTCGAACCTAGGCCTCACCGGGAGCCTAACCCTAACCCTAGCTCCAACCCTGACCCTGAATCCTAAGCCTAACAGGAAGACTGATCCCTGAGGCCTACCCTATCTATAAGCCGCGCCCTGCAATGCACACGCCCCCTAACACGTATCCATACCCCAATCTCGACCGTAAGCCTCACCGGGAGCCTAAATCTAACCCTAGCTCCAACCATGACCCTGAACCCTAAGCCTCACCGCAGCCTGAAACCTGAGGCCTACCATAACAATAACCTGCGCCACGCAACGCACACGCACACTAACAGGTATCCGTACCCCAATCGCGACCCTAAGCCTCACCGGGAGCCTAACCATAACCCTAGCTTCAACCATTATTCTGAACCCTAAGCCTCACCCGCAGCCTGAACCCTGAGGCCTACCCTAACTGTAAACCACGCCCTGCAACTCACACGCCCCCTAACACGTATTGGTACCCCAATCTCAACCCGAAGCCTCACCGGGAGCCTAACCCTAACACTAGCTCCAACAATGACCCTGAAACCTAAGCCTCACCCGCAGCCTGAACACGGAGGCCTACCCTAACGATCAGCCGTGCACTGCAACCCCCATGCCCCCTAACACGTATCCGTTCCCCAATCTCGACCCAAAACCTCACTCGGTGCCTTATCCTAACCCTAGCTAAAACCCTGACCCTTTAAACTAAGCCTCACCCACAGCTTCAAACCTGAAGACTACCCTAACGATAAGTCACGCCCTGCAACGCACTCGCCCCTTAACACGTATCCGTACCCCAATGTCGATCCGAAGCCTCACCGGGAGCCTAACCCTAACACGAGATCCAACCATGACTCTGAAACCTAAGCCTCACCCTCAGCCTGAACCCTGAGGTCTACCCTAACGATCAGCCGCACACTGCAACACCCACGCCCCCTAACACGTATCCGTTCCTCAATCTTGACCCTAAACCTCACTAGGAGCCTAACCCCAATCCTACCTAAAACCCTGACCATTTAACCTAAGCCTCACCCACAGCCTCAACCCTGAGGACTACAATAACGATAAGTCGTGCCCTGCAACGCAAACGACCCCTAACACGTATCCGTACCCCAATCTCGAACCTAGACCTCAGCGGGAGCCTAACCCTAACCCTAGCTCCAACCCTGACCCTGAACCCGAAGCCTCACCCGCAGTCTGAACCCTGAGGCCTAGCCTAACGATAAGCCGCGCTCTGCAATGCACACGCCCCCTAACACGTATCCATACACCAAACTCGACCCTAGGCCTCACCGGGAGCCTAACCCTAACCCGAGCTCCAACCCTGACCCTGAAACCTAAGCCTCATCCGCAAACTGAACCCGGAGTCTTACCGTAACGATAAGCCACGCCCTTCCACGCACACGCCCCCTAACACGTATCCGTACCCCAAACTCGAACCGAAGCCTCACCGGGAGCCTAACCATAACCCTAACTCCAACACTGACCCTGACACATAAGCCTCGCACGCAGCGTGAGCCCTGAGGCTTACCCTAATGATAAGCAGTGCGGTGCAACATACACGCCCCCTAACACGTCCCCGTACCCTAATCTCGACCCTACGCCTCACCGGGAGCCTAATCCTAACCCTAGCTCCAACCCTGACCCTGAACACAAAGCCTCACCCAAAGCCTGAACCCTGAGGCGTATTATAACGATAAGCCGCGCCCTGAAAAGCACACCTCCCCTAACACGTTTCCGTACCCCAATCTCAAACCTAGGCCTCAGCGGGTGACTAAGCCTAACCCTAGCTCCAAAAATAACCCTGAACACTAAGCCTCACCCTCAGCGTGAACCCTGAGGTCTACCCTAATGTTAACCCGCGCCCCTCAACGCACACGCGCCCACACACGTATCCGTACCCCAATCTCGACCCGAAGCCTCACCGGGAGCCTAACCCTAACCCTAGATCCAGCCCTGTCCTTAACACTAAGCCTACCCCGCAGCATGAACCCTGAGGCCTACCCTAATTATCAGCTGCGCACTGCAACACACATGCCCCCTAACATGTATCCGTACCCCAATCTCGACCCGAAGCCTCACCGGGAGCCTAACCCTTACCCTAGCTGCAACCCTGACCGTGAACACTAAGCCTCACCCGCAGCCTGAACCGTGAGGCCTACCATAATGATAAGCAGCGCGGTGCAACGCACACGCCCCGAACACATATCCGTACCCTTATCTCGACCCAGCCCTCACCGGGAGCCTAATCCTAACCGTAGCTACAACCCTGACCCTGAACCCTAAGCCTCACCCGAAGCCTGAACCCTGAGGCCTACTATAACGATAAGCCACGCCCTGCAATGCACACGCCCCCTAACACGTATCCATACCACAATCTCGACCCTAGGTCTCACCGGGAGCCGAACAATAAACCTAGCTCCAACCCTGATCCTGAACCCTAAGCCTCACCTGCAGACTGATCCCTGAGGCCTCCCCCAACGATAAACCACGCCATGCAAATCACAGTCCCCATAACATGTCTGCGTACCCCAATCTCGACCATAAGCGTCACCGGGAGCTGAACCCTAACCCTAGCTCCAACCCTGACCCTGAACCCTAAGCCTCACCTGCAGACTGAACCCAGAGCCCTACCCTAACGATAAGCCACGCCCTGCAATGCACATGCCCCCTAACACGTATCCGTAACCCAATTTAGACCCTAGGGCTGTGCGAGAGCCAAACCCTAACCCTAGCTCCAACTCAGACCGTGAATCCTAAGCCTCACCCGCAGCATGAACATTGAGGCCAACACTAATGATAAGCTGCGCCGTGCAACGCACACGCCCCCTAACACGAATCCGTACCCCAATCTCAACCCTAGGCCTCACTGGGAGATTAAACCTAACCTTACCTCCAACCATGACCCTGAACACTAAGCATCAGCTGAAGCCTGATCCCTGAGCCCTACCCTAACGATAAACCGCGCCCTGCAACGCAAACGCACCCTAACACGTATCCATACCCGAATCTCGTCCCGAAGCTTCACCAGGACCCTAACCCTAGCCCTAGCTCGAACCCTGACCCTGAAAACTAAGCCTCAACTGCAGCCTGAACCTTGAGGCCTACCCTAACGATAAGCCACGCCCTGCAACGCACATGCCCACTAACACGTATACTTACCCCAATCTCGACCCTACCCCTAACCGGGAGCCTAACCCTAACCCTAGCTCCAACCCTGACCCTAAACACTAAGCCTCACCTGCAGTGTGAACCTTGAGGCGTACACTAACGATAAGCTGCGCCCTGCAACGCACACGGCCCATAACACGTATCCGTACCCCAATCTCGATCCGAAGCCTCACCGGGAGCCTAACCGTAACACTAGCTCCAACCCTGACCCTGAATCCTAAGCCTCACCCTCCGTCTGAATCCTGAGGCCTACCCTAATGATAAACCGCGATATGCAAGGAATACGCCCCCTAACACGTATCCGTACCCCAATGTCGATCCGAAGCCTCACCGGGAGCCTAACCCTAACACTAGCTTCAACCATGACCCTGAACCCTAAGCCTCACCCGCAGCCTGAACCCTGCGGTCTACTCTAACGGTCAGCCGCACACTGCAACACCCACGCCCCGTAACACGTATCCGTTCCCCAATCTTGACTCTAAACCTCACTGGGAGCCTAACCCTAATCTTACCTAAAACCCTGACCGTTTAAACTAAGCCTCACCCACAGCCTCAACCCTGAGGCCTACCCTAACGATAAGCCACGCCCTTCAACGCACACGCCCCGTAACACGTATCCGTACCCCAAACTCGAACCAAAGCCTCACCGGGCGCCTAACCCTAACCCTAACTCCAACGCTGACCCTGACCCATAAGCCTCACCCGCAGCGTGAGCCCTGAGGCCTACCCTAACGATACACAGCGCCGTGCAATGCACACGCACCCTAACACGTCGCCATACCCTAATATCGACCCTAGGCCTCACTGGGAGCCTAATCCTAACCCTACCTCCAACCCTGACCCTGAACACAAAGCCTCACCCAAAGCCTAAACCCTGAGGTGTATTGTAACGATACGCCGCGCCCTGCAACGCACACGCCCCCTAACACGTTTCCGTACCCCAATCTCGAACCTAGGCCTCAGCGGGAGCCGAACCTTAACCCTAGCTCCAACCCTCACCCTGAAACCTAAGCCTCATCCGCCGTCTGTACCATGAGGCCTACCCTAATGATAAGCTGGGCTCTGCAAGGAATACACCCCCTAACCCGTATGCATACCCCAATCTCGACCCTAGGTATCACCAGGAGGCTAACCGTAAGCCGAGCTCCAACGCTGACCCTGAAAACTAAGCCTCATCCTCAGCCTGAACCCTAAGGCCTACTCTCACGATAAGCCACGCCATGCAACTCACACGACCCGGTACAGGTATCAGTACCCCAATCTCGAACCTAGGCCTCACCGGGAGCCTAACCCTAACCCTAGCTCCAACCCTGACCCTGAATCCTAAGCCTAACAGGAAGACTGATCCCTGAGGCCTACCCTATCTATAAGCCGCGCCCTGCAATGCACACGCCCCCTAACACGTATCCATACCCCAATCTCGACCGTAAGCCTCACCGGGAGCCTAAATCTAACCCTAGCTCCAACCATGACCCTGAACCCTAAGCCTCACCGCAGCCTGAAACCTGAGGCCTACCATAACAATAACCTGCGCCACGCAACGCACACGCACACTAACAGGTATACGTACCCCAATCGCGACCCTAAGCCTCACCGGGAGCCTAACCATAACCCTAGCTTCAACCATTATTCTGAACCCTAAGCCTCACCCGCAGCCTGAACCCTGAGGCCTACCCTAACTGTAAACCACGCCCTGCAACTCACACGCCCCCTAACACGTATTGGTACCCCAATCTCAACCCGAAGCCTCACCGGGAGCCTAACCCTAACACTAGCTCCAACAATGACCCTGAAACCTAAGCCTCACCCGCAGCCTGAACACGGAGGCCTACCCTAACGATCAGCCGTGCACTGCAACCCCCACGCCCCCTAACACGTATCCGTTCCCCAATCTCGACCCAAAACCTCACTGGGTGCCTTATCCTAACCCTAGCTAAAACCCTGACCCTTTAAACTAAGCCTCACCCACAGCTTCAAACCTGAAGACTACCCTAACGATAAGTCACGCCCTGCAACGCACACGCCCCTTAACACGTATCCGTACCCCAATGTCGATCCGAAGCCTCACCGGGAGCCTAACCCTAACACGAGATCCAACCATGACTCTGAAACCTAAGCCTCACCCTCAGCCTGAACCCTGAGGTCTACCCTAACGATCAGCCGCACACTGCAACACCCACGCCCCCTAACACGTATCCGTTCCTCAATCTTGACCCTAAACCTCACTAGGAGCCTAACCCCAATCCTACCTAAAACCCTGACCACTTAACCTAAGCCTCACCCACAGCCTCAACCCTGAGGACTACAATAACGATAAGTCGTGCCCTGCAACGCACACGACCCCTAACACGTATCTGTACCCCAATCTCGAACCTAGACCTCAGCGGGAGCCTAACCCTAACCCTAGCTCCAACCCTGACCCTGAACCCGAAGCCTCACCCGCAGCCTGAACCCTGAGGCCTAGCCTAACGATAAGCCGCGCCCTGCAACGAAAACGCCCCCTAACACATATCCGTACCCCACTCTCAAACCTAGGCCTCACCGCGAGCCTAACCCTAACCCTAAGTCCAACCGATACACTGAACCCTAAGCCTCACCTGAATCCTGAAACCTGAGGCCTACCCTAACGATAAGCCGCGCCCTGAAACTCACACGCCCCCTAACATATATCCGTACCCCAATCTCGACCCAAAGCCTCACCGGGAGCATAACCCTAACCCTAGCTCCAACCCTGACCCTGAACAATAAGCCTCACCCCCAGCCCGATACATGAGGCTTACCCTACCGATAAGCCGCGCCCTGCAGCACACACGCCCCCTGACACGTATCCGTACCCCAATCTCGACCCTACGCCTCACCGGGAGCATAACCCTAACCCTAGCTCCAAACCTGACTCTGAACACTAAGCCTCACACGCAGCCTGAACCCGGAGGCTTACCCTAACGATAAGCCGCACCCTGCAACACACACGCCCCCTAACACGTATCCTTACCACAATCTCCACCCTAGGCCTCATCGGGAGCCTAACCCTAAACCTAGCTCCAACCCTGACCATGACAACTATGCCTCACCCGCTCCCTGTACGCTGAGGCCTACCCTAATGATCAGCCGTGCCCCGCAATGAACACGCCCCCTAACACGTATCCGTAACCCAATCTCGACAGTAGGATTCAGCAAGAGCCTAACCCTAATCCTAGCTCAAACCCTGACCCTGAACCCTAATCATCACCCGCACCCGCAGCCTGAACGTGAGTCCTACCCTAACGATAAGCCGTGCCCTGCAATGCACAAAGCCTCTAACACGTATCCGTACCCCAATCTCCACCGAAGGCCTCACTGGGAGCCTAAACCTAACCCTAGCTCAAACCCTGACCCTGAACCCTAAGCCTCACCTGCAGCCTGAACCCTGAGGGCTACCCTAATGATAAGCCGCGCCCTGCAAAAACAACGCCCCCTAACACATATCCGTAGCCCAATCTCGACCCTAGGCGTGACCGGGAACCTAAACCTAACCCTAATTCCAACACTTATCCTGAACCCTAAGCCTCACCCACTGCCACAACCCTGAGCCCTACCCTAACGATGAGCCACGCCTTGCAAAGCACACTCCCCATAACACGTATCCATACCCCAATCTCGGACCAGGCCTCAGTTGGAGCCTAACCCTAATCCTATCTCCAAACCTCACCCTGAAGCCTAAGCCTCACAAGCAACCTGAACCCTGAGGCCTACCATAACGTTAAGCTGCGCCCTGCAATGCACACTCCCCCTAACACGTATCCGTACGCCAATCTTGACCCTAAGCCTCACCGGGAGCCGAACGCTAACGCTAGCTCGAACCCTGACCCTGACCCTTAAGACTCACAGGAAGACTGAACCCTGAGGCCTACACTAACGATAAGCCACGCCCTGCAACGCACACGCCCCCTAACACGTATCCGTACCCCAATCTGGACCCGAATCCTCACCTGGAGCCTAAACCTAACCCTAGCTTCAACTCTGACCCTGAACCCTTAGCCTCACCCGCAGCCTGAACCCTTAGGCCTACCCTAACGATAACCCACGCCCTGCAACGAACACGCCTCCTAACACGTATGCGTACCCCAATCTCGACCCAAAGCCTCACAAGAACTTGAACACTAACCCTAGCTCCAACTCTCACCCTGAACCCTAAGCCTCACCCACAGTCAGAACCCTGAGGCCTAAGCTAACGATTAGCCACGACGGGCAACTCACATGCCCCTTACACGTATTCGTACCCCAATCTCGACCCTAGGCCTCACCGGGAGCCTAACACTAACCCTAGCTCCAACACTGAACCTGAACGCTAAGCCTCACCTGCAGCCTGAACCCTGAGGCCTACGTTAACGAAAAGTGGCGCCCTGCAACCCACACGCCCCCTAACAAGTATCCGTACCACAATCACAACCCTAGGCCTCACCGGGAGCCTAACCCTAACCCGAGCTCCAACCATGTCCCTGAAACCTAAGCCTCATCTGCAGTCTGAACCCTGAGGCTTACTCTAACGATAAACCGCGCCGTGCCACTCACACGCCCCCTTACACATATCCGTAGCCCAATCTCGACCCTAGGCCTCACCGGGAGCCTAAACCTAACCCTAAGTCCAACCCTTACCCTGAACACTAAGCCTCACCCGCAGTCTGAACCCTGAGGCCTACCCAAATGATAAGCCACGCCCAGAAACACACACGCCCCCTTACACGTATCCGTACCCAAATTTCTACCCTAAACCTCACTGGGAGTCTAACCCTAACCCTAGCTCCAACCATGACCCTTAACCAAAAGCCTCACCAGCAGCCTGAACCCTGAGGCCTAAACTAACGATAAGCGGCACCCTGCAATGCACACGCCCCCAAACACGTTTCCGTACACCAATCTCAAACCAGGCCTCACCAGGAGTCTAACCCTAACCCGAGCTCCAACCCTGACCCTGAAACCTAAGCCTCATCCGCAGGCTGAAACCTGAGGCCTACCCTAACGTTTAGCCGCGCCCTGCAAGGCACACGCCCCTTAACACGTATCCGTACCCCAATCTCGACCCAAAGCCTCTCCGGGATCCTAACCCTAACTCTAGCTCCAACCCTGACCCTGAACAATAAGCCTCACCAGCAACCCGATACTTGAGGCCTACCCTAACGATCAGCCGCGCCCTGCAATGCACACGCCCCTTAACTCGTTTCCGTAACACAATCTCCACCCAAAGCCTCACCGGGAGCCCAACCCTAACCCTAGCTCCAACTCTCACCCTGAACGCTAAGCCTAAACCGCAGCCTAAACCCTGAGGCCTAACCTAACGATAAGCGGCGCCCTGCAACGCACACGCCCCCTAACAAGTATCCGTACACCAATCTCGACCCTAGGCCTCACCGGGAACCTAACCCTAACCCTAGCTCCAACCCTGACCCTGAAACGTAAGCCTCATCCGCAGCCTGAACCCTGAGGCCTACTCTAACGATAAGCCCCGCCATGCAACTCACACCCTCCCTTACACGTATCTGTACCCCAATCTCGACCCTAGGCCTCACTGGGATCCTAACGCTAACCCTAGGTCCAACCCTGACCCTGAACACTAAGCCTAACCGGAAGACAGAACCCTGAGGCCTACCCTAACTATAAGCCGCGCCCTGCAACGCACACGCCCCCTAACACGTATCCATACACCAATCTCGAACCTAAGCCTCACCAGGAGCCTGACCAAAGCCCTAAATCCAACCCAGACCCTGAACCCTAAGCCTCACCCGCAGTCTGAACCCTGAGGCCTAGCCTAACAAGAAGCCTCGCTCTGCAAAGAAAACGCCCTGTAACACATATCTGTATGCCAATCTCGACCCTTGGCCGCACTGGGATCCTAAACCTAAGCCTAAGTCCAACCATTACCCTGAATACTAAGCCTCACCAGCAGCCTGAACCCTGAGGCCTACCCTAACGATAAGCCACGCCCTCCAACGCACACGCCCCCTAACACGTATCCGTACCCCAATCTCGACCGTAAGCCTCACCGGGAGTCTAACCCTAAACGTAGCTCCAACCCTGACCCTGAAATCCAAGCCTGACAAACAGCCCAATACCTGCGGCCTACCCTAACGATCAGCCACGCCCTGCAATGAACACGCCCCCTAACACGTATCCGTACACCAATCTCGACGCAAAGCCTCACGGGGAGCCTAAACCTATCCCTAGCTCCAAACCTGACCCTGAACACTAAGTCTCACCCGCAGCCTGAACCCTGAGGCCTACCCTAATGTTAAGTCGCGCCCTGCAACGCAAACGCCCCCTAACACGTATCCGTACCCCAATCTCGAACCTAGGCCTCAGAGGGAGCCTAACCCTAACCCTAGCTCCCAGCCTGACCCTGAAACCTAAGCCTCACCCGCAGCCTGAACCATGAGGCCTACCCTATTGATAAGCCATGCCCTGCAATGCAAACGCCCCTAACACGCATCCGTACCCGAATCTCGACCCTAGGCCTCACCGCGATCCGAACGCTAACTCTAGCTCAAACCCTGACCCTGAACCCTAACCCTCACAGGAAGACTGAACCCTGAGGCCTACACTAACGATAAGCCGCGCCCTGCAACGCACACACCCCCTAACACGTATCAATACCCCAATCTCGGCCCTAAGCCTCACCGGAAGCCTAACCCTAACCCTAGCTCCAACTCTCACGCTGAACAGTAATCCTCAACTGCAGCCTGAATCCTGAGACCTAACCTAAAGATAAGCGGCGCTATGCAACGCACACGCCCACTAACACATATCCGTACCCCAATGTCGATCCGAAGCCTCACCGGGAGCCTAACCCTAACCCTAGCTCCAACCCTGAACTTGACCTCTAAGCCTCACGCGCAGCCTGAACCCTGAGGCCTACCCTAACGATCAGCAGCGCCCTGCAATGCACATGCCCCCTAACACGTATCCATACCACAATCTCGACCCTGGCCTCACCAGGAGACTAACCCTAACCCTAGCTCCAACCCTGACCATGAAACCTAAGCCTCACCCGCAGCCTGAACCCTGAGGGCTAACCTAACGATCAGCCGTGTCCTGCAATGCACACACCCCCTAACACGTATCCGTACGCCAAACTCGACCCTAGGCCTCAGCGAGAGCCTAACCCAAACCCCAGCTCCAACTCTGACCCTGAACCCTAAGACTCACCCACAGCCTGAACCCTGAGGCCTACGCTAACGATAAGACGCGCCCTGCAACGAAAACGCCCGTTAACACATATCCGTACCGCAATCGTGACCCTAGGCCTCACCGGGAGCCTAACCCTAACCCGAAGTCCAAACCTTACCCTGAACCCTATGCCTCACCTGCAGCCGGAACCCAGAAGCCCACCCTAACGATAAGCCGCGCCATTCAACGCTCCCGCCCCCTAACACGTATCCGTACCCCAATCTTGACCCTAGGCCTAACCGGAATTCTAACCCTATCCCTAGCTCCATCCCTGACCCTGAACACAAAGCCTCACCCGCAGCCTGAACGCTGAGGACTACCCTAATGATAAGCCACGCCCTGCAATGCACATGACCCCAAACACGTATCCATACCCCAATCTCCACCCTAGGCCTCACCGGGAGCCTCACCCTAACCCTAGCTCCAACCCTGACCATGACCCCTAAGCCTCACCCGCACCCTGTACCCTGAGGCATACCCTAACGATCAGCCATGCCCTGCAATGCACACGCCCCCTAACACGTATCCGTAACCCAATCTCGACCGTAGGATTCAGTGAGAGCCTAACCCTAATCCTAGCTCCGACACTGACCCTGAACCCTAAGCCTCACCCGCAGCCGGAACCCTGAGGCCTACCCTAACGATAAGCCACGCCCTGCAAAGAAAACGCCCCCTAACACATATCCGTACCCGAATGGCGAACCTAGGCCTCACCGGGATCCTAACCCTAACCCTAAATCCAACCCTTACCCTGAAACCTAAGCCTCAGCCGCCCCCTGAACCCAGAGGCCTACCCTAACGATACGCCACGCCATGCAACGCACACGCCCCCTAACACGTATCCGTACCCCAATCTCGAACGTAGGCCTCAGCATGAGTGGAACCTTAACTCTAGCTCCAACCCTGGTCCTGAACCCTACGCCTCACTCGCAGCCTGAACCCTGAGGTCTACCCTAACAATAAGCCGCGCCCTGCCACGAAAACGACCCCTAACAGATATCCATACCCCAATCTCGACCATAGGCCTCACTGGGAGCATAACCCTAACCCTAGCTCCAACCCTGACCCTGAACACTAAGTCTCGCCCGCAGCCTGAACCCTGAGGCCTACCCTAACCATAAGCCGCGCCCTGAAACCCACACGCCCCCTAACACGTATCCGTACCCCAATCTCCACCGTAGGCCGCACCGGGAGCCTAACCCTAACCCTACATCCAAACATTACCCTAAACCCTAAGCCTCACCCGCAGCCTGAACCTGAGGCCTAACCTAGTGATAAGCCGCGCCCTGAAACCCACACGAACCCTAACACTTATCCCTACTGCAATCTCCTCCATTGGCCACACCGGGAGCCTAACCCTAACCCTAGCTCCAACCCAGACTCAGAACCCTAAACCTCACCCTCAGCCTGAACCCTGAGACCTACCCTAACCATAAGCCGCGCCCTGCAATGCACACGCCCCCTAACACGTATCTGTACCCCAATCTCCACCGAAGGACTCACAGGTAGACTAAACCTAACCCTCGCTCCAATCCTGACCCTGAACCCTAAGCCTCACGCGCAGCCTGAACCCTGAGGCCTACCCTAACGATCAGCAGCGCCCTGCAATGCACACGCCCCCTAACACGTATCCGTTCCACAATCTCGACCCTGGCCTCACCAGCAGCCTAACCCTAACCCTAGCTCCAACCCTGACCATGAACCCTAAGTCTCACCCGCAGCCTGAACCCCGAGGGCTACCCAAACGATCAGCCGTGCCCTGCAATGCACACGCTCTCTAACACGTATCCATACTCCAAACTCGACCCTAGGCCTCAGCGAGAGCCTAACCCTAACCCTAGCTCCAACCCTGACCCTGAACCCTAAGCCTCACCCACAGCCTGAACCCTGAGGCCTACGCTCACGATAAGCCGCGCCCTGCAACGAAAACCCCCGTTAACACATATCCGTACCCCAATCGCGAACCTAGGCCTCACCGGGAGCCTTACCCTAACCCGAAGTCCAACCCTTACCCTGAACCCTATGCCTCACCCGCAGCCGGAACCCAGAGGCCCACCCTAAGGATAAGCCGCGCCATGCAACGCACACGCCCCCTAACACGTTTCCGTACCCGAATCTCCACCGAAGTCCTCACTGGGAGACTAAACCAAACCCTAGCTCCAACCCTGACCATGACCACTAAGCCTCACCCGCAGCCTGAACCCTGAGGCCTACCCTAACGATCAGCAGCGCCCTTCAATGCACATGCCGCCTGACACGTATCCGTACCACAATCTCGACCCTGGCCTCACCAGGAGCCTACCCCTAACACTAGCTCCAACCCTGACCATGAACTCTAAGCCTCACCCACAGCCTGAACCCTGAGGGCTACCCTAACGATTAGCCGTGCCCTGAAATGCACACGCCCCCTAACACGTATCCGTACTCCAAACTCGACCCTAGGCCTCAGAGAGAGCATAAACCTAACCCTAGCTCCAACCCTGACCCTGAACTCTAAGCCTCATCTTCAGCCTGAACCCTGAGGCCTACTCTAACGAAAAGCCACGCCATGCAACTCACACGCTCCCTTACACGTATCCGTACCCCAGTCTCGACCCTAGGCCTCACTGGGACCCTAACGCTAACCCTAGCTCCAACCCTGACCCTGAACCCTAAGCCTACCCGGAAGACGGAACCCTGAGGCCTACCCTAAATATAAGCCGCGCCCTGCAACGCACACACCCCCTAACACGTACCCATACACCAATCTCGACCCTAAGCCTCACCGGGAGCCTGACCAAAGCCCTAAATCCAACCCAGACCCTGAACCCTAAGCCTCACCCGCAGTCTGAACCCTGAGGCCTACCCGAACGAGAAGCCTCGCCCTGCAAAAAAACGCCCTGTAACACATATACGTACGCCAATCCCGACCCTTGGCCGCACTGGGATCCTAAACCTAGCCCTAAGTCCAACCGTTACCCTGAACACTAAGCCGCACCAGCATCCTGAACCCTGAGGCCTACCCTAACGATAAGACACGCCCTCCAACGCACACACCCCCTAACACGTATCCGTACCCCAATTTCAACCGTAAGCCTCACTGGGAGTCTAACACTAACTGTAGCTCCAACCCTGACCCTGAAATATAAGCCTGACCAACAGCCCAATACCTGCGGCCTACCCTACCGACCAGCCACGCCCTGCAATGAACACGCCCCCTAACACGTATCCGTATCCCAATCTCGACCCAAAGCCTCACGGGGAGCCTAAACCTATCCCTAGCTCCAAACGTGACCCTGAACACTAAGTCTCACCCGCAGCCTGAACCCTGAGGCCTACCCTAATGTTAAGTCGCGCCCTGCAACGCAACCGCGCCCTAACACGTATCCGTACCCCAATCTCGAACCTAGGCCTCAGAGGGAGCCTAACCCTAACCCTAGCTCCCAGCCTGACCCTGAAACCTAAGCCTCATCCCCAGTCTGAACCCTGAGGCCTACCCTATCGATAAGCCACTCCCTGCAACGCAAACGCCCCCTAACACTTATCTGTACCCGAATCTCGACCCTAGGCCTCACCGCGAGCTGAACGCTAACTCTAGCTCAAACCCTGACCCTGAACCGTAACACTCACAGGAAGACTGAACTCTGAGGCCTACACTAACGATAAGCCACGCCCTGCCACGCACACGCCCCCTAACACGTATCAATACCCCAATCTCGGCCCTAAGCCTCACCGGAAGCCTAACCCTAACCCTAGCTCCAACTCTCACCCTGAACAGTAATCCTCAACTGCAGCCTGAATCCTGAGGCCTAACCTAAAGATAAGCGGCGCTATGCAACGCACACGCCCACTAACACGTATCCGTACCCCAATCTCGACCCTTGGTCTCACCAGGAGCTTAAACCTAACCTTAGCTCCAAACCTGACCCTGAAAACTAAGCCTCACCCGCAGCCTGAACCCTAAGGCCTACTGTAACGATAAGCCACGCCCTGCAACGCACACGTCCCCTAACACGTATCCCTATCCCAATCTCGACCTTAGGCCTCACAGCGAGCCGAACGCTAACGCAAGCTCCAACACTGACCCTGAACCCTAAGCCTCACAGGAAGACTGAACCCTGAGGCCTACACTACAGATAAGCCGCGCCCTGCAAAGCACACGCCCCCTACCACGTATCAGTACCACAATCTCGACCCTAAGCCTCACCAGAAGCCTAAACCTAACCCTAATTCCAACCCTGACCCTGAACCCTATGCATCACCCGCAGCCTGAACCCTGAGGCCTACGCTAAGGATAAGCCGCACCCTGCAACAAAAACGCCCCCTACCACGTATCCGTACCCCAATCTCGACCCTAAGCCTCACCAGAAGCCTAAACCTAACCCTAGTTCCAACCCTGACTGAACCGTAAGCCTCACCTGCAGCCTGAAACCTGAGGCCTACGCTAAGGATACGCCACGCCCTGCAACGAAAACGCCCCCTAACACATATCCGTACCCCACTCTCGAACCTAGGCCTCACCGCGAGCCTAACCCTAAGTCCAACCGATACACTGAACCCTAAGCCTCACCTGCATCCTGAAACCTGAGGCCTACCCTAACGATAAGCCGCGCCCTGAAACTCACACGCCCCCTAACATATATCCGTACCCCAATCTCGACCCAAAGCCTCACCGGGAGCATAACCCTAACCCTAGCTCCAACCCTGACCCTGAACAATAAGCCTCACCCCCAGCCCGATACATGAGGCTTACCCTACCGATAAGCCGCGCCCTGCAGCACACACGCCCCCTGACACGTATCTGTACCCCAATCTCCACGCTAGGCCTCATCGGGAGCTTAACCCTAAACCTAGCTCCAACCCTGACCATGACAACTATGCCTCACCCGCTCCCTGTACGCTGAGGCCTACCCTAATGATCAGCCATGTCCCGCAATGAACACGCCCCCTAACACGTATCCGTAACCCAATCTCGACAGTAGGATTCAGCAAGAGCCTAACCCTAATCCTAGCTCAAACCCTGACCCTGAACCCTAATCATCACCCGCACCCGCAGCCTGAACATGAGTCCTACCCTAACGATAAGCCGTGCCCTGCAATGCACAAAGCCTCTAACACGTATCCGTACCCCAATCTCCACCGAAGGCCTCACCGGGAGCCTAAACCTAACCCTAGCTCAAACCCTGACCCTGAACCCTAAGCCTCACCTGCAGCCTGAACCCTGAGGGCTACCCTAACGATAAGCCGCGCCCTGCAAAAACAACGCCCCCTAACACATATCCGTAGCCCAATCTCGACCCTAGGCGTGACCGGGAACCTAAACCTAACCCTAATTCCAACACTTATCCTGAACCCTAAGCCTCACCCACTGCCACAACCCTGAGCCCTACCCTAACGATGAGCCACGCCTTGCAAAGCACACTCCCCATAACACGTGTCCATACCCCAATCTCGGACCAGGCCTCAGTTGGAGCCTAACCCTAATCCTATCTCCAAACCTCACCCTGAAGCCTAAGCCTCACACGCAACCTGAACCCTGAGGCCTACCGTAACGTTAAGCTGCGCCCTGCAATGCACACTCCCCCTAACACGTATCCGTACGCCAATCTCGACCCTAAGCCTCACCGGGAGCCGAACGCTAACGCTAGCTCGAACCCTGACCCTGACCCTTAAGACTCACAGGAAGACTGAACCCTGAGGCCTACACTAACGATAAGCCACGCCCTGCAATGCACACGCCCCCTAACACGTATCCGTACCCCAATCTGGACCCGAATCCTCACCTGGAGCCTAAACCTAACCCTAGCTTCAACTCTGACCCTGAACCCTTAGCCTCACCTGCAGCCTGAACCCTTAGGCCTACCCTAACGATAACCCACGCCCTGCAACGAACACGCCTCCTAACACGTATGCGTACCCCAATCTCGACCCAAAGCCTCACAAGAACTTGAACACTAACCCTAGCTCCAACTCTCACCCTGAACCCTAAGCTTCACCCACAGTCAGAACCCTGAGGCCTAAGCTAACGATTAGCCACGCCGGGCAACTCACATGCCCCTTACACGTATTCGTACCCCAATCTCGACCCTAGGCCTCACCGGGAGCCTAACACTAACCCTAGCTCCAACATTGAACCTGAACGCTAAGCCTCACCTGCAGCCTGAACCCTGAGGCCTACGTTAACGAAAAGTGGCGCCCTGCAACCCACACGCCCCCTAACAAGTATCCATACCACAATCACAACCCTAGGCCTCACCGGGAGCCTAAACCTAACCCGAGCTCCAACCATGTCCCTGAAACCTAAGCCTCATCTGCAGTCTGAACCCTGAGGCTTACTCTAACGATAAACTGCGCCGTGCCACTCACACGCCCCCTTACACATATCCGTAGCCCAATCTCGACCCTAGGCCTCACCGGGAGCCTAAACCTAACCCTAAGTCCAACCCTTACCCTGAACACTAAGCCTCGCCCGCAGACTGAACCCTGAGGCCTACCCTAACGTTAAGCCGCGCCCTGAAACCCACACACCCCCTAACACGTATCCGTACCCCAATCTCCACCGTAGGCCACAGCGGGAACCTAACCCTAACCCTACATCCAAACATTACCCTGAACCCTAAGCCTCACCAGCAGCCTGAACCTGAGGCCTAACCTAGTGATAAGCCGCGCCCTGCAGCACACACGCCCCCTGACACGTATCCGTACCCCAATCTCGACCCTACGCCTCACCGGGAGCCAAACGCTAATGCTACCTCGAACCCTGCCCCTGAACCTTAAGCCTGACAGGAAGACTGAACCCTGAGGCCTACACTAATGATAAGCCACGCCCTGCAATGCACACGCCCCCTAACACGTATCCGTATCCCAATCTCGAACCAAATCCTCACCGGGATCATAAACCTAACCCTAGCTTCAACTCTGACCCTGAACCCTAAGCCTCACCCGCAGCATGAACCCTTAGGCCTACCCTAACGATAAACCGCGCCCTGCAATGCACACGCCACCTAACACGTTTCTGTACCCCAATCTCGACCCTAGGCCTCACCAGAAGCCTAATCCTAACCCTAGCTCCAACTCACACCCTGAACACTAAGCCTCACCCGCAGTCTGAACCGTGAGGCCTAAGCTAACGATAAGCAACGCCCTGCAATGCACAGGCGACTTAAAATGTATCCGTACCCCAATCTCGACCCTAGGCCTCACCGGGAGCCTAATCCTAACCGGAGCTCCTACCCTGACCCTGAAACCTAAGCCTAATCCTCAGCCTGAACCCTGAGGCCTACTCTAACGATAAGCCGCGCCGGGCAACTCAGACGCCCCTTACACGTATCCGTACCCCAATCTCGACCCTAGGCCTAACCGGGAACCGAACACTAAGCGTAGCTCCAACTCTGACCCTGAACGCTAAGCCTAACCTGCAGCCTGAACCCTGAGGCCTACGCTAACGATAAGTGGCGCCCTGCAACCCACACGCCCCCAAACAAGAATCCGTACCCCAATCTCAACCCTAGGCCTCACCGGGAGCTTAACCCTAACCTGAGCTCCAACCCTGACCCTGAAACCTAAGCCTCATCCGCAGCCTGAACCCTGAGGTCTACTCTAACGATAAGCCCCGCCATGCAACTCACACGCTCCCTTACACGTATCCGTACCCCAATCTCGACCCTAGGCCCCACTGGGACCCTAACGCTAACCCTAGGTCCAACCCTGACCCTGAACACTAAGCCTAACCGGAAGACAGAACCCTGAGGCCTACCCTAACTATAAGCCGCGCCCTGCAACGCACATGCCCCCTAACACGTATCCATACACCAATCTCGAACCTAAGCCTCACCGGGAGCCTGACCAAAGCCCTAAATCCAACCCAGACCCTGAACCCTAAGCCTCACCCGCAGTCTGAACCCTGAGGCCTAGCCTAACGAGAAGCCTCGCCCTGCAAAGAAAACGCCCTGTAACACATATCTGTACGCCAATCTCGACCCTTGGCCGCACTGGGATCCTAAACCTAAGCCTAAGTCCAACCATTACCCTGAACACTAAGCCTCACCAGCAGCCTGAACCCTGAGGCCTACCCTAACGATAAGCCACGCCCTCCTACGCACACGCCCCCTAACACGTATCCGTACCCCAATCTCGACCGTAAGCCTCACCGGGAGTCTAACCCTAAACGTAGCTCCAACCCTGACCCTGAAATCCAAGCCTGACCAACAGCCCAATACCTGCGGCCTACCCTAACGATCAGCCACGCCCTGCAATGAACACGCCTCCTAACACGTATCCGTACACCAATCTCGACGCAAAGCCTCACGGGGAGCCTAAACCTATCCCTAGCTCCAAACCTGACCCTGAACACTAAGTCTCACCCGCAGCCTGAACCCTGAGGCCTACCCTAATGTTAAGTCGCGCCCTGCAACGCAAACGCCCCCTAACACGTATCCGTACCCCAATCTCGAACCTAGGCCTCAGAGGGAGCCTAACCCTAACCCTAGCTCCCAGCCTGACCCTGAAACTTAAGCCTCACCCGCAGCCTGAACCATGAGGCCTACCCTATTGATAAGCCATGCCCTGCAATGCAAACGCCCCTAACACGTATCCGTACCCGAATCTCGACCCTAGGCCTCACCGCGAGCCGAACGCTAACTCTAGCTCAAACCCTGACCCTGAACCCTAACCCTCACAGGAAGACTGAACCCTGAGGCCTACACTAACGATAAGCCGCGCCCTGCAACGCACACGCCCCCTAACACGTATCAATACCCCAATCTCGGCCCTAAGCCTCACCGGAAGCCTAACCCTAACCCTAGCTCCAACTCTCACCCTGAACAGTAATCCTCAACTGCAGCCTGAATCCTGAGGCCTAACCTAAAGGTAAGCGGCGCTATGCAACGCACACGCCCACTAACACGTATCCGTACCCCAATCTCGACCCTTGGCCTCACTGGGAGCTTAAACCTAACCTTAGCTCCAAACCTGACCCTGAAAACTAAGCCTCACCCGCAGCCTGAACCCTAAGGCCTACTGTAACGATAAGCCACGCCCTGCAACGCACACGCCCCCTAACACGTATCCCTATCCCAATCTCGACCTTAGGCCTCACAGCGAGCCGAACGCTAACGCAAGCTCCAACACTGACCCTGAACCCTAAGCCTCACAGGAAGACTGAACCCTGAGGCCTACACTACAGATAAGCCGCGCCCTGCAACGCACACGCCCCCTACCACGTATCAGTACCACAATCTCGACCCTAAGCCTCACCAGAAGCCTAAACCTAACCCTAGTTCCAACCCTGACCCTGAACCCTATGCATCACCCGCAGCCTGAACCCTGAGGCCTACGCTAAGGATAAGCCGCACCCTGCAACAAAAACGACCCCTACCACGTATCCGTACCCCAATCTCGACCCTAAGCCTCACCAGAAGCCTAAACCTAACCCTAGTTCCAACCCTGACTGAACCGTAAGCCTCACCTGCAGCCTGAAACCTGAGGCCTACGCTAAGGATAAGCCGCGCCCTGCAACGAAAACGCCCCCTAACACATATCCGTACCCCACTCTCGAACCTAGGCCTCACCGCGAGCCTAACCCTAACCCTAAGTCCAACCGATACACTGAACCCTAAGCCTCACCTGCATCCTGAAACCTGAGGCCTACCCTAACGATAAGCCGCGCCCTGAAACTCACACGCCCCCTAACATATATCCGTACCCCAATCTCGACCCAAAGCCTCACCGGGAGCATAACCCTAACCCTAGCTCCAACCCTGACCCTGAACAATAAGCCTCACCCGCAGCCCGATACATGAGGCTTACCCTACCGATAAGCCGCGCCCTGCAGCACACACGCCCCCTGACACGTATCCGTACCCCAATCTCGACCCTACGCCTCACCGGGAGCATAACCCTAACCCTAGCTCCAAACCTGACTCTGAACACTAAGCCTCACCCGCAGCCTGAACCCGGAGGCTTACCCTAACGATAAGCCGCACCCTGCAACACACACGCCCCCTAACACGTATCCTTACCACAATCTCCACCCTAGGCCTCATCGGGAGCCTAACACTAAACCTAGCTCCAACCCTGACCGTGACAACTATGCCTCACCCGCTCCCTGTACGCTGAGGCCTACCCTAATGATCAGCCGTGCCCCGCAATGAACACGCCCCCTAACACGTATCCGTAACCCAATGTCGACAGTAGGATTCAGCAAGAGCCTAACCCTAATCCTAGCTCAAACCCTGACCCTGAACCCTAATCATCACCCGCACCCGCAGCCTGAACGTGAGTCCTACCCTAACGATAAGCCGTGCCCTGCAATGCACAAAGCCTCTAACACGTATCCGTACCCCAATCTCCACCGAAGGCCTCACCGGGAGCCTAAACCTAACCCTAGCTCAAACCCTGACCCTGAACCCTAAGCCTCACCTGCAGCCTGAACCCTGAGGGCTACCCTAACGATAAGCCGCGCCCTGCAAAAACAACGCCCCCTAACACATATCCGTAGCCCAATCTCGACCCTAGGCGTGACCAGGAACCTAAACCTAACCCTAATTCCAACACTTATCCTGAACCCTAAGGCTCACCCACTGCCACAACCCTGAGCCCTACCCTAACGATGAGCCACGCCTTGCAAAGCACACTCCCCATAACACGTATCCATACCCCAATCTCGGACCAGGCCTCAGTTGGAGCCTAACCCTAATCCTATCTCCAAACCTCACCCTGAAGCCTAAGCCTCACACGCAACCTGAACCCTGAGGCCTACCGTAACGTTAAGCTGCGCCCTGCAATGCACACTCCCCCTAACACGTATCCGTACGCCAATCTCGACCCTAAGCCTCACCGGGAGCCGAACGCTAACGCTAGCTCGAACCCTGACCCTGACCCTTAAGACTCACAGGAAGACTGAACCCTGAGTCCTACACTAACGATAAGCCACGCCCTGCAACGCACACGCCCCCTAACACGTATCCGTACCCCAATCTGGACCCGAATCCTCACCTGGAGCCTAAACCTAACCCTAGCTTCAACTCTGACCCTGAACCCTTAGCCTCACCCGCAGCCTGAACCCTTAGGCCTACCCTAACGATAACCCACGCCCTGCAACAAACACGCCTCCTAACACGTATGCGTACCCCAATCTTGACCCAAAGCCTCACAAGAACTTGAACACTAACCCTAGCTCCAACTCTCACCCTGAACCCTAAGCCTCACCCACAGTCAGAACCCTGAGGCCTAAGCTAACGATTAGCCACGCCGGGCAACTCACATGCCCCTTACACGTATTCGTACCCCAATCTCGACCCTAGGCCTCACCGGGAGCCTAACACTAACCCTAGCTCCAACACTGAACCTGAACGCTAAGCCTCACCTGCAGCCTGAACCCTGAGGCCTACATTAACGAAAAGTGGCGCCCTGCAACCCACACGCCCCCTAACAAGTATCCGTACCACAATCACAACCCTAGGCCTCACCGGGAGCCTAACCCTAACCCGAGCTCCAACCATGTCCCTGAAACCTAAGCCTCATCTGCAGTCTGAACCCTGAGGCTTACTCTAACGATAAACCGCGCCGTGCCACTCACATGCCCCCTTACACATATCCGTAGCCCAATCTCGACCCTAGGCCTCACCGGGAGCCTAAACCTAACCCTAAGTCCAACCCTTACCCTGAACACTAAGCCTCACCCGCAGTCTGAACCCTGAGGCCTACCCAAATGATAAGCCACGCCCAGAAACACACACGCCCCCTTACACGTATCCGTACCCAAATTTCTACCCTAAACCTCACTGGGAGTCTAACCCTAACCCTAGCTCCAACCATGACCCTTAACCAAAAGCCTCACCCGCAGCCTGAACCCTGAGGCCTAAACTAACGATAAGCGACACCCTGCAATGCACACGCCCCCAAACACGTTTCCGTACACCAATCTCAAACCAGGCCTCACCAGGAGTCTAACCCTAACCCGAGCTCCAACCCTGACCCTGAAACCTAAGCCTCATCCGCAGGCTGAAACCTGAGGCCTACCCTAACGTTTAGCCGCGCCCTGCAAGGCACACGCCCCTTAACACGTATCCGTACCCCAATCTCGACCCAAAGCCTCTCCGGGATCCTAACCCTAACTCTAGCTCCAACCCTGACCCTGAACAATAAGCCTCACCAGCAACCCGATACTTGAGGCCTACCCTAACGATCAGCCGCGCCCTGCAATGCACACGCCCCTTAACTCGTTTCCGTAACACAATCTCGACCCAAAGCCTCACCGGGAGCCCAACCCTAACCCTAGCTCCAACTCTCACCCTGAACGCTAAGCCTAAACCGCAGCCTAAACCCTGAGGCCTAACCTAACGATAAGCGGCGCCCTGCAACGCACACGCCCCCTAACAAGTATCCGTACACCAATCTCGAACCTAGGCCTCAGCGGAAGCCTCACCCTAACCCTATCTCCAACCATTAACCTGAACCCTAAGCCTCACCTGCAACCTGAACCCTGAGGCTTACCCTAACGATAAGCCGCGCCCTGCAACACAAACTCCCACTAACACATATCCGTACCCCAATCGCGACCCTAGGCCTCAACGGGAGCCTAACCCTAACCCTAGATCCAACCCTGACCCTGAACACTAAGCCTCAGCCGCAGCCTGAACCGTGAGGCCTACCCTAACGATAAGCCATGCACTGCAACGAAAATGCCCCCTAACACATATCTGTACACCAATCGCGACCCTAGGCCTCACCGGAAGCCTAACCCTAACCCTAAGTCCAACCCTTACCCTGAACCCTAAGCCTCACCCACAGCCTTAACCCTTATGCCTACCCTAACCATAAGCCACGCCCTGCAATGCACACACCCCCTAACACGAATCCATACCAAAATCTCGACCCTAGGCCTCACCGGGAGCCTAACCCTAACCCTAGCTCCAACCCTGACCATGAACCTTAAGCCTCCCACGCAGCCTGAACCCTGAGGCCTTCCCTAACGATCAGCTGTGCCCTGCAATGCACACGCCCCCTAACACGTATCTGTACCCCAATCTCGACCCTAGGCCTAAGTGGGACCCTCACCCTAACCCTATCTCCAACCCTGACCCTGGACCCTAAGCCTCACACGCAGCCTGAACCCTGAGGCCTACCCTAACGATAAGGAACGCACTGCAACAAAAACGCCCACTAACACATATCCGTACCCCAATCGCGACCCTAGGCCTCACCGGGATCCTAACCCTAAACCTAGGTTCAACCCTGATCATGAACCCTAAGCCTCACCCACAGCCTGAACCCTGAGGCCGACCCTAACGATCAGCCATGCCCTGCAATGCACACGCCCCCTAAAACGTATACGTACCCCAATCTCGACCCTAGGCCTCAGCGAGAGCGTTACCTTAACTGTAGCTCCTACTCTGGCCCTGAACCGTAAGCGTCAACCGCAGCCGGAACCCTGAGGCCTACCCTAACGATAAGCCACGCCCTGCAACAAAAACGCCCCCTAACACATATCCGTACCCCAATCACGAACCTAGGCCTCACCGGGAGCCTAACCTTAAAGCTAAGTGCAACCCTTACCCTGAACCCGAAGCCTCACACGCAGCCTGAACCCTAATGATCAGCCGTGCCCTGCAATGCACACGCCCCCTAACACGTATCCGTACCCAAATCTCGACCCTAGGCCTCAGCGATAGCGTAACCCTAACCCTAGCTCCAACCCTGACCCAGAACACTAAGCCTCACCCGCAGCCGGAACCCTGAGGCCTACCCTAACGATAAGCTGCGCCCTGCAACCCAAATGGCCCCTAACACGTATTCGTACCCCAATCTCGACCGAAGGCCTCACCGGGAGCCTAAACCTAACCCTAGCTCCAACACTGACACCTAAACCTAAGCCTCGCCCGCAGCCTGAACGTGAGGCCTACCCTAACGATAAGCCGCGCCCTGCAACACACACGCATCCTAACACATATCCATACCACAATCTTGACCCAAGGCCTAACCGGAATTCAAACCCTAACCCTAGCTCCATCCCTGACCCTGAACACAAAGCCTCACCCGCAGCCTGAACGCTGAGGACTACCCTAATGATAAGCCGCGCCCTGCAATGCACATGACCCCAAACACGTATCCGTACCCCAATCTCCACCCTAGGCCTCACCGGGAGCCTCACACTAACCCTAGCTCCAACCCTGACCATGACCACTAAGCCTCACACGCACCCTGTACCCTGAGGCATACCCTAACGATCAGCCATGCCCTGCAATGCACATGCCCCCTAACACGTATCCGTAACCCTATCTCCACCATAGGCCTCACCGGGAGACTACACCTAACCCTAGCTCCAACCCAGACCCTAAACCCTAAACCTCACCCGCAGCCTGAACCCTGAGGCCTACCCTAACAATAAGCCGCGCCCTGAAACGCACACGCCCCCTAACAAGTATCAGTACCCCAATCTCCACCGAAGGCCTCACCGGGAGACTAAACCTAACCCTAGCTCCAACCCTGACCCTGAACCCTAAGCCTCATCCACAGCATGATCCCTGAGGCCTACCCTAAGGATAAGCCGGGCCCTGAAACGCACCAACCCCTAACATGTATCCGTACCACAATCTCCACCCCAGGCCTCACCGGGAGCCTAACCCTAACCCTAGCTCCAACCCTGAACTTGACCTCTAAGCCTCACGCGCAGCCTGAACCCTGAGGCCTACCCTAACGATCAGCAGCGCCCTGCAATGCACATGCCCCCTAACACGTATCCATACCACAATCTCGACCCTGGCCTCACCAGGAGACTAACCCTAACCCTAGCTCCAACCCTGACCATGAAACCTAAGCCTCACCCGCAGCCTGAACCCTGAGGGCTAACCTAACGATCAGCCGTGTCCTGCAATGCACACACCCCCTAACACGTATCCGTACGCCAAACTCGACCCTAGGCCTCAGCGAGAGCCTAACCCAAACCCCAGCTCCAACTCTGACCCTGAACCCTAAGCCTCACCCACAGCCTGAACCCTGAGGCCTACGCTAACGATAAGACGCGCCCTGCAACGAAAACGCCCGTTAACACATATCCGTACCGCAATCGCGACCCTAGGCCTCACCGGGAGCCTAACCCTAACCCGAAGTCCAAACCTTACCCTGAACCCTATGCCTCACCTGCAGCCGGAACCCAGAAGCCCACCCTAACGATAAGCCGCGCCATTCAACGCACATGCCCCCTAACACGTATCCATACACCAATCTCGAACCTAAGCCTCACCGGGAGCCTGACCAAAGCCCTAAATCCAACCCAGACCCTGAACCCTAAGCCTCACCCGCAGTCTGAACCCTGAGGCCTAGCCTAACGAGAAGCCTCGCCCTGCAAAGAAAACGCCCTGTAACACATATCTGTACGCCAATCTCGACCCTTGGCCGCACTGGGATCCTAAACCTAAGCCTAAGTCCAACCATTACCCTGAACACTAAGCCTCACCAGCAGCCTGAACCCTGAGGCCTACCCTAACGATAAGCCACGCCCTCCTACGCACACGCCCCCTAACACGTATCCGTACCCCAATCTTGACCCTAGGCCTAACCGGAATTCTAACCCTATCCCTAGCTCCATCCCTGACCCTGAACACAAAGCCTCACCCGCAGCCTGAACGCTGAGGACTACCCTAATGATAAGCCACGCCCTGCAATGCACATGACCCCAAACACGTATCCATACCCCAATCTCCACCCTAGGCCTCACCGGGAGCCTCACCCTAACCCTAGCTCCAACCCTGACCATGACCCCTAAGCCTCACCCGCACCCTGTACCCTGAGGCATACCCTAACGATCAGCCATGCCCTGCAATGCACACGCCCCCTAACACGTATCCGTAACCCAATCTCGACCGTAGGATTCAGTGAGAGCCTAACCCTAATCCTAGCTCCGACACTGACCCTGAACCCTAAGCCTCACCCGCAGCCGGAACCCTGAGGCCTACCCTAACGATAAGCCACGCCCTGCAAAGAAAACGCCCCCTAACACATATCCGTACCCGAATCGCGAACCTAGGCCTCACCGGGATCCTAACCCTAACCCTAAATCCAACCCTTACCCTGAAACCTAAGCCTCAGCCGCCCCCTGAACCCAGAGGCCTACCCTAACGATACGCCACGCCATGCAACGCACACGCCCCCTAACACGTATCCGTACCCCAATCTCGAACGTAGGCCTCAGCATGAGTGGAACCTTAACTCTAGCTCCAACCCTGGTCCTGAACCCTACGCCTCACTCGCAGCCTGAACCCTGAGGTCTACCCTAACCATAAGCCGCGCCCTGCCACGAAAACGACCCCTAACAGATATCCATACCCCAATCTCGACCATAGGCCTCACTGGGAGCATAACCCTAACCCTAGCTCCAACCCTGACCCTGAACACTAAGTCTCGCCCCCAGCCTGAACCCTGAGGCCTACCCTAACCATAAGCCGCGCCCTGAAACCCACACGCCCCCTAACACGTATCCGTACCCCAATCTCCACCGTAGGCCGCACCGGGAGCCTAACCCTAACCCTACATCCAAACATTACCCTAAACCCTAAGCCTCACCCGCAGCCTGAACCTGAGGCCTAACCTAGTGATAAGCCGCGCCCTGAAACCCACACGAACCCTAACACTTATCCCTACTGCAATCTCCTCCATTGGCCTCACCGGGAGCCTAACCCTAACCCTAGCTCCAACCCAGACTCAGAACCCTAAACCTCACCCTCAGCCTGAACCCTGAGACCTACCCTAACCATAAGCCGCGCCCTGCAATGCACACGCCCCCTAACACGTATCTGTACCCCAATCTCCACCGAAGGACTCACAGGTAGACTAAACCTAACCCTCGCTCCAATCCTGACCCTGAACCCTAAGCCTCACGCGCAGCCTGAACCCTGAGGCCTACCCTAACGATCAGCAGCGCCCTGCAATGCACACGCCCCCTAACACGTATCCATTCCACAATCTCGACCCTGGCCTCACCAGCAGCATAACCCTAACCCTAGCTCCAACCCTGACCATGAACCCTAAGTCTCACCCGCAGCCTGAACCCCGTGGGCTACCCAAACGATCAGCCGTGCCCTGCAATGCACACGCTCTCTAACACGTATCCATACTCCAAACTCGACCCTAGGCCTCAGCGAGAGCCTAACCCTAACCCTAGCTCCAACCCTGACCCTGAACCCTAAGCCTCACCCACAGCCTGAACCCTGAGGCCTACGCTCACGATAAGCCGCGCCCTGCAACGAAAACCCCCGTTAACACATATCCGTACACCAATCGCGAACCTAGGCCTCACCGGGAGCCTTAACCTAACCCGAAGTCCAACCCTTACCCTGAACCCTATGCCTCACCCGCAGCCGGAACCCAGAGGCCCACCCTAAGGATAAGCCGCGCCATGCAACGCACACGCCCCCTAACACGTTTCCGTACCCGAATCTCCACCGAAGTCCTCACTGGGAGACTAAACCAAACCCTAGCTCCAACCCTGACCATGACCACTAAGCCTCACCCGCAGCCTGAACCCTGAGGCCTACCCTAACGATCAGCAGCGCCCTTCAATGCACATGCCGCCTGACACGTATCCGTACCACAATCTCGACCCTGGCCTCACCAGGAGCCTACCCCTAACACTAGCTCCAACCCTGACCATGAACTCTAAGCCTCACCCACAGCCTGAACCCTGAGGGCTACCCTAACGATTAGCCGTGCCCTGAAATGCACACGCCCCCTAACACGTATCCGTACTCCAAACTCGACCCTAGGCCTCAGAGAGAGCATAAACCTAACCCTAGCTCCAACCCTGACCCTGAACTCTAAGCCTCACCCGCAGCCTGAACGCTGCAGTCTACCCTAACGGTCAGCCGCACACTGCAACACACACCCTAACACGTACCCATACACCAATCTCGACCCTAAGCCTCACCGGGAGCCTGACCAAAACCCTAAATCCAACCCAGACCCTGAACCCTAAGCCTCACCCGCAGTCTGAACCCTGAGGCCTACCCTAACAATAAGCCGCGCCCTGCCACGAAAACGACCCCTAACAGATATCCATACCCCAATATCGACCATAGGCCTCACTGGGAGCATAACCCTAACCCTAAGTCCAACCCTTACCCTGAAACCTAAGCCTCACCCGCACCCTGAACGGGAGGCCTATCCTAAGGATAAGCCACGCCCTGCAATGCACAAGCCCCCTAACAGGTATCCGTACACGAATCTCTACCGAAGGCCTCACCGGGAGCCTAAACCTAACCCTAGCTCCAACCCTGACCCTGAACACTAAGTCTCGCCCGCAGCCTGAACCCTGAGGCCTACCCTAACCATAAGCCGCGCCCTGAAACAAACACGCCCCCTAAAACGTATCTGTTCCTCAATCTCCAACGAAGGACTCACAGGTAGACTAAACCTAACCCTCGCTCCAATCCTGACCCTGAACCCTAAGCCTCTCCCGCAGCCTGCACCATGAGGCCTACCCTAACGATCAGCCGTGCCCTTCAATGCACACGCCCCCTAACACGTATCCGTAACCCAATGTCGACCCTAAGACTCAGCGAGAGCCTAACCCGAACTCTCGCTCCAACCCTGGCCCGGAACTCGAAGGCTTACCGACAGCCTGAACTGGGGCCTACCCTAACGATAAGACGTGCCCAGCAACGAAAACGCCCCCTAACACATATCCGTATCCCAATCGCGACCCTAGGCCTCACTGGAAACCTAACCCTAACCCTAAGTCCAACCCTAACCCTGAAACCTAAGCCTCACCCACAGGCTGAACCCTGAGGCTTACCATAACGCTAAGCCGTGCCCTGCAACGCGCATGCCCCCAACACGTGTCTGTACCCCAATCTCCACCATAGGCCTCACCGCGAGACGAAACCTAACCCTAGATCCAACCTTGACTCTGAACCTTAAGCCTCACCCGCAGCCTGAACCCTGAGGCCTACCCTAACGATAAGCCACTCCCTGCAACGCAAACGCCCCCTAACACGTATCCGTACCACAATATTTACCCTAGGCCTCACCGGGAGCCTAAACCTAACCCTAGCTCCAACCCGGACCATGACCCCTAAGCCTCACCCGCAACCTGAACTCTGAGGCCTACCCTAAAGATCAGCCGGGCCCTGCAATGCACACACCCCCTAACACGTATCCGTACCACAATCTCGACCCTAGGCATCACCAGGAGCCGAACCCTAACCCTAGCTCCAGCCTTGACCATGAACCCTAAGCCTCAACCGCAGCCTGAACCCTGAGGCCTACCCTAACGATCAGCAGCGCCCTGCAATGCACATGCTGCCTAACACGTATCCGTACCAAAATCTCGACCCTGGCCTCACCAGGAGCCTACCCCTAACCCTAGCTCCAACCCTGACCATGTACTCTAAGCCTCACCTGCCGCCTGAACCCTGAGGGCTACCCTAACGATCAGTCGTGCCCTGCAATGCACACGCCCCCTAACACGTATCCGTACTCCAAACTCGACCCTAGGCCTAAGAGAGAGCATAAACCTAACCCTAGCTCTACTCCTGACCCTGAACCCTAAGCCTCACACACAGCCTGAACCCTGAGGCCTACCGTAATGATAAGCTGCGCCCTGCAACAAAAAACCTCCTAACACATATCCGTACCCCAATCGCGACCCTAGGCCACACCGGAAGCCTATCCCTAACCCTAAGTCCAACCCTGACCCTGAAACCTAAGCCTCACCCGCAGCCTGACACTGAGGCCTACCCTAACGCTAAGCCGTGCCCCGCAACGCACATGCCCCCTAACACGTGTCCGTTCCCCAATCTCCACCATAGGCCTCACCGCGAGACGAAACCTAACCCTAGGTCCAACCCTGACACTGAACACTAAGCCTCACCCGCAGCCTGAACCTTGATGCCTACCCTAACGATAAACCGCGCCCTGAAACGCACACGTGCCCTAACATGTACCCGTACCAAAATCCCGACCATAGGCCTCACCGGGAGACTAACCATAACCCTAGCTCCAACCCTGACCATGACCCCTAAGCCTCACTCGAAGCCTGAACCCTGAGGCCTACCCTAACGATCAGCAGCGCCCTGCAATGCACATGCCCCCTAACACGTATCCGTTCAACAATCTCGACCCTGGCCTCACCAGGAGCCTAACCCTAACCCTAGCTCCAACCCTGACCATGAACACTAAGCCTTACCCTCAGCCTGAACCCTGAGGGCTACCCTAACGATCAGCCGTGCAATGCAATGCACACGCCCCCTAACATGTATACGTACTCCAAACTCGACCCTAGGCCTCAGCGAGCGACGAACCGTAACCCTAGCTCCAATCCTGACCCTGAACCCTAAGCCTCACCCACAGCCTGAACCCTGAGGCCTACGCTAACGATAAGCTGCGCCCTGCAACGAAAACCCCCGTTAACACATATCCGTACCCCAATCGCGACCCTAGGCCTCACCGGGAGCCTAACTCTAACCCGAAGTCCAACCCTTACCCTGAACCCTATGCCTCACCCGCAGCTGGAACCCAGAGACCCACCCTAACGATAAGCCGCGCCATGCAACCCACACGCCCCCTAACACGTATCCGTACCCCAATCTCCACCGTAGGTGGCACCGGGAGCCTAACCCTAAACCTACATCCAAACATTACCCTGAAACCTAAGCCTCACCCGCAGACTGAACCTGAGGCCTAACCTTGTGATAAGCCGCACCCTGGAACGCACACGAACCCTAACACTTATCCCTACTGCAATCTCCTCCATAGGCCTCACCGGGAGCCTAACCCTAACCCTAGCTCCAACCCAGACTCTGAACCCTAAACCTCACCCGCAGCCTGAACCCTGAGACCTACCCTAACCATAAGCCGCGCCCTGCAACGCATACGCCCCCTTAAAAGTATCTGTACCCCAATCTCCACCGAAGGACTCACAGGTAGACTAAACCTAACCCTCGCTCCAAGCCTGACCCTGAACCTTAAGTCTCTCCCGCAGCCTGAACCATGAGGCCTACCCTAACGATCAGCCGTGCCCTTCAATGCACACTCCCCCTAACACGTATCCGTAACCCAATGTCGACCCTAAGACTCAGCGAGAGCCTAACCCGAACTCTCGCTCCAACCCTGGCCCGGAACTCGAAGCCTTACCGACAGCCTGAACTGGGGCCTACCCTAACGATAAGACGTGCCCAGCAACGAAAACGCCCCCTTACACATATTCGTACCCCAATCGCGACCCTAGGCCTCACTGGAAACCTAACCCTAACCCTAAGTCCAACCCTTACCCTGAAACCTAAGCCTCACCCACAGGCTGAACCCTGTAGCCTACCATAACGCTAAGCCGCGCCCTGCAACGCACAAGCTCCCTAACACGTGTCCGTACCCCAATCTCCACCATAGGCCTCACCGCGAGACGAAACCTAACCGTAGCTCAAACCCTGACACTGAACACTAAGCCTCACCCGCAGCCTGAACCCTGATGCCTACCCTAATGATAAACCGCGCCCTGAAACGCACACGCGCCCTAACACGTACCCGTAACACAATCCCGACCATAGGCCTCACCGGGAGACTAACCATAACCCTAGCTGCAACCCTGACCATGAACACTAAGCTTCACCCGCAGCATGAGCCCTGAGGCCTACCCTAACCATCAGGAACGCCCTGCAATGCACACGCACCCAAACACGTATCCGTACCCCAATCTCCATCATAGGCCTCACCAGGAGACTACACCTAACCCTAGCTCCAACCCAGACCCTAAACACTAAACCTCACCCGCAGCCTGAACCCTGAGGCCTACCCTAAGGATAAGTCGCGCCCTGCAAAGCAAACGCCCCCTAACACGTATCCATAACACAATCTCCACCCTAGGCCTCCCCGGGTGACTAAGCCTAACCCTAGCTCCAAAAATAACCGTGAACACTAAGCCTCACCCTCAGCGTGAACCCTGAGGTCTACCCTAATGTTAACCCGTGCCCCTCAATGCACACGCGCCCAAACACGTATCCGTACCCCAATCTCGACCCGAAGCCTCACCGGGAGCCTAACCCTAACCCTAGATCCAGCCTTGTCCTTAACACTAAGCCTACCCCGCAGCATGAACCCTGAGGCCTACCCTAATGATCAGCTGCGCACTGCAACACACACGCCCCCTAATACGTATCCGTACCCCAATCTCGACCCGAAGCCTCACCGGGAGCCTAACCCTTACCCTAGCTCCAACCCTGACCGTGAACACTAAGCCTCACCCGCAGCCTGAACCGTGAGGCCTACCCTAATGATAAACAGCAGGGTGCAACGCACACGCCCCGAACACATATCGGTATCCTTATCTCGACCCAGCCCTCACCGGGAGCCTAATCCTAACCGTAGCTACAACCCTGACCCTGAACCCTAAGCCTCACCCGAAGCCTGAACCCTGAGGCCTACTATAACGATAAGCCACGCCCTGCAACGCACACGCCCCCTAACACGTATCCATACCACAATCTCGACCCTAGGTCTCACCGGGAGCCGAACAATAACTCTAGTTCCAACCCTGATCCTGAACCCTAAGCCTCACCTGCAGACTGATCCCTGAGGCCTCCCCCAACGATAAACCACGCCATGCAAATCACAGGCCCCATAACATGTCTGCGTACCCCAATCTCGACCATAAGCGTCACCGGGAGCTGAACCCTAACCCTAGCTCCAACCCTGACCCTGAACCCTAAGCCTCACCTGCAGACTGAACCCAGAGCCCTACCCTAACGATAAGCCACGCCCTGCAATGCACATGCCCCCTAACACGTATCCGTAACCCAATTTAGACCCTAGGCCTGTGCGAGAGCCAAACCCTAACCCTAGCTCCAACTCAGACCGTGAATCCTAAGCCTCACCCGCAGCATGAACATTGAGGCCAACACTAACGATAAGCTGCGCCGTGCAACGCACACGCCCCCTAACACGAATCCGTACCCCAATCTCAACCCTAGGCCTCACTGGGAGATTAAACCTAACCTTACCTCCAACCATGACCCTGAACACTAAGCATCAGCCGAAGCCTGATCCCTGAGGCCTACCCTAACGATAAACCGCGCCCTGCAACGCAAACGCACCCTAACACGTATCCATACCCGAATCTCGTCCCGAAGCTTCACCGGGACCCTAACCCTAGCCCTAGCTCGAACCCTGACCCTGAAACCTAAGCCTCAACCGCAGGCTGAACCTTGAGGCCTACCCTAACGATAAGCCGCGCCCTGCAACGCACATCCAAACAAACACGTATACTTACCCCAATCTCGACCCTACCCCTAACCGGGAGCCTAACCCTAACCCTAGCTCCAACCCTGACCCTAAACACTAAGCCTCACCTGCAGTGTGAACCTTGAGACGTACCCTAACGATAAGCTGCGCCCTGCAACGCACACGGCCCATAACACGTATCCGTACCCCAATCTCGATCCGAAGCCTCACCGGGAGCCTAACCGTAACACTAGCTCCAACCCTGACCCTGAATCCTAAGCCTCACCCTCCGTCTGAATCCTGAGGCCTACCCTAATGATAAACCGCGATATGCAAGGAATACGACCCCTAACACGTATCCGTACCCCAAATTGGACCCTAGGCCTAACTGGGAGCCTAACCCTAACCCGAGCTCCAACCCTGACCCTGAAAACTAAGCCTGATCCGCAACCTGAACCCTGAGTCCTACTCTAACGATAAGCAACGCCCTGCAATGCACACGTCCCCAAACACGTATCCATACCCCAATCTCGAACCTAGGACTCACCGGGAGCCTAACCGGAACCCTAGGTCCAACCCGGACCCTGAACACTAAGCCTCACCGGCAGCCTGAACCCTGAGGCCTACCCTAACGATAAGTCACGCCCTGCAACGCACACGCCCCCTAACACGTATCCATACCCCAATGTCGATCCGAAGCCTCACCGGGAGCCTAACCCTAACACTAGCTTCAACCATGACCCTGAACCCTAAGCCTCACCCGCAGCCTGAACCCTGCGGTCTACCCTAACGGTCAGCCGCACACTGCAACACCCATGCCCCGTAACACGTATCCGTTCCCCAATCTTGACTCTAAACCTCACTGGGAGCCTAACCCTAATCTTACCTAAAACCCTGACCGTTTAAACTAAGCCTCATCCACAGCCTCAACCCTGAGGCCTACCCTAACGATAAGCCACGCCCTTCAACGCACACGCCCCTTAACACGTATCCGTACCCCAAACTCGAACCAAAGCCTCACCGGGAGCCTAACCCTAACCCTAACTCCAACGCTGACCCTGACCCATAAGCCTCACCCGCAGCGTGAGCCCTGAGGCCTACCCTAACGATACGCAGCGCCGTGCAATGCACACGCACCCTAACACGTCGCCATACCCTAATATCGACCCTAGGCCTCACTGGGAGCCTAATCCTAACCCTACCTCCAACCCTGACCCTGAACACAAAGCCTCACCCAAAGCCTAAACCCTGAGGTGTATTGTAACGATACGCCGCGCCCTGCAACGCACACGCCCCCTAACACGTTTCCGTACCCCAATCTCGAACCTAGGCCTCAGCGGGAGCCGAACCTTAACCCTAGCTCCAACCCTCACCCTGAAACCTAAGCCTCACCCGCCGTCTGTACCCTGAGGCCTACCCTAATGATAAGCTGGGCTCTGCAAGGAATACACCCCCTAACCCGTATGCATACCCCAATCTCGACCCTAGGTATCACCAGGAGGCTAACCGTAACCCGAGCTCCAACGCTGACCCTGAAAACTAAGCCTCATCCTCAGCCTGAACCCTAAGGCCTACTCTCACGATAAGCCACGCCATGCAACTCACACGACCCGGTACAGGTATCAGTACCCCAATCTCGAACCTAGGCCTCACCGGGAGCCTAACCCTAACCCTAGCTCCAACCCTGACCCTGAATCCTAAGCCTAACAGGAAGACTGATCCCTGAGGCCTACCCTATCTATAAGCCGCGCCCTGCAATGCACACGCCCCCTAACACGTATCCATACCCCAATCTCGACCGTAAGCCTCACCGGGAGCCTAAATCTAACCCTAGCTCCAACCATGACCCTGAACCCTAAGCCTCACCGCAGCCTGAAACCTGAGGCCTACCATAACAATAACCTGCGCCACGCAACGCACACGCACACTAACAGGTATCCGTACCCCAATCGCGACCCTAAGCCTCACCGGGAGCCTAACCATAACCCTAGCTTCAACCATTATTCTGAACCCTAAGCCTCACCCGCAGCCTGAACCCTGAGGCCTACCCTAACTGTAAACCATGCCCTGCAACTCACACGCCCCCTAACACGTATTGTTACCCCAATCTCAACCCGAAGCCTCACCGGGAGCCTAACCCTAACACTAGCTCCAACAATGACCCTGAAACCTAAGCCTCACCCGCAGCCTGAACACGGAGGCCTACCCTAACGATCAGCCGTGCACTGCAACCCCCACGCCCCCTAACACGTATCCGTTCCCCAATCTCGACCCAAAACCTCACTGGGTGCCTTATCCTAACCCTAGCTAAAACCCTGACCCTTTAAACTAAGCCTCACCCACAGCTTCAAACCTGAAGACTACCCTAACGATAAGTCACGCCCTGCAACGCACACGCCCCTTAACACGTATCCGTACCCCAATGTCGATCCGAAGCCTCACCGGGAGCCTAACCCTAACACGAGATCCAACCATGACTCTGAAACCTAAGCCTCACCCTCAGCCTGAACCCTGAGGTCTACCCTAACGATCAGCCGCACACTGCAACACCCACGCCCCCTAACACGTATCCGTTCCTCAATCTTGACCCTAAACCTCACTAGGAGCCTAACCCCAATCCTACCTAAAACCCTGACCATTTAACCTAAGCCTCACCCACAGCCTCAACCCTGAGGACTACAATAACGATAAGTCGTGCCCTGCAACGCACACGACCCCTAACACGTATCCGTACCCCAATCTTGAACCTAGACCTCAGCGGGAGCCTAACCCTAACCCTAGCTCCAACCCTGACCCTGAACCCGAAGCCTCACCCGCAGTCTGAACCCTGAGGCCTAGCCTAACGATAAGCCGCGCTCTGCAATGCACACGCCCCCTAACACGTATCCGTACCCCAAACTCGACCCTAGGCCTCACCGGGAGCCTAACCCTAACCCGAGCTCCAACCCTGACCCTGAAACCTAAGCCTCATCCGCAAACTGAACCCGGAGTCTTACCGTAACGATAAGCCACGCCCTTCCACGCACACGCCCCCTAACACGTATCCGTACCCCAAACTCGAACCGAAGCCTCACCGGGAGCCTAACCATAACCCTAACTCCAACACTGACCCTGACACATAAGCCTCGCACGCAGCGTGAGCCCTGAGGCTTACCCTAATGATAAGCAGTGCGGTTCAACGTACACGCCCCCTAAAACGTCCCCGTACCCTAATCTCGACCCTAGGCCTCACCCGGAGCCTAACCCTAACCCTAGATCCAGCCCTGTCCTTAACACTAAGCCTACCCCGCAGCATGAACCCTGAGGCCTACCCTAATGATCAGCTGCGCACTGCAACACACACTCCCCCTAACACGTATCCGTACCCCAATGTCGATCCGAAGCCTCACCGGGAGCCTAACCCTAACACTAGCTTCAACCATGACCCTGAACCCTAAGCCTCACCCGCAGCCTGAACCCTGCGGTCTACCCTAACGGTCAGCCGCACACTGCAACACCCACGCCCCGTAACACGTATCCGTTCCCCAATCTTGACTCTAAACCTCACTGGGAGCCTAACCCTAATGTTACCTAAAACCCTGACCGTTTAAACTAAGCCTCACCCACAGCCTCAACCCTGAGGCCTACCCTAACGATAAGCCACGCCCTTCAACGCACACGCCCCGTAACACGTATCCGTACCCCAAACTCGAACCAAAGCCTCACCGGGCGCCTAACCCTAACCCTAACACCAACGCTGACCCTGACCCATAAGCCTCACCCGCAGCGTGAGTCCTGAGGCCTACCCTAACGATACGCAGCGCCGTGCAATGCACACGCACCCTCACACGTCGCCATACCCTAATATCGACCCTAGGCCTCACTGGGACCCTAATCCTAACCCTACCTCCAACCCTGACCCTGAACACAAAGCCTCACCCAAAGCCTAAACCCTGAGGTGTATTGTAACGATACGCCACGCCCTGCAACGCACACGCCCCCTAACACGTTTCCGTACCCCAATCTCGAACCTAGGCCTCAGCGGGAGCCGAACCTTAACCCTAGCTCCAACCCTCACCCTGAAACCTAAGCCTCACCCGCCGTCTGTACCCTGAGGCCTACCCTAATGATAAGCTGGGCTCTGCAAGGAATACACCCCCTAACCCGTATGCATACCCCAATCTCGACCCTAGGTATCACCAGGAGGCTAACCGTAACCCGAGCTCCAACGCTGACCCTGAAAACTAAGCCTCATCCTCAGCCTGAACCCTAAGGCCTACTCTCACGATAAGCCACGCCATGCAACTCACACGACCCGGTACAGGTATCAGTACCCCAATCTCGAACCTAGGCCTCACCGGGAGCCTAACCCTAACCCTAGCTCCAACCCTGACCCTGAATCCTAAGCCTAACAGGAAGACTGATCCCTGAGGCCTACCCTATCTATAAGCCGCGCCCTGCAATGCACACGCCCCCTAACACGTATCCATACCCCAATCTCGACCGTAAGCCTCACCGGGAGCCTAAATCTAACCCTAGCTCCAACCATGACCCTGAACCCTAAGCCTCACCGCAGCCTGAAACCTGAGGCCTACCATAACAATAACCTGCGCCACGCAACGCACACGCACACTAACAGGTATCCGTACCCCAATCGCGACCCTAAGCCTCACCGGGAGCCTAACCATAACCCTAGCTTCAACCATTATTCTGAACCCTAAGCCTCACCCGCAGCCTGAACCCTGAGGCCTACCCTAACTGTAAACCACGCCCTGCAACTCACACGCCCCCTAACACGTATTGGTACCCCAATCTCAACCCGAAGCCTCACCGGGAGCCTAACCCTAACACTAGCTCCAACAATGACCCTGAAACCTAAGCCTCACCCGCAGCCTGAACACGGAGGCCTACCCTAACGATCAGCCGTGCACTGCAACCCCCACGCCCCCTAACACGTATCCGTTCCCCAATCTCGACCCAAAACCTCACTGGGTGCCTTATCCTAACCCTAGCTAAAACCCTGACCCTTTAAACTAAGCCTCACCCACAGCTTCAAACCTGAAGACTACCCTAACGATAAGTCACGCCCTGCAACGCACACGCCCCTTAACACGTATCCGTACCCCAATGTCGATCCGAAGCCTCACCGGGAGCCTAACCCTAACACGAGATCCAACCATGACTCTGAAACCTAAGCCTCACCCTCAGCCTGAACCCTGAGGTCTACCCTAATGATCAGCCGCACACTGCAACACCCACGCCCCCTAACACATATCCGTTCCTCAATCTTGACCCTAAACCTCACTAGGAGCCTAACCCCAATCCTACCTAAAACCCTGACCATTTAACCTAAGCCTCACCCACAGCCTCAACCCTGAGGACTACAATAACGATAAGTCGTGCCCTGCAACGCACACGACCCCTAACACGTATCCGTACCCCAATCTCGAACCTAGACCTCAGCGGGAGCCTAACCCTAACCCTAGCTCCAACCCTGACCCTGAACCCGAAGCCTCACCCGCAGTCTGAACCCTGAGGCCTAGCCTAACGATAAGCCGCGCTCTGCAATGCACACGCCCCCTAACACGTATCCGTACCCCAAACTCGACCCTAGGCCTCACCGGGAGCCTAACCCTAACCCGAGCTCCAACCCTGACCCTGAAACCTAAGCCTCATCCGCAAACTGAACCCGGAGTCTTACCGTAACGATAAGCCACGCCCTTCCACGCACACGCCCCCTAACACGTATCCGTACCCCAAACTCGAACCGAAGCCTCACCGGGAGCCTAACCATAACCCTAACTCCAACACTGACCCTGACACATAAGCCTCGCACGCAGCGTGAGCCCTGAGGCTTACCCTAATGATAAGCAGCGCGGTGCAACATACACGCCCCCTAACACGTTCCCGTACCCTAATCTCGAACCTAGGACTCACCGGGAGCCTATCCGGAACCCTAGGTCCAACCCGGACCCTGAACACTAAGCCTCACCGGCAGCCTGAACCCTGAGGCCTACCCTAACGATAAGTCACGCCCTGCAACGCACACGCCCCCTAACACGTATCCGTACCCCAATGTCGATCCGAAGCCTCACCGGGAGCCTAACCCTAACACTAGCTTCAACCATGACCCTGAACCCTAAGCCTCACCCGCAGCCTGAACCCTGCGGTCTACCCTAACGGTCAGCCGCACACTGCAACACCCACGCCCCGTAACACGTATCCGTTCCCCAATCTTGACTCTAAACCTCACTGGGAGCCTAACCCTAATCTTACCTAAAACCCTGACCGTTTAAACTAAGCCTCACCCACAGCCTCAACCCTGAGGCCTACCCTAACGATAAGCCACGCCCTTCAACGCACACGCCCCGTAACACGTATCCGTACCCCAAACTCGAACCAAAGCCTCACCGGGCGCCTAACCCTAACCCTAACTCCAACGCTGACCCTGACCCATAAGCCTCACCCGCAGCGTGAGCCCTGAGGCCTACCCTAACGATACGCAGCGCCGTGCAATGCACACGCACCCTAACACGTCGCCATACCCTAATATCGACCCTAGGCCTCACTGGGAGCCTAATCCTAACCCTACCTCCAACCCTGACCCTGAACACAAAGCCTCACCCAAAGCCTAAACCCTGAGGTGTATTGTAACGATACGCCGCGCCCTGCAACGCACACGCCCCCTAACACGTTTCCGTACCCCAATCTCGAACCTAGGCCTCAGCGGGAGCCGAACCTTAACCCTAGCTCCAACCCTCACCCTGAAACCTAAGCCTCACCCGCCGTCTGTACCCTGAGGCCTACCCTAATGATAAGCTGGGCTCTGCAAGGAATACACCCCCTAACCCGTATGCATACCCCAATCTCGACCCTAGGTATCACCAGGAGGCTAACCGTAACCCGAGCTCCAACGCTGACCCTGAAAACTAAGCCTCATCCTCAGCCTGAACCCTAAGGCCTACTCTCACGATAAGCCACGCCATGCAACTCACACGACCCGGTACAGGTATCAGTACCCCAATCTCGAACCTAGGCCTCACCGGGAGCCTAACCCTAACCCTAGCTCCAACCCTGACCCTGAATCCTAAGCCTAACAGGAAGACTGATCCCTGAGGCCTACCCTATCTATAAGCCGCGCCCTGCAATGCACACGCCCCCTAACACGTATCCATACCCCAATCTCGACCGTAAGCCTCACCGGGAGCCTAAATCTAACCCTAGCTCCAACCATGACCCTGAACCCTAAGCCTCACCGCAGCCTGAAACCTGAGGCCTACCATAACAATAACCTGCGCCACGCAACGCACACGCACACTAACAGGTATCCGTACCCCAATCGCGACCCTAAGCCTCACCGGGAGCCTAACCATAACCCTAGCTTCAACCATTATTCTGAACCCTAAGCCTCACCCGCAGCCTGAACCCTGAGGCCTACCCTAACTGTAAACCACGCCCTGCAACTCACACGCCCCCTAACACGTATTGGTACCCCAATCTCAACCCGAAGCCTCACCGGGAGCCTAACCCTAACACTAGCTCCAACAATGACCCTGAAACCTAAGCCTCACCCGCAGCCTGAACACGGAGGCCTACCCTAACGATCAGCCGTGCACTGCAACCCCCACGCCCCCTAACACGTATCCGTTCCCCAATCTCGACCCAAAACCTCACTGGGTGCCTTATCCTAACCCTAGCTAAAACCCTGACCCTTTAAACTAAGCCTCACCCACAGCTTCAAACCTGAAGACTACCCTAACGATAAGTCACGCCCTGCAACGCACACGCCCCTTAACACGTATCCGTACCCCAATGTCGATCCGAAGCCTCACCGGGAGCCTAACCCTAACACGAGATCCAACCATGACTCTGAAACCTAAGCCTCACCCTCAGCCTGAACCCTGAGGTCTACCCTAACGATCAGCCGCACACTGCAACACCCACGCCCCCTAACACGTATCCGTTCCTCAATCTTGACCCTAAACCTCACTAGGAGCCTAACCCCAATCCTACCTAAAACCCTGACCATTTAACCTAAGCCTCACCCACAGCCTCAACCCTGAGGACTACAATAACGATAAGTCGTGCCCTGCAACGCACACGACCCCTAACACGTATCCGTACCCCAATCTCGAACCTAGACCTCAGCGGGAGCCTAACCCTAACCCTAGCTCCAACCCTGACCCTGAACCCGAAGCCTCACCCGCAGTCTGAACCCTGAGGCCTAGCCTAACGATAAGCCGCGCTCTGCAATGCACACGCCCCCTAACACGTATCCGTACCCCAAACTCGACCCTAGGCCTCACCGGGAGCCTAACCCTAACCCGAGCTCCAACCCTGACCCTGAAACCTAAGCCTCATCCGCAAACTGAACCCGGAGTCTTACCGTAACGATAAGCCACGCCCTTCCACGCACACGCCCCCTAACACGTATCCGTACCCCAAACTCGAACCGAAGCCTCACCGGGAGCCTAACCATAACCCTAACTCCAACACTGACCCTGACACATAAGCCTCGCACGCAGCGTGAGCCCTGAGGCTTACCCTAATGATAAGCAGCGCGGTGCAACGTACACGCCCCCTAACACGTTCCCGTACCCTAATCTCGAACCTAGGACTCACCGGGAGCCTATCCGGAACCCTAGGTCCAACCCGGACCCTGAACACTAAGCCTCACCGGCAGCCTGAACCCTGAGGCCTACCCTAACGATAAGTCACGCCCTGCAACGCACACGCCCCCTAACACGTATCCGTACCCCAATGTCGATCCGAAGCCTCACCGGGAGCCTAACCCTAACACTAGCTTCAACCATGACCCTGAACCCTAAGCCTCACCCGCAGCCTGAACCCTGCGGTCTACCCTAACGGTCAGCCGCACACTGCAACACCCACGCCCCGTAACACGTATCCGTTCCCCAATCTTGACTCTAAACCTCACTGGGAGCCTAACCCTAATCTTACCTAAAACCCTGACCGTTTAAACTAAGCCTCACCCACAGCCTCAACCCTGAGGCCTACCCTAACGATAAGCCACGCCCTTCAACGCACACGCCCCGTAACACGTATCCGTACCCCAAACTCGAACCAAAGCCTCACCGGGCGCCTAACCCTAACCCTAACTCCAACGCTGACCCTGACCCATAAGCCTCACCCGCAGCGTGAGCCCTGAGGCCTACCCTAACGATACGCAGCGCCGTGCAATGCACACGCACCCTAACACGTCGCCATACCCTAATATCGACCCTAGGCCTCACTGGGAGCCTAATCCTAACCCTACCTCCAACCCTGACCCTGAACACAAAGCCTCACCCAAAGCCTAAACCCTGAGGTGTATTGTAACGATACGCCGCGCCCTGCAACGCACACGCCCCCTAACACGTTTCCGTACCCCAATCTCGAACCTAGGCCTCAGCGGGAGCCGAACCTTAACCCTAGCTCCAACCCTCACCCTGAAACCTAAGCCTCACCCGCCGTCTGTACCCTGAGGCCTACCCTAATGATAAGCTGGGCTCTGCAAGGAATACACCCCCTAACCCGTATGCATACCCCAATCTCGACCCTAGGTATCACCAGGAGGCTAACCGTAACCCGAGCTCCAACGCTGACCCTGAAAACTAAGCCTCATCCTCAGCCTGAACCCTAAGGCCTACTCTCACGATAAGCCACGCCATGCAACTCACACGACCCGGTACAGGTATCAGTACCCCAATCTCGAACCTAGGCCTCACCGGGAGCCTAACCCTAACCCTAGCTCCAACCCTGACCCTGAATCCTAAGCCTAACAGGAAGACTGATCCCTGAGGCCTACCCTATCTATAAGCCGCGCCCTGCAATGCACACGCCCCCTAACACGTATCCATACCCCAATCTCGACCGTAAGCCTCACCGGGAGCCTAAATCTAACCCTAGCTCCAACCATGACCCTGAACCCTAAGCCTCACCGCAGCCTGAAACCTGAGGCCTACCATAACAATAACCTGCGCCACGCAACGCACACGCACACTAACAGGTATCCGTACCCCAATCGCGACCCTAAGCCTCACCGGGAGCCTAACCATAACCCTAGCTTCAACCATTATTCTGAACCCTAAGCCTCACCCGCAGCCTGAACCCTGAGGCCTACCCTAACTGTAAACCACGCCCTGCAACTCACACGCCCCCTAACACGTATTGGTACCCCAATCTCAACCCGAAGCCTCACCGGGAGCCTAACCCTAACACTAGCTCCAACAATGACCCTGAAACCTAAGCCTCACCCGCAGCCTGAACACGGAGGCCTACCCTAACGATCAGCCGTGCACTGCAACCCCCACGCCCCCTAACACGTATCCGTTCCCCAATCTCGACCCAAAACCTCACTGGGTGCCTTATCCTAACCCTAGCTAAAACCCTGACCCTTTAAACTAAGCCTCACCCACAGCTTCAAACCTGAAGACTACCCTAACGATAAGTCACGCCCTGCAACGCACACGCCCCTTAACACGTATCCGTACCCCAATGTCGATCCGAAGCCTCACCGGGAGCCTAACCCTAACACGAGATCCAACCATGACTCTGAAACCTAAGCCTCACCCTCAGCCTGAACCCTGAGGTCTACCCTAACGATCAGCCGCACACTGCAACACCCACGCCCCCTAACACGTATCCGTTCCTCAATCTTGACCCTAAACCTCACTAGGAGCCTAACCCCAATCCTACCTAAAACCCTGACCATTTAACCTAAGCCTCACCCACAGCCTCAACCCTGAGGACTACAATAACGATAAGTCGTGCCCTGCAACGCACACGACCCCTAACACGTATCCGTACCCCAATCTCGAACCTAGACCTCAGCGGGAGCCTAACCCTAACCCTAGCTCCAACCCTGACCCTGAACCCGAAGCCTCACCCGCAGTCTGAACCCTGAGGCCTAGCCTAACGATAAGCCGCGCTCTGCAATGCACACGCCCCCTAACACGTATCAGTACCCCAAACTCGACCCTAGGCCTCACCGGGAGCCTAACCCTAACGCGAGCTCCAACCCTGACCCTGAAACCTAAGCCTCATCCGCAAACTGAACCCGGAGTCTTACCGTAACGATAAGCCACGCCCTTCCACGCACACGCCCCCTAACACGTATCCGTACCCCAAACTCGAACCGAAGCCTCACCGGGAGCCTAACCATAACCCTAACTCCAACACTGACCCTGACACATAAGCCTCGCACGCAGCGTGAGCCCTGAGGCTTACCCTAATGATAAGCAGCGCGGTGCAACGTACACGCCCCCTAACACGTCCCCGTACCCTAATCTCGAACCTAGGACTCACCGGGAGCCTATCCGGAACCCTAGGTCCAACCCGGACCCTGAACACTAAGCCTCACCGGCAGCCTGAACCCTGAGGCCTACCCTAACGATAAGTCACGCCCTGCAACGCACACGCCCCCTAACACGTATCCGTACCCCAATGTCGATCCGAAGCCTCACCGGGAGCCTAACCCTAACACTAGCTTCAACCATGACCCTGAACCCTAAGCCTCACCCGCAGCCTGAACCCTGCGGTCTACCCTAACGGTCAGCCGCACACTGCAACACCCACGCCCCGTAACACGTATCCGTTCCCCAATCTTGACTCTAAACCTCACTGGGAGCCTAACCCTAATCTTACCTAAAACCCTGACCGTTTAAACTAAGCCTCACCCACAGCCTCAACCCTGAGGCCTACCCTAACGATAAGCCACGCCCTTCAACGCACACGCCCCGTAACACGTATCCGTACCCCAAACTCGAACCAAAGCCTCACCGGGCGCCTAACCCTAACCCTAACTCCAACGCTGACCCTGACCCATAAGCCTCACCCGCAGCGTGAGCCCTGAGGCCTACCCTAACGATACGCAGCGCCGTGCAATGCACACGCACCCTAACACGTCGCCATACCCTAATATCGACCCTAGGCCTCACTGGGAGCCTAATCCTAACCCTACCTCCAACCCTGACCCTGAACACAAAGCCTCACCCAAAGCCTAAACCCTGAGGTGTATTGTAACGATACGCCGCGCCCTGCAACGCACACGCCCCCTAACACGTTTCCGTACCCCAATCTCGAACCTAGGCCTCAGCGGGAGCCGAACCTTGACCCTAGCTCCAACCCTCACCCTGAAACCTAAGCCTCACCCGCCGTCTGTACCCTGAGGACTACCCTAATGATAAGCTGGGCTCTGCAAGGAATACACCCCCTAACCCGTATGCATACCCCAATCTCGACCCTAGGTATCACCAGGAGGCTAACCGTAACCCGAGCTCCAACGCTGACCCTGAAAACTAAGCCTCATCCTCAGCCTGAACCCTAAGGCCTACTCTCACGATAAGCCACGCCATGCAACTCACACGACCCGGTACAGGTATCAGTACCCCAATCTCGAACCTAGGCCTCACCGGGAGCCTAACCCTAACCCTAGCTCCAACCCTGACCCTGAATCCTAAGCCTAACAGGAAGACTGATCCCTGAGGCCTACCCTATCTATAAGCCGCGCCCTGCAATGCACACGCCCCCTAACACGTATCCATACCCCAATCTCGACCGTAAGCCTCACCGGGAGCCTAAATCTAACCCTAGCTCCAACCATGACCCTGAACCCTAAGCCTCACCGCAGCCTGAAACCTGAGGCCTACCATAACAATAACCTGCGCCACGCAACGCACACGCACACTAACAGGTATCCGTACCCCAATCGCGACCCTAAGCCTCACCGGGAGCCTAACCATAACCCTAGCTTCAACCATTATTCTGAACCCTAAGCCTCACCCGCAGCCTGAACCCTGAGGCCTACCCTAACTGTAAACCACGCCCTGCAACTCACACGCCCCCTAACACGTATTGGTACCCCAATCTCAACCCGAAGCCTCACCGGGAGCCTAACCCTAACACTAGCTCCAACAATGACCCTGAAACCTAAGCCTCACCCGCAGCCTGAACACGGAGGCCTACCCTAACGATCAGCCGTGCACTGCAACCCCCACGCCCCCTAACACGTATCCGTTCCCCAATCTCGACCCAAAACCTCACTGGGTGCCTTATCCTAACCCTAGCTAAAACCCTGACCCTTTAAACTAAGCCTCACCCACAGCTTCAAACCTGAAGACTACCCTAACGATAAGTCACGCCCTGCAACGCACACGCCCCTTAACACGTATCCGTACCCCAATGTCGATCCGAAGCCTCACCGGGAGCCTAACCCTAACACGAGATCCAACCATGACTCTGAAACCTAAGCCTCACCCTCAGCCTGAACCCTGAGGTCTACCCTAACGATCAGCCGCACACTGCAACACCCACGCCCCCTAACACGTATCCGTTCCTCAATCTTGACCCTAAACCTCACTAGGAGCCTAACCCCAATCCTACCTAAAACCCTGACCATTTAACCTAAGCCTCACCCACAGCCTCAACCCTGAGGACTACAATAACGATAAGTCGTGCCCTGCAACGCACACGACCCCTAACACGTATCCGTACCCCAATCTCGAACCTAGACCTCAGCGGGAGCCTAACCCTAACCCTAGCTCCAACCCTGACCCTGAACCCGAAGCCTCACCCGCAGTCTGAACCCTGAGGCCTAGCCTAACGATAAGCCGCGCTCTGCAATGCACACGCCCCCTAACACGTATCCGTACCCCAAACTCGACCCTAGGCCTCACCGGGAGCCTAACCCTAACCCGAGCTCCAACCCTGACCCTGAAACCTAAGCCTCATCCGCAAACTGAACCCGGAGTCTTACCGTAACGATAAGCCACGCCCTTCCACGCACACGCCCCCTAACACGTATCCGTACCCCAAACTCGAACCGAAGCCTCACCGGGAGCCTAACCATAACCCTAACTCCAACACTGACCCTGACACATAAGCCTCGCACGCAGCGTGAGCCCTGAGGCTTACCCTAATGATAAGCAGCGCGGTGCAACGTACACGCCCCCTAACACGTCCCCGTACCCTAATCTCGAACCTAGGACTCACCGGGAGCCTATCCGGAACCCTAGGTCCAACCCGGACCCTGAACACTAAGCCTCACCGGCAGCCTGAACCCTGAGGCCTACCCTAACGATAAGTCACGCCCTGCAACGCACACGCCCCCTAACACGTATCCGTACCCCAATGTCGATCCGAAGCCTCACCGGGAGCCTAACCCTAACACTAGCTTCAACCATGACCCTGAACCCTAAGCCTCACCCGCAGCCTGAACCCTGCGGTCTACCCTAACGGTCAGCCGCACACTGCAACACCCACGCCCCGTAACACGTATCCGTTCCCCAATCTTGACTCTAAACCTCACTGGGAGCCTAACCCTAATCTTACCTAAAACCCTGACCGTTTAAACTAAGCCTCACCCACAGCCTCAACCCTGAGGCCTACCCTAACGATAAGCCACGCCCTTCAACGCACACGCCCCGTAACACGTATCCGTACCCCAAACTCGAACCAAAGCCTCACCGGGCGCCTAACCCTAACCCTAACTCCAACGCTGACCCTGACCCATAAGCCTCACCCGCAGCGTGAGCCCTGAGGCCTACCCTAACGATACGCAGCGCCGTGCAATGCACACGCACCCTAACACGTCGCCATACCCTAATATCGACCCTAGGCCTCACTGGGAGCCTAATCCTAACCCTACCTCCAACCCTGACCCTGAACACAAAGCCTCACCCAAAGCCTAAACCCTGAGGTGTATTGTAACGATACGCCGCGCCCTGCAACGCACACGCCCCCTAACACGTTTCCGTACCCCAATCTCGAACCTAGGCCTCAGCGGGAGCCGAACCTTAACCCTAGCTCCAACCCTCACCCTGAAACCTAAGCCTCACCCGCCGTCTGTACCCTGAGGCCTACCCTAATGATAAGCTGGGCTCTGCAAGGAATACACCCCCTAACCCGTATGCATACCCCAATCTCGACCCTAGGTATCACCAGGAGGCTAACCGTAACCCGAGCTCCAACGCTGACCCTGAAAACTAAGCCTCATCCTCAGCCTGAACCCTAAGGCCTACTCTCACGATAAGCCACGCCATGCAACTCACACGACCCGGTACAGGTATCAGTACCCCAATCTCGAACCTAGGCCTCACCGGGAGCCTAACCCTAACCCTAGCTCCAACCCTGACCCTGAATCCTAAGCCTAACAGGAAGACTGATCCCTGAGGCCTACCCTATCTATAAGCCGCGCCCTGCAATGCACACGCCCCCTAACACGTATCCATACCCCAATCTCGACCGTAAGCCTCACCGGGAGCCTAAATCTAACCCTAGCTCCAACCATGACCCTGAACCCTAAGCCTCACCGCAGCCTGAAACCTGAGGCCTACCATAACAATAACCTGCGCCACGCAACGCACACGCACACTAACAGGTATCCGTACCCCAATCGCGACCCTAAGCCTCACCGGGAGCCTAACCATAACCCTAGCTTCAACCATTATTCTGAACCCTAAGCCTCACCCGCAGCCTGAACCCTGAGGCCTACCCTAACTGTAAACCACGCCCTGCAACTCACACGCCCCCTAACACGTATTGGTACCCCAATCTCAACCCGAAGCCTCACCGGGAGCCTAACCCTAACACTAGCTCCAACAATGACCCTGAAACCTAAGCCTCACCCGCAGCCTGAACACGGAGGCCTACCCTAACGATCAGCCGTGCACTGCAACCCCCACGCCCCCTAACACGTATCCGTTCCCCAATCTCGACCCAAAACCTCACTGGGTGCCTTATCCTAACCCTAGCTAAAACCCTGACCCTTTAAACTAAGCCTCACCCACAGCTTCAAACCTGAAGACTACCCTAACGATAAGTCACGCCCTGCAACTCACACGCCCCTTAACACGTATCCGTACCCCAATGTCGATCCGAAGCCTCACCGGGAGCCTAACCCTAACACGAGATCCAACCATGACTCTGAAACCTAAGCCTCACCCTCAGCCTGAACCCTGAGGTCTACCCTAACGATCAGCCGCACACTGCAACACCCACGCCCCCTAACACGTATCCGTTCCTCAATCTTGACCCTAAACCTCACTAGGAGCCTAACCCCAATCCTACCTAAAACCCTGACCATTTAACCTAAGCCTCACCCACAGCCTCAACCCTGAGGACTACAATAACGATAAGTCGTGCCCTGCAACGCACACGACCCCTAACACGTATCCGTACCCCAATCTCGAACCTAGACCTCAGCGGGAGCCTAACCCTAACCCTAGCTCCAACCCTGACCCTGAACCCGAAGCCTCACCCGCAGTCTGAACCCTGAGGCCTAGCCTAACGATAAGCCGCGCTCTGCAATGCACACGCCCCCTAACACGTATCCGTACCCCAAACTCGACCCTAGGCCTCACCGGGAGCCTAACCCTAACCCGAGCTCCAACCCTGACCCTGAAACCTAAGCCTCATCCGCAAACTGAACCCGGAGTCTTACCGTAACGATAAGCCACGCCCTTCCACGCACACGCCCCCTAACACGTATCCGTACCCCAAACTCGAACCGAAGCCTCACCGGGAGCCTGACCATAACCCTAACTCCAACACTGACCCTGACACATAAGCCTCGCACGCAGCGTGAGCCCTGAGGCTTACCCTAATGATAAGCAGCGCGGTGCAACGTACACGCCCCCTAACACGTCCCCGTACCCTAATCTCGAACCTAGGACTCACCGGGAGCCTATCCGGAACCCTAGGTCCAACCCGGACCCTGAACACTAAGCCTCACCGGCAGCCTGAACCCTGAGGCCTACCCTAACGATAAGTCACGCCCTGCAACGCACACGCCCCCTAACACGTATCCGTACCCCAATGTCGATCCGAAGCCTCACCGGGAGCCTAACCCTAACACTAGCTTCAACCATGACCCTGAACCCTAAGCCTCACCCGCAGCCTGAACCCTGCGGTCTACCCTAACGGTCAGCCGCACACTGCAACACCCACGCCCCGTAACACGTATCCGTTCCCCAATCTTGACTCTAAACCTCACTGGGAGCCTAACCCTAATCTTACCTAAAACCCTGACCGTTTAAACTAAGCCTCACCCACAGCCTCAACCCTGAGGCCTACCCTAACGATAAGCCACGCCCTTCAACGCACACGCCCCGTAACACGTATCCGTACCCCAAACTCGAACCAAAGCCTCACCGGGCGCCTAACCCTAACCCTAACTCCAACGCTGACCCTGACCCATAAGCCTCACCCGCAGCGTGAGCCCTGAGGCCTACCCTAACGATACGCAGCGCCGTGCAATGCACACGCACCCTAACACGTCGCCATACCCTAATATCGACCCTAGGCCTCACTGGGAGCCTAATCCTAACCCTACCTCCAACCCTGACCCTGAACACAAAGCCTCACCCAAAGCCTAAACCCTGAGGTGTATTGTAACGATACGCCGCGCCCTGCAACGCACACGCCCCCTAACACGTTTCCGTACCCCAATCTCGAACCTAGGCCTCAGCGGGAGCCGAACCTTAACCCTAGCTCCAACCCTCACCCTGAAACCTAAGCCTCACCCGCCGTCTGTACCCTGAGGCCTACCCTAATGATAAGCTGGGCTCTGCAAGGAATACACCCCCTAACCCGTATGCATACCCCAATCTCGACCCTAGGTATCACCAGGAGGCTAACCGTAACCCGAGCTCCAACGCTGACCCTGAAAACTAAGCCTCATCCTCAGCCTGAACCCTAAGGCCTACTCTCACGATAAGCCACGCCATGCAACTCACACGACCCGGTACAGGTATCAGTACCCCAATCTCGAACCTAGGCCTCACCGGGAGCCTAACCCTAACCCTAGCTCCAACCCTGACCCTGAATCCTAAGCCTAACAGGAAGACTGATCCCTGAGGCCTACCCTATCTATAAGCCGCGCCCTGCAATGCACACGCCCCCTAACACGTATCCATACCCCAATCTCGACCGTAAGCCTCACCGGGAGCCTAAATCTAACCCTAGCTCCAACCATGACCCTGAACCCTAAGCCTCACCGCAGCCTGAAACCTGAGGCCTACCATAACAATAACCTGCGCCACGCAACGCACACGCACACTAACAGGTATCCGTACCCCAATCGCGACCCTAAGCCTCACCGGGAGCCTAACCATAACCCTAGCTTCAACCATTATTCTGAACCCTAAGCCTCACCCGCAGCCTGAACCCTGAGGCCTACCCTAACTGTAAACCACGCCCTGCAACTCACACGCCCCCTAACACGTATTGGTACCCCAATCTCAACCCGAAGCCTCACCGGGAGCCTAACCCTAACACTAGCTCCAACAATGACCCTGAAACCTAAGCCTCACCCGCAGCCTGAACACGGAGGCCTACCCTAACGATCAGCCGTGCACTGCAACCCCCACGCCCCCTAACACGTATCCGTTCCCCAATCTCGACCCAAAACCTCACTGGGTGCCTTATCCTAACCCTAGCTAAAACCCTGACCCTTTAAACTAAGCCTCACCCACAGCTTCAAACCTGAAGACTACCCTAACGATAAGTCACGCCCTGCAACGCACACGCCCCTTAACACGTATCCGTACCCCAATGTCGATCCGAAGCCTCACCGGGAGCCTAACCCTAACACGAGATCCAACCATGACTCTGAAACCTAAGCCTCACCCTCAGCCTGAACCCTGAGGTCTACCCTAACGATCAGCCGCACACTGCAACACCCACGCCCCCTAACACGTATCCGTTCCTCAATCTTGACCCTAAACCTCACTAGGAGCCTAACCCCAATCCTACCTAAAACCCTGACCATTTAACCTAAGCCTCACCCACAGCCTCAACCCTGAGGACTACAATAACGATAAGTCGTGCCCTGCAACGCACACGACCCCTAACACGTATCCGTACCCCAATCTCGAACCTAGACCTCAGCGGGAGCCTAACCCTAACCCTAGCTCCAACCCTGACCCTGAACCCGAAGCCTCACCCGCAGTCTGAACCCTGAGGCCTAGCCTAACGATAAGCCGCGCTCTGCAATGCACACGCCCCCTAACACGTATCCGTACCCCAAACTCGACCCTAGGCCTCACCGGGAGCCTAACCCTAACCCGAGCTCCAACCCTGACCCTGAAACCTAAGCCTCATCCGCAAACTGAACCCGGAGTCTTACCGTAACGATAAGCCACGCCCTTCCACGCACACGCCCCCTAACACGTATCCGTACCCCAAACTCGAACCGAAGCCTCACCGGGAGCCTAACCATAACCCTAACTCCAACACTGACCCTGACACATAAGCCTCGCACGCAGCGTGAGCCCTGAGGCTTACCCTAATGATAAGCAGCGCGGTGCAACGTACACGCCCCCTAACACGTCCCCGTACCCTAATCTCGAACCTAGGACTCACCGGGAGCCTATCCGGAACCCTAGGTCCAACCCGGACCCTGAACACTAAGCCTCACCGGCAGCCTGAACCCTGAGGCCTACCCTAACGATAAGTCACGCCCTGCAACGCACACGCCCCCTAACACGTATCCGTACCCCAATGTCGATCCGAAGCCTCACCGGGAGCCTAACCCTAACACTAGCTTCAACCATGACCCTGAACCCTAAGCCTCACCCGCAGCCTGAACCCTGCGGTCTACCCTAACGGTCAGCCGCACACTGCAACACCCACGCCCCGTAACACGTATCCGTTCCCCAATCTTGACTCTAAACCTCACTGGGAGCCTAACCCTAATCTTACCTAAAACCCTGACCGTTTAAACTAAGCCTCACCCACAGCCTCAACCCTGAGGCCTACCCTAACGATAAGCCACGCCCTTCAACGCACACGCCCCGTAACACGTATCCGTACCCCAAACTCGAACCAAAGCCTCACCGGGCGCCTAACCCTAACCCTAACTCCAACGCTGACCCTGACCCATAAGCCTCACCCGCAGCGTGAGCCCTGAGGCCTACCCTAACGATACGCAGCGCCGTGCAATGCACACGCACCCTAACACGTCGCCATACCCTAATATCGACCCTAGGCCTCACTGGGAGCCTAATCCTAACCCTACCTCCAACCCTGACCCTGAACACAAAGCCTCACCCAAAGCCTAAACCCTGAGGTGTATTGTAACGATACGCCGCGCCCTGCAACGCACACGCCCCCTAACACGTTTCCGTACCCCAATCTCGAACCTAGGCCTCAGCGGGAGCCGAACCTTAACCCTAGCTCCAACCCTCACCCTGAAACCTAAGCCTCACCCGCCGTCTGTACCCTGAGGACTACCCTAATGATAAGCTGGGCTCTGCAAGGAATACACCCCCTAACCCGTATGCATACCCCAATCTCGACCCTAGGTATCACCAGGAGGCTAACCGTAACCCGAGCTCCAACGCTGACCCTGAAAACTAAGCCTCATCCTCAGCCTGAACCCTAAGGCCTACTCTCACGATAAGCCACGCCATGCAACTCACACGACCCGGTACAGGTATCAGTACCCCAATCTCGAACCTAGGCCTCACCGGGAGCCTAACCCTAACCCTAGCTCCAACCCTGACCCTGAATCCTAAGCCTAACAGGAAGACTGATCCCTGAGGCCTACCCTATCTATAAGCCACGCCCTGCAATGCACACGCCCCCTAACACGTATCCATACCCCAATCTCGACCGTAAGCCTCACCGGGAGCCTAAATCTAACCCTAGCTCCAACCATGACCCTGAACCCTAAGCCTCACCGCAGCCTGAAACCTGAGGCCTACCATAACAATAACCTGCGCCACGCAACGCACACGCACACTAACAGGTATCCGTACCCCAATCGCGACCCTAAGCTTCACCGGGAGCCTAACCATAACCCTAGCTTCAACCATTATTCTGAACCCTAAGCCTCACCCGCAGCCTGAACCCTGAGGCCTACCCTAACTGTAAACCACGCCCTGCAACTCACACGCCCCCTAACACGTATTGGTACCCCAATCTCAACCCGAAGCCTCACCGGGAGCCTAACCCTAACACTAGCTCCAACAATGACCCTGAAACCTAAGCCTCACCCGCAGCCTGAACACGGAGGCCTACCCTAACGATCAGCCGTGCACTGCAACCCCCACGCCCCCTAACACGTATCCGTTCCCCAATCTCGACCCAAAACCTCACTGGGTGCCTTATCCTAACCCTAGCTAAAACCCTGACCCTTTAAACTAAGCCTCACCCACAGCTTCAAACCTGAAGACTACCCTAACGATAAGTCACGCCCTGCAACGCACACGCCCCTTAACACGTATCCGTACCCCAATGTCGATCCGAAGCCTCACCGGGAGCCTAACCCTAACACGAGATCCAACCATGACTCTGAAACCTAAGCCTCACCCTCAGCCTGAACCCTGAGGTCTACCCTAATGATCAGCCGCACACTGCAACACCCACGCCCCCTAACACGTATCCGTTCCTCAATCTTGACCCTAAACCTCACTAGGAGCCTAACCCCAATCCTACCTAAAACCCTGACCATTTAACCTAAGCCTCACCCACAGCCTCAACCCTGAGGACTACAATAACGATAAGTCGTGCCCTGCAACGCACACGACCCCTAACACGTATCCGTACCCCAATCTCGAACCTAGACCTCAGCGGGAGCCTAACCCTAACCCTAGCTCCAACCCTGACCCTGAACCCGAAGCCTCACCCGCAGTCTGAACCCTGAGGCCTAGCCTAACGATAAGCCGCGCTCTGCAATGCACACGCCCCCTAACACGTATCCGTACCCCAAACTCGACCCTAGGCCTCACCGGGAGCCTAACCCTAACCCGAGCTCCAACCCTGACCCTGAAACCTAAGCCTCATCCGCAAACTGAACCCGGAGTCTTACCGTAACGATAAGCCACGCCCTTCCACACACACGCCCCCTAACACGTATCCGTACCCCAAACTCGAACCGAAGCCTCACCGGGAGCCTAACCATAACCCTAACTCCAACACTGACCCTGACACATAAGCCTCGCACGCAGCGTGAGCCCTGAGGCTTACCCTAATGATAAGCAGCGCGGTGCAACGTACACGCCCCCTAACACGTTCCCGTACCCTAATCTCGAACCTAGGACTCACCGGGAGCCTATCCGGAACCCTAGGTCCAACCCGGACCCTGAACACTAAGCCTCACCGGCAGCCTGAACCCTGAGGCCTACCCTAACGATAAGTCACGCCCTGCAACGCACACGCCCCCTAACACGTATCCGTACCCCAATGTCGATCCGAAGCCTCACCGGGAGCCTAACCCTAACACTAGCTTCAACCATGACCCTGAACCCTAAGCCTCACCCGCAGCCTGAACCCTGCGGTCTACCCTAACGGTCAGCCGCACACTGCAACACCCACGCCCCGTAACACGTATCCGTTCCCCAATCTTGACTCTAAACCTCACTGGGAGCCTAACCCTAATCTTACCTAAAACCCTGACCGTTTAAACTAAGCCTCACCCACAGCCTCAACCCTGAGGCCTACCCTAACGATAAGCCACGCCCTTCAACGCACACGCCCCGTAACACGTATCCGTACCCCAAACTCGAACCAAAGCCTCACCGGGCGCCTAACCCTAACCCTAACTCCAACGCTGACCCTGACCCATAAGCCTCACCCGCAGCGTGAGCCCTGAGGCCTACCCTAACGATACGCAGCGCCGTGCAATGCACACGCACCCTAACACGTCGCCATACCCTAATATCGACCCTAGGCCTCACTGGGAGCCTAATCCTAACCCTACCTCCAACCCTGACCCTGAACACAAAGCCTCACCCAAAGCCTAAACCCTGAGGTGTATTGTAACGATACGCCGCGCCCTGCAACGCACACGCCCCCTAACACGTTTCCGTACCCCAATCTCGAACCTAGGCCTCAGCGGGAGCCGAACCTTAACCCTAGCTCCAACCCTCACCCTGAAACCTAAGCCTCACCCGCCGTCTGTACCCTGAGGCCTACCCTAATGATAAGCTGGGCTCTGCAAGGAATACACCCCCTAACCCGTATGCATACCCCAATCTCGACCCTAGGTATCACCAGGAGGCTAACCGTAACCCGAGCTCCAACGCTGACCCTGAAAACTAAGCCTCATCCTCAGCCTGAACCCTAAGGCCTACTCTCACGATAAGCCACGCCATGCAACTCACACGACCCGGTACAGGTATCAGTACCCCAATCTCGAACCTAGGCCTCACCGGGAGCCTAACCCTAACCCTAGCTCCAACCCTGACCCTGAATCCTAAGCCTAACAGGAAGACTGATCCCTGAGGCCTACCCTATCTATAAGCCGCGCCCTGCAATGCACACGCCCCCTAACACGTATCCATACCCCAATCTCGACCGTAAGCCTCACCGGGAGCCTAAATCTAACCCTAGCTCCAACCATGACCCTGAACCCTAAGCCTCACCGCAGCCTGAAACCTGAGGCCTACCATAACAATAACCTGCGCCACGCAACGCACACGCACACTAACAGGTATCCGTACCCCAATCGCGACCCTAAGCCTCACCGGGAGCCTAACCATAACCCTAGCTTCAACCATTATTCTGAACCCTAAGCCTCACCCGCAGCCTGAACCCTGAGGCCTACCCTAACTGTAAACCACGCCCTGCAACTCACACGCCCCCTAACACGTATTGGTACCCCAATCTCAACCCGAAGCCTCACCGGGAGCCTAACCCTAACACTAGCTCCAACAATGACCCTGAAACCTAAGCCTCACCCGCAGCCTGAACACGGAGGCCTACCCTAACGATCAGCCGTGCACTGCAACCCCCACGCCCCCTAACACGTATCCGTTCCCCAATCTCGACCCAAAACCTCACTGGGTGCCTTATCCTAACCCTAGCTAAAACCCTGACCCTTTAAACTAAGCCTCACCCACAGCTTCAAACCTGAAGACTACCCTAACGATAAGTCACGCCCTGCAACGCACACGCCCCTTAACACGTATCCGTACCCCAATGTCGATCCGAAGCCTCACCGGGAGCCTAACCCTAACACGAGATCCAACCATGACTCTGAAACCTAAGCCTCACCCTCAGCCTGAACCCTGAGGTCTACCCTAACGATCAGCCGCACACTGCAACACCCACGCCCCCTAACACGTATCCGTTCCTCAATCTTGACCCTAAACCTCACTAGGAGCCTAACCCCAATCCTACCTAAAACCCTGACCATTTAACCTAAGCCTCACCCACAGCCTCAACCCTGAGGACTACAATAACGATAAGTCGTGCCCTGCAACGCACACGACCCCTAACACGTATCCGTACCCCAATCTCGAACCTAGACCTCAGCGGGAGCCTAACCCTAACCCTAGCTCCAACCCTGACCCTGAACCCGAAGCCTCACCCGCAGTCTGAACCCTGAGGCCTAGCCTAACGATAAGCCGCGCTCTGCAATGCACACGCCCCCTAACACGTATCCGTACCCCAAACTCGACCCTAGGCCTCACCGGGAGCCTAACCCTAACCCGAGCTCCAACCCTGACCCTGAAACCTAAGCCTCATCCGCAAACTGAACCCGGAGTCTTACCGTAACGATAAGCCACGCCCTTCCACGCACACGCCCCCTAACACGTATCCGTACCCCAAACTCGAACCGAAGCCTCACCGGGAGCCTAACCATAACCCTAACTCCAACACTGACCCTGACACATAAGCCTCGCACGCAGCGTGAGCCCTGAGGCTTACCCTAATGATAAGCAGCGCGGTGCAACGTACACGCCCCCTAACACGTTCCCGTACCCTAATCTCGAACCTAGGACTCACCGGGAGCCTATCCGGAACCCTAGGTCCAACCCGGACCCTGAACACTAAGCCTCACCGGCAGCCTGAACCCTGAGGCCTACCCTAACGATAAGTCACGCCCTGCAACGCACACGCCCCCTAACACGTATCCGTACCCCAATGTCGATCCGAAGCCTCACCGGGAGCCTAACCCTAACACTAGCTTCAACCATGACCCTGAACCCTAAGCCTCACCCGCAGCCTGAACCCTGCGGTCTACCCTAACGGTCAGCCGCACACTGCAACACCCACGCCCCGTAACACGTATCCGTTCCCCAATCTTGACTCTAAACCTCACTGGGAGCCTAACCCTAATCTTACCTAAAACCCTGACCGTTTAAACTAAGCCTCACCCACAGCCTCAACCCTGAGGCCTACCCTAACGATAAGCCACGCCCTTCAACGCACACGCCCCGTAACACGTATCCGTACCCCAAACTCGAACCAAAGCCTCACCGGGCGCCTAACCCTAACCCTAACTCCAACGCTGACCCTGACCCATAAGCCTCACCCGCAGCGTGAGCCCTGAGGCCTACCCTAACGATACGCAGCGCCGTGCAATGCACACGCACCCTAACACGTCGCCATACCCTAATATCGACCCTAAGCCTCACTGGGAGCCTAATCCTAACCCTACCTCCAACCCTGACCCTGAACACAAAGCCTCACCCAAAGCCTAAACCCTGAGGTGTATTGTAACGATACGCCGCGCCCTGCAACGCACACGCCCCCTAACACGTTTCCGTACCCCAATCTCGAACCTAGGCCTCAGCGGGAGCCGAACCTTAACCCTAGCTCCAACCCTCACCCTGAAACCTAAGCCTCACCCGCCGTCTGTACCCTGAGGCCTACCCTAATGATAAGCTGGGCTCTGCAAGGAATACACCCCCTAACCCGTATGCATACCCCAATCTCGACCCTAGGTATCACCAGGAGGCTAACCGTAACCCGAGCTCCAACGCTGACCCTGAAAACTAAGCCTCATCCTCAGCCTGAACCCTAAGGCCTACTCTCACGATAAGCCACGCCATGCAACTCACACGACCCGGTACAGGTATCAGTACCCCAATCTCGAACCTAGGCCTCACCGGGAGCCTAACCCTAACCCTAGCTCCAACCCTGACCCTGAATCCTAAGCCTAACAGGAAGACTGATCCCTGAGGCCTACCCTATCTATAAGCCGCGCCCTGCAATGCACACGCCCCCTAACACGTATCCATACCCCAATCTCGACCGTAAGCCTCACCGGGAGCCTAAATCTAACCCTAGCTCCAACCATGACCCTGAACCCTAAGCCTCACCGCAGCCTGAAACCTGAGGCCTACCATAACAATAACCTGCGCCACGCAACGCACACGCACACTAACAGGTATCCGTACCCCAATCGCGACCCTAAGCCTCACCGGGAGCCTAACCATAACCCTAGCTTCAACCATTATTCTGAACCCTAAGCCTCACCCGCAGCCTGAACCCTGAGGCCTACCCTAACTGTAAACCACGCCCTGCAACTCACACGCCCCCTAACACGTATTGGTACCCCAATCTCAACCCGAAGCCTCACCGGGAGCCTAACCCTAACACTAGCTCCAACAATGACCCTGAAACCTAAGCCTCACCCGCAGCCTGAACACGGAGGCCTACCCTAACGATCAGCCGTGCACTGCAACCCCCACGCCCCCTAACACGTATCCGTTCCCCAATCTCGACCCAAAACCTCACTGGGTGCCTTATCCTAACCCTAGCTAAAACCCTGACCCTTTAAACTAAGCCTCACCCACAGCTTCAAACCTGAAGACTACCCTAACGATAAGTCACGCCCTGCAACGCACACGCCCCTTAACACGTATCCGTACCCCAATGTCGATCCGAAGCCTCACCGGGAGCCTAACCCTAACACGAGATCCAACCATGACTCTGAAACCTAAGCCTCACCCTCAGCCTGAACCCTGAGGTCTACCCTAACGATCAGCCGCACACTGCAACACCCACGCCCCCTAACACGTATCCGTTCCTCAATCTTGACCCTAAACCTCACTAGGAGCCTAACCCCAATCCTACCTAAAACCCTGACCATTTAACCTAAGCCTCACCCACAGCCTCAACCCTGAGGACTACAATAACGATAAGTCGTGCCCTGCAACGCACACGACCCCTAACACGTATCCGTACCCCAATCTCGAACCTAGACCTCAGCGGGAGCCTAACCCTAACCCTAGCTCCAACCCTGACCCTGAACCCGAAGCCTCACCCGCAGTCTGAACCCTGAGGCCTAGCCTAACGATAAGCCGCGCTCTGCAATGCACACGCCCCCTAACACGTATCCGTACCCCAAACTCGACCCTAGGCCTCACCGGGAGCCTAACCCTAACCCGAGCTCCAACCCTGACCCTGAAACCTAAGCCTCATCCGCAAACTGAACCCGGAGTCTTACCGTAACGATAAGCCACGCCCTTCCACGCACACGCCCCCTAACACGTATCCGTACCCCAAACTCGAACCGAAGCCTCACCGGGAGCCTGACCATAACCCTAACTCCAACACTGACCCTGACACATAAGCCTCGCACGCAGCGTGAGCCCTGAGGCTTACCCTAATGATAAGCAGCGCGGTGCAACGTACACGCCCCCTAACACGTCCCCGTACCCTAATCTCGAACCTAGGACTCACCGGGAGCCTATCCGGAACCCTAGGTCCAACCCGGACCCTGAACACTAAGCCTCACCGGCAGCCTGAACCCTGAGGCCTACCCTAACGATAAGTCACGCCCTGCAACGCACACGCCCCCTAACACGTATCCGTACCCCAATGTCGATCCGAAGCCTCACCGGGAGCCTAACCCTAACACTAGCTTCAACCATGACCCTGAACCCTAAGCCTCACCCGCAGCCTGAACCCTGCGGTCTACCCTAACGGTCAGCCGCACACTGCAACACCCACGCCCCGTAACACGTATCCGTTCCCCAATCTTGACTCTAAACCTCACTGGGAGCCTAACCCTAATCTTACCTAAAACCCTGACCGTTTAAACTAAGCCTCACCCACAGCCTCAACCCTGAGGCCTACCCTAACGATAAGCCACGCCCTTCAACGCACACGCCCCGTAACACGTATCCGTACCCCAAACTCGAACCAAAGCCTCACCGGGCGCCTAACCCTAACCCTAACTCCAACGCTGACCCTGACCCATAAGCCTCACCCGCAGCGTGAGCCCTGAGGCCTACCCTAACGATACGCAGCGCCGTGCAATGCACACGCACCCTAACACGTCGCCATACCCTAATATCGACCCTAGGCCTCACTGGGAGCCTAATCCTAACCCTACCTCCAACCCTGACCCTGAACACAAAGCCTCACCCAAAGCCTAAACCCTGAGGTGTATTGTAACGATACGCCGCGCCCTGCAACGCACACGCCCCCTAACACGTTTCCGTACCCCAATCTCGAACCTAGGCCTCAGCGGGAGCCGAACCTTAACCCTAGCTCCAACCCTCACCCTGAAACCTAAGCCTCACCCGCCGTCTGTACCCTGAGGCCTACCCTAATGATAAGCTGGGCTCTGCAAGGAATACACCCCCTAACCCGTATGCATACCCCAATCTCGACCCTAGGTATCACCAGGAGGCTAACCGTAACCCGAGCTCCAACGCTGACCCTGAAAACTAAGCCTCATCCTCAGCCTGAACCCTAAGGCCTACTCTCACGATAAGCCACGCCATGCAACTCACACGACCCGGTACAGGTATCAGTACCCCAATCTCGAACCTAGGCCTCACCGGGAGCCTAACCCTAACCCTAGCTCCAACCCTGACCCTGAATCCTAAGCCTAACAGGAAGACTGATCCCTGAGGCCTACCCTATCTATAAGCCGCGCCCTGCAATGCACACGCCCCCTAACACGTATCCATACCCCAATCTCGACCGTAAGCCTCACCGGGAGCCTAAATCTAACCCTAGCTCCAACCATGACCCTGAACCCTAAGCCTCACCGCAGCCTGAAACCTGAGGCCTACCATAACAATAACCTGCGCCACGCAACGCACACGCACACTAACAGGTATCCGTACCCCAATCGCGACCCTAAGCCTCACCGGGAGCCTAACCATAACCCTAGCTTCAACCATTATTCTGAACCCTAAGCCTCACCCGCAGCCTGAACCCTGAGGCCTACCCTAACTGTAAACCACGCCCTGCAACTCACACGCCCCCTAACACGTATTGGTACCCCAATCTCAACCCGAAGCCTCACCGGGAGCCTAACCCTAACACTAGCTCCAACAATGACCCTGAAACCTAAGCCTCACCCGCAGCCTGAACACGGAGGCCTACCCTAACGATCAGCCGTGCACTGCAACCCCCACGCCCCCTAACACGTATCCGTTCCCCAATCTCGACCCAAAACCTCACTGGGTGCCTTATCCTAACCCTAGCTAAAACCCTGACCCTTTAAACTAAGCCTCACCCACAGCTTCAAACCTGAAGACTACCCTAACGATAAGTCACGCCCTGCAACGCACACGCCCCTTAACACGTATCCGTACCCCAATGTCGATCCGAAGCCTCACCGGGAGCCTAACCCTAACACGAGATCCAACCATGACTCTGAAACCTAAGCCTCACCCTCAGCCTGAACCCTGAGGTCTACCCTAACGATCAGCCGCACACTGCAACACCCACGCCCCCTAACACGTATCCGTTCCTCAATCTTGACCCTAAACCTCACTAGGAGCCTAACCCCAATCCTACCTAAAACCCTGACCATTTAACCTAAGCCTCACCCACAGCCTCAACCCTGAGGACTACAATAACGATAAGTCGTGCCCTGCAACGCACACGACCCCTAACACGTATCCGTACCCCAATCTCGAACCTAGACCTCAGCGGGAGCCTAACCCTAACCCTAGCTCCAACCCTGACCCTGAACCCGAAGCCTCACCCGCAGTCTGAACCCTGAGGCCTAGCCTAACGATAAGCCGCGCTCTGCAATGCACACGCCCCCTAACACGTATCCGTACCCCAAACTCGACCCTAGGCCTCACCGGGAGCCTAACCCTAACCCGAGCTCCAACCCTGACCCTGAAACCTAAGCCTCATCCGCAAACTGAACCCGGAGTCTTACCGTAACGATAAGCCACGCCCTTCCACGCACACGCCCCCTAACACGTATCCGTACCCCAAACTCGAACCGAAGCCTCACCGGGAGCCTAACCATAACCCTAACTCCAACACTGACCCTGACACATAAGCCTCGCACGCAGCGTGAGCCCTGAGGCTTACCCTAATGATAAGCAGCGCGGTGCAACGTACACGCCCCCTAACACGTCCCCGTACCCTAATCTCGAACCTAGGACTCACCGGGAGCCTATCCGGAACCCTAGGTCCAACCCGGACCCTGAACACTAAGCCTCACCGGCAGCCTGAACCCTGAGGCCTACCCTAACGATAAGTCACGCCCTGCAACGCACACGCCCCCTAACACGTATCCGTACCCCAATGTCGATCCGAAGCCTCACCGGGAGCCTAACCCTAACACTAGCTTCAACCATGACCCTGAACCCTAAGCCTCACCCGCAGCCTGAACCCTGCGGTCTACCCTAACGGTCAGCCGCACACTGCAACACCCACGCCCCGTAACACGTATCCGTTCCCCAATCTTGACTCTAAACCTCACTGGGAGCCTAACCCTAATCTTACCTAAAACCCTGACCGTTTAAACTAAGCCTCACCCACAGCCTCAACCCTGAGGCCTACCCTAACGATAAGCCACGCCCTTCAACGCACACGCCCCGTAACACGTATCCGTACCCCAAACTCGAACCAAAGCCTCACCGGGCGCCTAACCCTAACCCTAACTCCAACGCTGACCCTGACCCATAAGCCTCACCCGCAGCGTGAGCCCTGAGGCCTACCCTAACGATACGCAGCGCCGTGCAATGCACACGCACCCTAACACGTCGCCATACCCTAATATCGACCCTAGGCCTCACTGGGAGCCTAATCCTAACCCTACCTCCAACCCTGACCCTGAACACAAAGCCTCACCCAAAGCCTAAACCCTGAGGTGTATTGTAACGATACGCCGCGCCCTGCAACGCACACGCCCCCTAACACGTTTCCGTACCCCAATCTCGAACCTAGGCCTCAGCGGGAGCCGAACCTTAACCCTAGCTCCAACCCTCACCCTGAAACCTAAGCCTCACCCGCCGTCTGTACCCTGAGGACTACCCTAATGATAAGCTGGGCTCTGCAAGGAATACACCCCCTAACCCGTATGCATACCCCAATCTCGACCCTAGGTATCACCAGGAGGCTAACCGTAACCCGAGCTCCAACGCTGACCCTGAAAACTAAGCCTCATCCTCAGCCTGAACCCTAAGGCCTACTCTCACGATAAGCCACGCCATGCAACTCACACGACCCGGTACAGGTATCAGTACCCCAATCTCGAACCTAGGCCTCACCGGGAGCCTAACCCTAACCCTAGCTCCAACCCTGACCCTGAATCCTAAGCCTAACAGGAAGACTGATCCCTGAGGCCTACCCTATCTATAAGCCACGCCCTGCAATGCACACGCCCCCTAACACGTATCCATACCCCAATCTCGACCGTAAGCCTCACCGGGAGCCTAAATCTAACCCTAGCTCCAACCATGACCCTGAACCCTAAGCCTCACCGCAGCCTGAAACCTGAGGCCTACCATAACAATAACCTGCGCCACGCAACGCACACGCACACTAACAGGTATCCGTACCCCAATCGCGACCCTAAGCTTCACCGGGAGCCTAACCATAACCCTAGCTTCAACCATTATTCTGAACCCTAAGCCTCACCCGCAGCCTGAACCCTGAGGCCTACCCTAACTGTAAACCACGCCCTGCAACTCACACGCCCCCTAACACGTATTGGTACCCCAATCTCAACCCGAAGCCTCACCGGGAGCCTAACCCTAACACTAGCTCCAACAATGACCCTGAAACCTAAGCCTCACCCGCAGCCTGAACACGGAGGCCTACCCTAACGATCAGCCGTGCACTGCAACCCCCACGCCCCCTAACACGTATCCGTTCCCCAATCTCGACCCAAAACCTCACTGGGTGCCTTATCCTAACCCTAGCTAAAACCCTGACCCTTTAAACTAAGCCTCACCCACAGCTTCAAACCTGAAGACTACCCTAACGATAAGTCACGCCCTGCAACGCACACGCCCCTTAACACGTATCCGTACCCCAATGTCGATCCGAAGCCTCACCGGGAGCCTAACCCTAACACGAGATCCAACCATGACTCTGAAACCTAAGCCTCACCCTCAGCCTGAACCCTGAGGTCTACCCTAATGATCAGCCGCACACTGCAACACCCACGCCCCCTAACACGTATCCGTTCCTCAATCTTGACCCTAAACCTCACTAGGAGCCTAACCCCAATCCTACCTAAAACCCTGACCATTTAACCTAAGCCTCACCCACAGCCTCAACCCTGAGGACTACAATAACGATAAGTCGTGCCCTGCAACGCACACGACCCCTAACACGTATCCGTACCCCAATCTCGAACCTAGACCTCAGCGGGAGCCTAACCCTAACCCTAGCTCCAACCCTGACCCTGAACCCGAAGCCTCACCCGCAGTCTGAACCCTGAGGCCTAGCCTAACGATAAGCCGCGCTCTGCAATGCACACGCCCCCTAACACGTATCCGTACCCCAAACTCGACCCTAGGCCTCACCGGGAGCCTAACCCTAACCCGAGCTCCAACCCTGACCCTGAAACCTAAGCCTCATCCGCAAACTGAACCCGGAGTCTTACCGTAACGATAAGCCACGCCCTTCCACACACACGCCCCCTAACACGTATCCGTACCCCAAACTCGAACCGAAGCCTCACCGGGAGCCTAACCATAACCCTAACTCCAACACTGACCCTGACACATAAGCCTCGCACGCAGCGTGAGCCCTGAGGCTTACCCTAATGATAAGCAGCGCGGTGCAACGTACACGCCCCCTAACACGTTCCCGTACCCTAATCTCGAACCTAGGACTCACCGGGAGCCTATCCGGAACCCTAGGTCCAACCCGGACCCTGAACACTAAGCCTCACCGGCAGCCTGAACCCTGAGGCCTACCCTAACGATAAGTCACGCCCTGCAACGCACACGCCCCCTAACACGTATCCGTACCCCAATGTCGATCCGAAGCCTCACCGGGAGCCTAACCCTAACACTAGCTTCAACCATGACCCTGAACCCTAAGCCTCACCCGCAGCCTGAACCCTGCGGTCTACCCTAACGGTCAGCCGCACACTGCAACACCCACGCCCCGTAACACGTATCCGTTCCCCAATCTTGACTCTAAACCTCACTGGGAGCCTAACCCTAATCTTACCTAAAACCCTGACCGTTTAAACTAAGCCTCACCCACAGCCTCAACCCTGAGGCCTACCCTAACGATAAGCCACGCCCTTCAACGCACACGCCCCGTAACACGTATCCGTACCCCAAACTCGAACCAAAGCCTCACCGGGCGCCTAACCCTAACCCTAACTCCAACGCTGACCCTGACCCATAAGCCTCACCCGCAGCGTGAGCCCTGAGGCCTACCCTAACGATACGCAGCGCCGTGCAATGCACACGCACCCTAACACGTCGCCATACCCTAATATCGACCCTAGGCCTCACTGGGAGCCTAATCCTAACCCTACCTCCAACCCTGACCCTGAACACAAAGCCTCACCCAAAGCCTAAACCCTGAGGTGTATTGTAACGATACGCCGCGCCCTGCAACGCACACGCCCCCTAACACGTTTCCGTACCCCAATCTCGAACCTAGGCCTCAGCGGGAGCCGAACCTTAACCCTAGCTCCAACCCTCACCCTGAAACCTAAGCCTCACCCGCCGTCTGTACCCTGAGGCCTACCCTAATGATAAGCTGGGCTCTGCAAGGAATACACCCCCTAACCCGTATGCATACCCCAATCTCGACCCTAGGTATCACCAGGAGGCTAACCGTAACCCGAGCTCCAACGCTGACCCTGAAAACTAAGCCTCATCCTCAGCCTGAACCCTAAGGCCTACTCTCACGATAAGCCACGCCATGCAACTCACACGACCCGGTACAGGTATCAGTACCCCAATCTCGAACCTAGGCCTCACCGGGAGCCTAACCCTAACCCTAGCTCCAACCCTGACCCTGAATCCTAAGCCTAACAGGAAGACTGATCCCTGAGGCCTACCCTATCTATAAGCCGCGCCCTGCAATGCACACGCCCCCTAACACGTATCCATACCCCAATCTCGACCGTAAGCCTCACCGGGAGCCTAAATCTAACCCTAGCTCCAACCATGACCCTGAACCCTAAGCCTCACCGCAGCCTGAAACCTGAGGCCTACCATAACAATAACCTGCGCCACGCAACGCACACGCACACTAACAGGTATCCGTACCCCAATCGCGACCCTAAGCCTCACCGGGAGCCTAACCATAACCCTAGCTTCAACCATTATTCTGAACCCTAAGCCTCACCCGCAGCCTGAACCCTGAGGCCTACCCTAACTGTAAACCACGCCCTGCAACTCACACGCCCCCTAACACGTATTGGTACCCCAATCTCAACCCGAAGCCTCACCGGGAGCCTAACCCTAACACTAGCTCCAACAATGACCCTGAAACCTAAGCCTCACCCGCAGCCTGAACACGGAGGCCTACCCTAACGATCAGCCGTGCACTGCAACCCCCACGCCCCCTAACACGTATCCGTTCCCCAATCTCGACCCAAAACCTCACTGGGTGCCTTATCCTAACCCTAGCTAAAACCCTGACCCTTTAAACTAAGCCTCACCCACAGCTTCAAACCTGAAGACTACCCTAACGATAAGTCACGCCCTGCAACGCACACGCCCCTTAACACGTATCCGTACCCCAATGTCGATCCGAAGCCTCACCGGGAGCCTAACCCTAACACGAGATCCAACCATGACTCTGAAACCTAAGCCTCACCCTCAGCCTGAACCCTGAGGTCTACCCTAACGATCAGCCGCACACTGCAACACCCACGCCCCCTAACACGTATCCGTTCCTCAATCTTGACCCTAAACCTCACTAGGAGCCTAACCCCAATCCTACCTAAAACCCTGACCATTTAACCTAAGCCTCACCCACAGCCTCAACCCTGAGGACTACAATAACGATAAGTCGTGCCCTGCAACGCACACGACCCCTAACACGTATCCGTACCCCAATCTCGAACCTAGACCTCAGCGGGAGCCTAACCCTAACCCTAGCTCCAACCCTGACCCTGAACCCGAAGCCTCACCCGCAGTCTGAACCCTGAGGCCTAGCCTAACGATAAGCCGCGCTCTGCAATGCACACGCCCCCTAACACGTATCCGTACCCCAAACTCGACCCTAGGCCTCACCGGGAGCCTAACCCTAACCCGAGCTCCAACCCTGACCCTGAAACCTAAGCCTCATCCGCAAACTGAACCCGGAGTCTTACCGTAACGATAAGCCACGCCCTTCCACGCACACGCCCCCTAACACGTATCCGTACCCCAAACTCGAACCGAAGCCTCACCGGGAGCCTAACCATAACCCTAACTCCAACACTGACCCTGACACATAAGCCTCGCACGCAGCGTGAGCCCTGAGGCTTACCCTAATGATAAGCAGCGCGGTGCAACGTACACGCCCCCTAACACGTTCCCGTACCCTAATCTCGAACCTAGGACTCACCGGGAGCCTATCCGGAACCCTAGGTCCAACCCGGACCCTGAACACTAAGCCTCACCGGCAGCCTGAACCCTGAGGCCTACCCTAACGATAAGTCACGCCCTGCAACGCACACGCCCCCTAACACGTATCCGTACCCCAATGTCGATCCGAAGCCTCACCGGGAGCCTAACCCTAACACTAGCTTCAACCATGACCCTGAACCCTAAGCCTCACCCGCAGCCTGAACCCTGCGGTCTACCCTAACGGTCAGCCGCACACTGCAACACCCACGCCCCGTAACACGTATCCGTTCCCCAATCTTGACTCTAAACCTCACTGGGAGCCTAACCCTAATCTTACCTAAAACCCTGACCGTTTAAACTAAGCCTCACCCACAGCCTCAACCCTGAGGCCTACCCTAACGATAAGCCACGCCCTTCAACGCACACGCCCCGTAACACGTATCCGTACCCCAAACTCGAACCAAAGCCTCACCGGGCGCCTAACCCTAACCCTAACTCCAACGCTGACCCTGACCCATAAGCCTCACCCGCAGCGTGAGCCCTGAGGCCTACCCTAACGATACGCAGCGCCGTGCAATGCACACGCACCCTAACACGTCGCCATACCCTAATATCGACCCTAGGCCTCACTGGGAGCCTAATCCTAACCCTACCTCCAACCCTGACCCTGAACACAAAGCCTCACCCAAAGCCTAAACCCTGAGGTGTATTGTAACGATACGCCGCGCCCTGCAACGCACACGCCCCCTAACACGTTTCCGTACCCCAATCTCGAACCTAGGCCTCAGCGGGAGCCGAACCTTAACCCTAGCTCCAACCCTCACCCTGAAACCTAAGCCTCACCCGCCGTCTGTACCCTGAGGCCTACCCTAATGATAAGCTGGGCTCTGCAAGGAATACACCCCCTAACCCGTATGCATACCCCAATCTCGACCCTAGGTATCACCAGGAGGCTAACCGTAACCCGAGCTCCAACGCTGACCCTGAAAACTAAGCCTCATCCTCAGCCTGAACCCTAAGGCCTACTCTCACGATAAGCCACGCCATGCAACTCACACGACCCGGTACAGGTATCAGTACCCCAATCTCGAACCTAGGCCTCACCGGGAGCCTAACCCTAACCCTAGCTCCAACCCTGACCCTGAATCCTAAGCCTAACAGGAAGACTGATCCCTGAGGCCTACCCTATCTATAAGCCGCGCCCTGCAATGCACACGCCCCCTAACACGTATCCATACCCCAATCTCGACCGTAAGCCTCACCGGGAGCCTAAATCTAACCCTAGCTCCAACCATGACCCTGAACCCTAAGCCTCACCGCAGCCTGAAACCTGAGGCCTACCATAACAATAACCTGCGCCACGCAACGCACACGCACACTAACAGGTATCCGTACCCCAATCGCGACCCTAAGCCTCACCGGGAGCCTAACCATAACCCTAGCTTCAACCATTATTCTGAACCCTAAGCCTCACCCGCAGCCTGAACCCTGAGGCCTACCCTAACTGTAAACCACGCCCTGCAACTCACACGCCCCCTAACACGTATTGGTACCCCAATCTCAACCCGAAGCCTCACCGGGAGCCTAACCCTAACACTAGCTCCAACAATGACCCTGAAACCTAAGCCTCACCCGCAGCCTGAACACGGAGGCCTACCCTAACGATCAGCCGTGCACTGCAACCCCCACGCCCCCTAACACGTATCCGTTCCCCAATCTCGACCCAAAACCTCACTGGGTGCCTTATCCTAACCCTAGCTAAAACCCTGACCCTTTAAACTAAGCCTCACCCACAGCTTCAAACCTGAAGACTACCCTAACGATAAGTCACGCCCTGCAACGCACACGCCCCTTAACACGTATCCGTACCCCAATGTCGATCCGAAGCCTCACCGGGAGCCTAACCCTAACACGAGATCCAACCATGACTCTGAAACCTAAGCCTCACCCTCAGCCTGAACCCTGAGGTCTACCCTAACGATCAGCCGCACACTGCAACACCCACGCCCCCTAACACGTATCCGTTCCTCAATCTTGACCCTAAACCTCACTAGGAGCCTAACCCCAATCCTACCTAAAACCCTGACCATTTAACCTAAGCCTCACCCACAGCCTCAACCCTGAGGACTACAATAACGATAAGTCGTGCCCTGCAACGCACACGACCCCTAACACGTATCCGTACCCCAATCTCGAACCTAGACCTCAGCGGGAGCCTAACCCTAACCCTAGCTCCAACCCTGACCCTGAACCCGAAGCCTCACCCGCAGTCTGAACCCTGAGGCCTAGCCTAACGATAAGCCGCACTCTGCAATGCACACGCCCCCTAACACGTATCCGTACCCCAAACTCGACCCTAGGCCTCACCGGGAGCCTAACCCTAACGCGAGCTCCAACCCTGACCCTGAAACCTAAGCCTCATCCGCAAACTGAACCCGGAGTCTTACCGTAACGATAAGCCACGCCCTTCCACGCACACGCCCCCTAACACGTATCCGTACCCCAAACTCGAACCGAAGCCTCACCGGGAGCCTAACCATAACCCTAACTCCAACACTGACCCTGACACATAAGCCTCGCACGCAGCGTGAGCCCTGAGGCTTACCCTAATGATAAGCAGCGCGGTGCAACGTACACGCCCCCTAACACGTCCCCGTACCCTAATCTCGAACCTAGGACTCACCGGGAGCCTATCCGGAACCCTAGGTCCAACCCGGACCCTGAACACTAAGCCTCACCGGCAGCCTGAACCCTGAGGCCTACCCTAACGATAAGTCACGCCCTGCAACGCACACGCCCCCTAACACGTATCCGTACCCCAATGTCGATCCGAAGCCTCACCGGGAGCCTAACCCTAACACTAGCTTCAACCATGACCCTGAACCCTAAGCCTCACCCGCAGCCTGAACCCTGCGGTCTACCCTAACGGTCAGCCGCACACTGCAACACCCACGCCCCGTAACACGTATCCGTTCCCCAATCTTGACTCTAAACCTCACTGGGAGCCTAACCCTAATCTTACCTAAAACCCTGACCGTTTAAACTAAGCCTCACCCACAGCCTCAACCCTGAGGCCTACCCTAACGATAAGCCACGCCCTTCAACGCACACGCCCCGTAACACGTATCCGTACCCCAAACTCGAACCAAAGCCTCACCGGGCGCCTAACCCTAACCCTAACTCCAACGCTGACCCTGACCCATAAGCCTCACCCGCAGCGTGAGCCCTGAGGCCTACCCTAACGATACGCAGCGCCGTGCAATGCACACGCACCCTAACACGTCGCCATACCCTAATATCGACCCTAGGCCTCACTGGGAGCCTAATCCTAACCCTACCTCCAACCCTGACCCTGAACACAAAGCCTCACCCAAAGCCTAAACCCTGAGGTGTATTGTAACGATACGCCGCGCCCTGCAACGCACACGCCCCCTAACACGTTTCCGTACCCCAATCTCGAACCTAGGCCTCAGCGGGAGCCGAACCTTGACCCTAGCTCCAACCCTCACCCTGAAACCTAAGCCTCACCCGCCGTCTGTACCCTGAGGACTACCCTAATGATAAGCTGGGCTCTGCAAGGAATACACCCCCTAACCCGTATGCATACCCCAATCTCGACCCTAGGTATCACCAGGAGGCTAACCGTAACCCGAGCTCCAACGCTGACCCTGAAAACTAAGCCTCATCCTCAGCCTGAACCCTAAGGCCTACTCTCACGATAAGCCACGCCATGCAACTCACACGACCCGGTACAGGTATCAGTACCCCAATCTCGAACCTAGGCCTCACCGGGAGCCTAACCCTAACCCTAGCTCCAACCCTGACCCTGAATCCTAAGCCTAACAGGAAGACTGATCCCTGAGGCCTACCCTATCTATAAGCCGCGCCCTGCAATGCACACGCCCCCTAACACGTATCCATACCCCAATCTCGACCGTAAGCCTCACCGGGAGCCTAAATCTAACCCTAGCTCCAACCATGACCCTGAACCCTAAGCCTCACCGCAGCCTGAAACCTGAGGCCTACCATAACAATAACCTGCGCCACGCAACGCACACGCACACTAACAGGTATCCGTACCCCAATCGCGACCCTAAGCCTCACCGGGAGCCTAACCATAACCCTAGCTTCAACCATTATTCTGAACCCTAAGCCTCACCCGCAGCCTGAACCCTGAGGCCTACCCTAACTGTAAACCACGCCCTGCAACTCACACGCCCCCTAACACGTATTGGTACCCCAATCTCAACCCGAAGCCTCACCGGGAGCCTAACCCTAACACTAGCTCCAACAATGACCCTGAAACCTAAGCCTCACCCGCAGCCTGAACACGGAGGCCTACCCTAACGATCAGCCGTGCACTGCAACCCCCACGCCCCCTAACACGTATCCGTTCCCCAATCTCGACCCAAAACCTCACTGGGTGCCTTATCCTAACCCTAGCTAAAACCCTGACCCTTTAAACTAAGCCTCACCCACAGCTTCAAACCTGAAGACTACCCTAACGATAAGTCACGCCCTGCAACGCACACGCCCCTTAACACGTATCCGTACCCCAATGTCGATCCGAAGCCTCACCGGGAGCCTAACCCTAACACGAGATCCAACCATGACTCTGAAACCTAAGCCTCACCCTCAGCCTGAACCCTGAGGTCTACCCTAACGATCAGCCGCACACTGCAACACCCACGCCCCCTAACACGTATCCGTTCCTCAATCTTGACCCTAAACCTCACTAGGAGCCTAACCCCAATCCTACCTAAAACCCTGACCATTTAACCTAAGCCTCACCCACAGCCTCAACCCTGAGGACTACAATAACGATAAGTCGTGCCCTGCAACGCACACGACCCCTAACACGTATCCGTACCCCAATCTCGAACCTAGACCTCAGCGGGAGCCTAACCCTAACCCTAGCTCCAACCCTGACCCTGAACCCGAAGCCTCACCCGCAGTCTGAACCCTGAGGCCTAGCCTAACGATAAGCCGCGCTCTGCAATGCACACGCCCCCTAACACGTATCCGTACCCCAAACTCGACCCTAGGCCTCACCGGGAGCCTAACCCTAACCCGAGCTCCAACCCTGACCCTGAAACCTAAGCCTCATCCGCAAACTGAACCCGGAGTCTTACCGTAACGATAAGCCACGCCCTTCCACGCACACGCCCCCTAACACGTATCCGTACCCCAAACTCGAACCGAAGCCTCACCGGGAGCCTAACCATAACCCTAACTCCAACACTGACCCTGACACATAAGCCTCGCACGCAGCGTGAGCCCTGAGGCTTACCCTAATGATAAGCAGCGCGGTGCAACGTACACGCCCCCTAACACGTCCCCGTACCCTAATCTCGAACCTAGGACTCACCGGGAGCCTATCCGGAACCCTAGGTCCAACCCGGACCCTGAACACTAAGCCTCACCGGCAGCCTGAACCCTGAGGCCTACCCTAACGATAAGTCACGCCCTGCAACGCACACGCCCCCTAACACGTATCCGTACCCCAATGTCGATCCGAAGCCTCACCGGGAGCCTAACCCTAACACTAGCTTCAACCATGACCCTGAACCCTAAGCCTCACCCGCAGCCTGAACCCTGCGGTCTACCCTAACGGTCAGCCGCACACTGCAACACCCACGCCCCGTAACACGTATCCGTTCCCCAATCTTGACTCTAAACCTCACTGGGAGCCTAACCCTAATCTTACCTAAAACCCTGACCGTTTAAACTAAGCCTCACCCACAGCCTCAACCCTGAGGCCTACCCTAACGATAAGCCACGCCCTTCAACGCACACGCCCCGTAACACGTATCCGTACCCCAAACTCGAACCAAAGCCTCACCGGGCGCCTAACCCTAACCCTAACTCCAACGCTGACCCTGACCCATAAGCCTCACCCGCAGCGTGAGCCCTGAGGCCTACCCTAACGATACGCAGCGCCGTGCAATGCACACGCACCCTAACACGTCGCCATACCCTAATATCGACCCTAGGCCTCACTGGGAGCCTAATCCTAACCCTACCTCCAACCCTGACCCTGAACACAAAGCCTCACCCAAAGCCTAAACCCTGAGGTGTATTGTAACGATACGCCGCGCCCTGCAACGCACACGCCCCCTAACACGTTTCCGTACCCCAATCTCGAACCTAGGCCTCAGCGGGAGCCGAACCTTAACCCTAGCTCCAACCCTCACCCTGAAACCTAAGCCTCACCCGCCGTCTGTACCCTGAGGCCTACCCTAATGATAAGCTGGGCTCTGCAAGGAATACACCCCCTAACCCGTATGCATACCCCAATCTCGACCCTAGGTATCACCAGGAGGCTAACCGTAACCCGAGCTCCAACGCTGACCCTGAAAACTAAGCCTCATCCTCAGCCTGAACCCTAAGGCCTACTCTCACGATAAGCCACGCCATGCAACTCACACGACCCGGTACAGGTATCAGTACCCCAATCTCGAACCTAGGCCTCACCGGGAGCCTAACCCTAACCCTAGCTCCAACCCTGACCCTGAATCCTAAGCCTAACAGGAAGACTGATCCCTGAGGCCTACCCTATCTATAAGCCGCGCCCTGCAATGCACACGCCCCCTAACACGTATCCATACCCCAATCTCGACCGTAAGCCTCACCGGGAGCCTAAATCTAACCCTAGCTCCAACCATGACCCTGAACCCTAAGCCTCACCGCAGCCTGAAACCTGAGGCCTACCATAACAATAACCTGCGCCACGCAACGCACACGCACACTAACAGGTATCCGTACCCCAATCGCGACCCTAAGCCTCACCGGGAGCCTAACCATAACCCTAGCTTCAACCATTATTCTGAACCCTAAGCCTCACCCGCAGCCTGAACCCTGAGGCCTACCCTAACTGTAAACCACGCCCTGCAACTCACACGCCCCCTAACACGTATTGGTACCCCAATCTCAACCCGAAGCCTCACCGGGAGCCTAACCCTAACACTAGCTCCAACAATGACCCTGAAACCTAAGCCTCACCCGCAGCCTGAACACGGAGGCCTACCCTAACGATCAGCCGTGCACTGCAACCCCCACGCCCCCTAACACGTATCCGTTCCCCAATCTCGACCCAAAACCTCACTGGGTGCCTTATCCTAACCCTAGCTAAAACCCTGACCCTTTAAACTAAGCCTCACCCACAGCTTCAAACCTGAAGACTACCCTAACGATAAGTCACGCCCTGCAACTCACACGCCCCTTAACACGTATCCGTACCCCAATGTCGATCCGAAGCCTCACCGGGAGCCTAACCCTAACACGAGATCCAACCATGACTCTGAAACCTAAGCCTCACCCTCAGCCTGAACCCTGAGGTCTACCCTAACGATCAGCCGCACACTGCAACACCCACGCCCCCTAACACGTATCCGTTCCTCAATCTTGACCCTAAACCTCACTAGGAGCCTAACCCCAATCCTACCTAAAACCCTGACCATTTAACCTAAGCCTCACCCACAGCCTCAACCCTGAGGACTACAATAACGATAAGTCGTGCCCTGCAACGCACACGACCCCTAACACGTATCCGTACCCCAATCTCGAACCTAGACCTCAGCGGGAGCCTAACCCTAACCCTAGCTCCAACCCTGACCCTGAACCCGAAGCCTCACCCGCAGTCTGAACCCTGAGGCCTAGCCTAACGATAAGCCGCGCTCTGCAATGCACACGCCCCCTAACACGTATCCGTACCCCAAACTCGACCCTAGGCCTCACCGGGAGCCTAACCCTAACCCGAGCTCCAACCCTGACCCTGAAACCTAAGCCTCATCCGCAAACTGAACCCGGAGTCTTACCGTAACGATAAGCCACGCCCTTCCACGCACACGCCCCCTAACACGTATCCGTACCCCAAACTCGAACCGAAGCCTCACCGGGAGCCTAACCATAACCCTAACTCCAACACTGACCCTGACACATAAGCCTCGCACGCAGCGTGAGCCCTGAGGCTTACCCTAATGATAAGCAGCGCGGTGCAACGTACACGCCCCCTAACACGTCCCCGTACCCTAATCTCGAACCTAGGACTCACCGGGAGCCTATCCGGAACCCTAGGTCCAACCCGGACCCTGAACACTAAGCCTCACCGGCAGCCTGAACCCTGAGGCCTACCCTAACGATAAGTCACGCCCTGCAACGCACACGCCCCCTAACACGTATCCGTACCCCAATGTCGATCCGAAGCCTCACCGGGAGCCTAACCCTAACACTAGCTTCAACCATGACCCTGAACCCTAAGCCTCACCCGCAGCCTGAACCCTGCGGTCTACCCTAACGGTCAGCCGCACACTGCAACACCCACGCCCCGTAACACGTATCCGTTCCCCAATCTTGACTCTAAACCTCACTGGGAGCCTAACCCTAATCTTACCTAAAACCCTGACCGTTTAAACTAAGCCTCACCCACAGCCTCAACCCTGAGGCCTACCCTAACGATAAGCCACGCCCTTCAACGCACACGCCCCGTAACACGTATCCGTACCCCAAACTCGAACCAAAGCCTCACCGGGCGCCTAACCCTAACCCTAACTCCAACGCTGACCCTGACCCATAAGCCTCACCCGCAGCGTGAGCCCTGAGGCCTACCCTAACGATACGCAGCGCCGTGCAATGCACACGCACCCTAACACGTCGCCATACCCTAATATCGACCCTAGGCCTCACTGGGAGCCTAATCCTAACCCTACCTCCAACCCTGACCCTGAACACAAAGCCTCACCCAAAGCCTAAACCCTGAGGTGTATTGTAACGATACGCCGCGCCCTGCAACGCACACGCCCCCTAACACGTTTCCGTACCCCAATCTCGAACCTAGGCCTCAGCGGGAGCCGAACCTTAACCCTAGCTCCAACCCTCACCCTGAAACCTAAGCCTCACCCGCCGTCTGTACCCTGAGGCCTACCCTAATGATAAGCTGGGCTCTGCAAGGAATACACCCCCTAACCCGTATGCATACCCCAATCTCGACCCTAGGTATCACCAGGAGGCTAACCGTAACCCGAGCTCCAACGCTGACCCTGAAAACTAAGCCTCATCCTCAGCCTGAACCCTAAGGCCTACTCTCACGATAAGCCACGCCATGCAACTCACACGACCCGGTACAGGTATCAGTACCCCAATCTCGAACCTAGGCCTCACCGGGAGCCTAACCCTAACCCTAGCTCCAACCCTGACCCTGAATCCTAAGCCTAACAGGAAGACTGATCCCTGAGGCCTACCCTATCTATAAGCCGCGCCCTGCAATGCACACGCCCCCTAACACGTATCCATACCCCAATCTCGACCGTAAGCCTCACCGGGAGCCTAAATCTAACCCTAGCTCCAACCATGACCCTGAACCCTAAGCCTCACCGCAGCCTGAAACCTGAGGCCTACCATAACAATAACCTGCGCCACGCAACGCACACGCACACTAACAGGTATCCGTACCCCAATCGCGACCCTAAGCCTCACCGGGAGCCTAACCATAACCCTAGCTTCAACCATTATTCTGAACCCTAAGCCTCACCCGCAGCCTGAACCCTGAGGCCTACCCTAACTGTAAACCACGCCCTGCAACTCACACGCCCCCTAACACGTATTGGTACCCCAATCTCAACCCGAAGCCTCACCGGGAGCCTAACCCTAACACTAGCTCCAACAATGACCCTGAAACCTAAGCCTCACCCGCAGCCTGAACACGGAGGCCTACCCTAACGATCAGCCGTGCACTGCAACCCCCACGCCCCCTAACACGTATCCGTTCCCCAATCTCGACCCAAAACCTCACTGGGTGCCTTATCCTAACCCTAGCTAAAACCCTGACCCTTTAAACTAAGCCTCACCCACAGCTTCAAACCTGAAGACTACCCTAACGATAAGTCACGCCCTGCAACGCACACGCCCCTTAACACGTATCCGTACCCCAATGTCGATCCGAAGCCTCACCGGGAGCCTAACCCTAACACGAGATCCAACCATGACTCTGAAACCTAAGCCTCACCCTCAGCCTGAACCCTGAGGTCTACCCTAACGATCAGCCGCACACTGCAACACCCACGCCCCCTAACACGTATCCGTTCCTCAATCTTGACCCTAAACCTCACTAGGAGCCTAACCCCAATCCTACCTAAAACCCTGACCATTTAACCTAAGCCTCACCCACAGCCTCAACCCTGAGGACTACAATAACGATAAGTCGTGCCCTGCAACGCACACGACCCCTAACACGTATCCGTACCCCAATCTCGAACCTAGACCTCAGCGGGAGCCTAACCCTAACCCTAGCTCCAACCCTGACCCTGAACCCGAAGCCTCACCCGCAGTCTGAACCCTGAGGCCTAGCCTAACGATAAGCCGCGCTCTGCAATGCACACGCCCCCTAACACGTATCCGTACCCCAAACTCGACCCTAGGCCTCACCGGGAGCCTAACCCTAACCCGAGCTCCAACCCTGACCCTGAAACCTAAGCCTCATCCGCAAACTGAACCCGGAGTCTTACCGTAACGATAAGCCACGCCCTTCCACGCACACGCCCCCTAACACGTATCCGTACCCCAAACTCGAACCGAAGCCTCACCGGGAGCCTAACCATAACCCTAACTCCAACACTGACCCTGACACATAAGCCTCGCACGCAGCGTGAGCCCTGAGGCTTACCCTAATGATAAGCAGCGCGGTGCAACGTACACGCCCCCTAACACGTCCCCGTACCCTAATCTCGAACCTAGGACTCACCGGGAGCCTATCCGGAACCCTAGGTCCAACCCGGACCCTGAACACTAAGCCTCACCGGCAGCCTGAACCCTGAGGCCTACCCTAACGATAAGTCACGCCCTGCAACGCACACGCCCCCTAACACGTATCCGTACCCCAATGTCGATCCGAAGCCTCACCGGGAGCCTAACCCTAACACTAGCTTCAACCATGACCCTGAACCCTAAGCCTCACCCGCAGCCTGAACCCTGCGGTCTACCCTAACGGTCAGCCGCACACTGCAACACCCACGCCCCGTAACACGTATCCGTTCCCCAATCTTGACTCTAAACCTCACTGGGAGCCTAACCCTAATCTTACCTAAAACCCTGACCGTTTAAACTAAGCCTCACCCACAGCCTCAACCCTGAGGCCTACCCTAACGATAAGCCACGCCCTTCAACGCACACGCCCCGTAACACGTATCCGTACCCCAAACTCGAACCAAAGCCTCACCGGGCGCCTAACCCTAACCCTAACTCCAACGCTGACCCTGACCCATAAGCCTCACCCGCAGCGTGAGCCCTGAGGCCTACCCTAACGATACGCAGCGCCGTGCAATGCACACGCACCCTAACACGTCGCCATACCCTAATATCGACCCTAGGCCTCACTGGGAGCCTAATCCTAACCCTACCTCCAACCCTGACCCTGAACACAAAGCCTCACCCAAAGCCTAAACCCTGAGGTGTATTGTAACGATACGCCGCGCCCTGCAACGCACACGCCCCCTAACACGTTTCCGTACCCCAATCTCGAACCTAGGCCTCAGCGGGAGCCGAACCTTAACCCTAGCTCCAACCCTCACCCTGAAACCTAAGCCTCACCCGCCGTCTGTACCCTGAGGACTACCCTAATGATAAGCTGGGCTCTGCAAGGAATACACCCCCTAACCCGTATGCATACCCCAATCTCGACCCTAGGTATCACCAGGAGGCTAACCGTAACCCGAGCTCCAACGCTGACCCTGAAAACTAAGCCTCATCCTCAGCCTGAACCCTAAGGCCTACTCTCACGATAAGCCACGCCATGCAACTCACACGACCCGGTACAGGTATCAGTACCCCAATCTCGAACCTAGGCCTCACCGGGAGCCTAACCCTAACCCTAGCTCCAACCCTGACCCTGAATCCTAAGCCTAACAGGAAGACTGATCCCTGAGGCCTACCCTATCTATAAGCCGCGCCCTGCAATGCACACGCCCCCTAACACGTATCCATACCCCAATCTCGACCGTAAGCCTCACCGGGAGCCTAAATCTAACCCTAGCTCCAACCATGACCCTGAACCCTAAGCCTCACCGCAGCCTGAAACCTGAGGCCTACCATAACAATAACCTGCGCCACGCAACGCACACGCACACTAACAGGTATCCGTACCCCAATCGCGACCCTAAGCCTCACCGGGAGCCTAACCATAACCCTAGCTTCAACCATTATTCTGAACCCTAAGCCTCACCCGCAGCCTGAACCCTGAGGCCTACCCTAACTGTAAACCACGCCCTGCAACTCACACGCCCCCTAACACGTATTGGTACCCCAATCTCAACCCGAAGCCTCACCGGGAGCCTAACCCTAACACTAGCTCCAACAATGACCCTGAAACCTAAGCCTCACCCGCAGCCTGAACACGGAGGCCTACCCTAACGATCAGCCGTGCACTGCAACCCCCACGCCCCCTAACACGTATCCGTTCCCCAATCTCGACCCAAAACCTCACTGGGTGCCTTATCCTAACCCTAGCTAAAACCCTGACCCTTTAAACTAAGCCTCACCCACAGCTTCAAACCTGAAGACTACCCTAACGATAAGTCACGCCCTGCAACGCACACGCCCCTTAACACGTATCCGTACCCCAATGTCGATCCGAAGCCTCACCGGGAGCCTAACCCTAACACGAGATCCAACCATGACTCTGAAACCTAAGCCTCACCCTCAGCCTGAACCCTGAGGTCTACCCTAACGATCAGCCGCACACTGCAACACCCACGCCCCCTAACACGTATCCGTTCCTCAATCTTGACCCTAAACCTCACTAGGAGCCTAACCCCAATCCTACCTAAAACCCTGACCACTTAACCTAAGCCTCACCCACAGCCTCAACCCTGAGGACTACAATAACGATAAGTCATGCCCTGCAACGCACACGACCCCTAACACGTATCCGTACCCCAATCTCGAACCTAGACCTCAGCGGGAGCCTAACCCTAACCCTAGCTCCAACCCTGACCATGAACCCGAAGCCTCACCCGCAGCCTGAACCCTGAGGCCTAGCCTAACGATAAGCCGCGCCCTGCAACGAAAACGCCCCCTAACACATATCCGTACCCCACTCTCGAACCTAGGCCTCACCGCGAGCCTAACCCTAACCCTAAGTCCAACCGATACACTGAACACTAAGCCTCACCTGAATCCTGAAACCTGAGGCCTACCCTAACGATAAGCCGCGCCCTGAAACTCACACGCCCCCTAACATATATCCGTACCCCAATCTCGACCCAAAGACTCACCGGGAGCATAACCCTAACCCTAGCTCCAACCCTGACCCTGAACAATAAGCCTCACCCGCAGCCCGATACATGAGGCTTACCCTACCGATAAGCCGCGCCCTGCAGCACACACGCCCCCTGACACGTATCCGTACCCCAATCTCGACCCTACGCCTCACCGGGAGCATAACCCTAACCCTAGCTCCAAACCTGACTCTGAACACTAAGCCTCACCCGCAGCCTGAACCCGGAGGCTTACCCTAACGATAAGCCGCACCCTGCAACACACACGCCCCCTAACACGTATCCTTACCACAATCTCCACCCTAGGCCTCATCGGGAGCCTAACCCTAAACCTAGCTCCAACCCTGACCATGACAACTATGCCTCACCCGCTCCCTGTACGCTGAGGCCTACCCTAATGATCAGCCGTGCCCCGCAATGAACACGCCCCCTAACACGTATCCGTAACCCAATCTCGACAGTAGGATTCAGCAAGAGCCTAACCCTAATCCTAGCTCAAACCCTGACCCTGAACCCTAATCATCACCCGCACCCGCAGCCTGAACGTGAGTCCTACCCTAACGATAAGCCGTGCCCTGCAATGCACAAAGCCTCTAACACGTATCCGTACCCCAATCTCCACCGAAGGCCTCACTGGGAGCCTAAACCTAACCCTAGCTCAAACCCTGACCCTGAACCCTAAGCCTCACCTGCAGCCTGAACCCTGAGGGCTACCCTAACGATAAGCCGCGCCCTGCAAAAACAACGCCCCCTAACACATATCCGTAGCCCAATCTCGACCCTAGGCGTGACCGGGAACCTAAACCTAACCCTAATTCCAACACTTATCCTGAACCCTAAGCCTCACCCACTGCCACAACCCTGAGCCCTACCCTAACGATGAGCCACGCCTTGCAAAGCACACTCCCCATAACACGTATCCATACCCCAATCTCGGACCAGGCCTCAGTTGGAGCCTAACCCTAATCCTATCTCCAAACCTCACCCTGAAGCCTAAGCCTCACACGCAACCTGAACCCTGAGGCCTACCGTAACGTTAAGCTGCGCCCTGCAATGCACACTCCCCCTAACACGTATCCGTACGCCAATCTTGACCCTAAGCCTCACCGGGAGCCGAACGCTAACGCTAGCTCGAACCCTGACCCTGACCCTTAAGACTCACAGGAAGACTGAACCCTGAGGCCTACACTAACGATAAGCCACGCCCTGCAACGCACACGCCCCCTAACACGTATCCGTACCCCAATCTGGACCCGAATCCTCACCTGGAGCCTAAACCTAACCCTAGCTTCAACTCTGACCCTGAACCCTTAGCCTCACCCGCAGCCTGAACCCTTAGGCCTACCCTAACGATAACCCACGCCCTGCAACGAACACGCCTCCTAACACGTATGCGTACCCCAATCTCGACCCAAAGCCTCACAAGAACTTGAACACTAACCCTAGCTCCAACTCTCACCCTGAACCCTAAGCCTCACCCACAGTCAGAACCCTGAGGCCTAAGCTAACGATTAGCCACGCCGGGCAACTCACATGCCCCTTACACGTATTCGTACCCCAATCTCGACCCTAGGCCTCACCGGGAGCCTAACACTAACCCTAGCTCCAACACTGAACCTGAACGCTAAGCCTCACCTGCAGCCTGAACCCTGAGGCCTACATTAACGAAAAGTGGCGCCCTGCAACCCACACGCCCCCTAACAAGTATCCGTACCACAATCACAACCCTAGGCCTCACCGGGAGCCTAACCCTAACCCGAGCTCCAACCATGTCCCTGAAACCTAAGCCTCATCTGCAGTCTGAACCCTGAGGCTTACTCTAACGATAAACCGCGCCGTGCCACTCACACGCCCCCTTACACATATCCGTAGCCCAATCTCGACCCTAGGCCTCACCGGGAGCCTAAACCTAACCCTAAGTCCAACCCTTACCCTGAACACTAAGCCTCACCCACAGTCTGAACCCTGAGGCCTACCCAAATGATAAGCCACGCCCAGAAACACACACGCCCCCTTACACGTATCCGTACCCAAATTTCTACCCTAAACCTCACTGGGAGTCTAACCCTAACCCTAGCTCCAACCATGACCCTTAACCAAAAGCCTCACCAGCAGCCTGAACCCTGAGGCCTAAACTAACGATAAGTGGCACCCTGCAATGCACACGCCCCCAAACACGTTTCCGTACACCAATCTCAAACCAGGCCTCACCAGGAGTCTAACCCTAACCCGAGCTCCAACCCTGACCCTGAAACCTAAGCCTCATCCGCAGGCTGAAACCTGAGGCCTACCCTAACGTTTAGCCGCGCCCTGCAAGGCACACGCCCCTTAACACGTATCCGTACCCCAATCTCGACCCAAAGCCTCTCCGGGATCCTAACCCTAACTCTAGCTCCAACGCTGACCCTGAACAATAAGCCTCACCAGCAACCGGATACTTGAGGCCTACCCTAACGATCAGCGGCGCCCTGCAATGCACACGCCCCTTAACTCATTTCCGTAACACAATCTCCACCCAAAGCCTCACCGGGAGCCCAACCCTAACCCTAGCTCCAACTCTCACCCTGAACGCTAAGCCTAAACCGCAGCCTAAACCCTGAGGCCTAACCTAACGATAAGCGGCGCCCTGCAACGCACACGCCCCCTAACAAGTATCCGTACACCAATCTCGACCCTAGGCCTCACCGGGAACCTAACCCTAACCCTAGCTCCAACCCTGACCCTGAAACGTAAGCCTCATCCGCAGCCTGAACCCTGAGGCCTACTCTAACGATAAGCCCCGCCATGCAACTCACACCCTCCCTTACACGTATCTGTACCCCAATCTCGACCCTAGGCCTCACTGGGATCCTAACGCTAACCCTAGGTCCAACCCTGACCCTGAACACTAAGCCTAACCGGAAGACAGAACCCTGAGGCCTACCCTAACTATAAGCCGCGCCCTGCAACGCACACGCCCCCTAACACGTATCCATACACCAATCTCGAACCTAAGCCTCACCAGGAGCCTGACCAAAGCCCTAAATCCAACCCAGACCCTGAACCCTAAGCCTCACCCGCAGTCTGAACCCTGAGGCCTAGCCTAACGAGAAGCCTCGCCCTGCAAAGAAAACGCCCTGTAACACATATCTGTATGCCAATCTCGACCCTTGGCCGCACTGGGATCCTAAACCTAAGCCTAAGTCCAACCATTACCCTGAATACTAAGCTTCACCAGCAGCCTGAACCCTGAGGCCTACCCTAACGATAAGCCACGCCTTCCTACGCACACGCCCCCTAACACGTATCCGTACCCCAATCTCGACCGTAAGCCTCACCGGGAGTCTAACCCTAAACGTAGCTCCAACCCTGACCCTGAAATCCAAGCCTGGCCAACAGCCCAATACCTGCGGCCTACCCTAACGATCAGCCACGCCCTGCAATGAACACGCCCCCTAACACGTATCCGTACACGAATCTCGACGCAAAGCCTCACGGGGAGCCTAAACCTATCCCTAGCTCCAAACCTGACCCTGAACACTAAGTCTCACCCGCAGCCTGAACCCTGAGGCCTACCCTAATGTTAAGTCGCGCCCTGCAACGCAAACGCCCCCTAACACGTATCCGTACCCCAATCTCGAACCTAGGCCTCAGAGGGAGCCTAACCCTAACCCTAGCTCCCAGCCTGACCCTGAAACCTAAGCCTCACCCGCAGCCTGAACCATGAGGCCTACCCTATTGATAAGCCATGCCCTGCAATGCAAACGCCCCTAACACGCATCCGTACCCGAATCTCGACCCTAGGCCTCACCGCGAGCCGAACGCTAACTCTAGCTCAAACCCTGACCCTGAACCCTAACCCTCACAGGAAGACTGAACCCTGAGGCCTACACTAACGATAAGCCGCGCCCTGCAACTCACACGCCCCCTAACACGTATCAATACCCCAATCTCGGCCCTAAGCCTCACCGGAAGCCTAACCCTAACCCTAGCTCCAACTCTCACCCTGAACAGTAATCCTCAACTGCAGCCTGAATCCTGAGACCTAACCTAAAGATAAGCGGCGCTATGCAACGCACACGCCCACTAACACATATCCGTACCCCAATCTCGACCCTTGGCCTCACCGGGAGCTTAAACCTAACCTTAGCTCCAAACCTGACCCTGAAAACTAAGCCTCAACCGCAGCCTGAACCCTAAGGCCTACTGTAACGATAAGCCACGCCCTGCAACGCACACGCCCCCTAACACGTATCCGTACCCCAATCTCGACCTTAGGCCTCACAGCGAGCCGAACGCTAATGCAAGCTCCAACCCTGACCCTGAACCCTAAGCCTCACAGGAAGACTGAACCCTGAGGCCTACACTACCAATAAGATGCGCCCTGCAACGCACACGCCCCCTAACACGTATCCGTACCCCAATCTCGACCGTAGGCCTCAGCATGTGCGTAACCTTAACTTCAGCTCCAACCCTGGCACTGAACGCTAAGCCTCACTCGCAGCCTGAACCCTGAGGCCTACCCTAAAAATAAGCCGCGCCCTGCAACGAAAAAAACCCCTAACACATATCCGTACCCCAATCGCGACCCTAGGCCTCACTTGGAGCATAACCCTAACCCTAAGTCCAACCCTTACCCTGAAACCTAAGCCTCACCCGCAACCTGAACGGGAGGCCTATCCTAAGGATAAGCCGCGCCCTGCAACGCACAAGCCCCCTAACAGGTATCTGTACCCTATCTCTACCGAAGTCCTCACCGTGAGCCTAAACCTAACCCTTGCTGCAAACCTGACCCTGAACACTAAGCCTCGCCCGCAGCCTGAACCCTGAGGCCTACCCTAACGACAAGCCCCGCCCTGAAACCCACACACCCCCTAACACGTATCCGTACCCCAATCTCCACCGTAGGCCACACCGGGAACCTAACCCTAACCCTACATCCAAACATTACCCTGAAACCTAAGCCTCACCAGCAGCCTGAACCTGAGGCCTAACCTAGTGATAAGCAGCGCCCTGGAACGCACACGAACCCTAACCCTTATCCCTACTGCAATCTCCTCCATAGGCCTCACCGGGAGCCTAACCCTAACCCTAGCTCCAACCCAGACTCTGAACCCTAAACCTCACCCGCAGCCTGAACCCTGAGGCCTACCCTAACCATAAGCCACGCCCTGCAATGCACACGCCCCCTAACACGTATCGGTACCCCGATCTCCACCGAAGGACTCACCGGTAGACTAAACCTAACCCTCGCTCCAATCCTGACCCTGAACCCTAAGCCTCTCCCGCAGCCTGAACCATGAGGCCTACCCTAACGATCAGCCGTGCCCTTCAATGCACACGCCCCCTAACACGTATCCGTAACCCAATCTCGACCATAGGACTCAGCGAGAGCCTAACCCTAACTCTCGCTCCAACCCTGACCCGGAACTCGAAGCCTTACCGACAGCCTGAACTGGGTCCTACCCTAACGAGAAGCCGTGCCCTGCAACGAAAACGCCCCCTAACACATATCCGTACAGCAATCGCGACCCTAGGCCTCACTGGGAACCTAACCCTAACCCTAAGTCCAACCCTTACCCTGAAACCTAAGCCTCACCCACAGGCTGAACCCTGAGGCATACACTAACGCTAAGCTGTGCCCCGCAACGCACATGCCCCCTAACACGTATCCGTACCCCAATCTCCACCATAGGCCTCACCGCGAGACAAAACCTAACCCTAGCTCCAACCCTGACACTGAACACTAAGCCTCACCCGCAGCCTGAACCCTGATGCCTACCCTAACGATAAACCGCGCCCTGAAACGCACACGTGCCCTAACAGGTACCCGTACCACAATCCCGACCACAGGCCTCACCGGGAGACTAACCATAACCCTAGCTCCAACCCTGACCATGAACACTAAGCCTCACCAGCAGCATGAACCCTGAGGCCTACCCTAACCATCAGGCATGCCCTGCAACCCACACGCACCCTAACACGTGTCCGTACCCCAATCTCCACCATAGGCCTCACCGGGAGACTACACCTAACCCTAGCTCCAACCCAGACCCTAAACCCTAAACCTCACCCGCAGCCTGAACCCTGAGGCCTACCCTAACAATAAGCCACGCCCTGAAACGCACACGCCCCCTAACAAGTATCAGTACCCCAATCTCCAATGAAGGCCTCACCGGGAGACTAAACCTAACCCTAGCTCCAACCCTGACCCTGAACCCTAAGCCTCATCCACAGCATGATCCCTGAGGCCTACCCTAAGGATAAGCCGGGCCCTGAAACGCACCAACCCCTAACACGTATCCGTACCACAATCTCCACCCCAGGCTTCACCGGGAGCCTAACCCTAACCCTAGCTCCAACCCTGACCTTGACCCCTAAGCCTCACGTGCAGCCTGAACCCTGAGGCCTACCCTAACGATCAGCAGCGCCCTGCAATGCACATGCCCCCTAACACGTATCCGTTCCACAATCTCGACCCTGGCCTCACCAGCAGCCTAACCCTAACCCTAGCTCCAACCCTGACCATGAACCCGAAGTCTCACCCGCAGCCTGAACCCCGAGGGCTACCCAAACGATCAGCCGTGCCCTGCAATGCACACGCTCGCTAACACGTATCCGTACTCCAAACTCGACCCTAGGCCTCAGCGAGAGCCTAACCCTAACCCTAGCTCCAATCCTGACCCTGAACCCTAAGCCTCACCCACAGCCTGAACCCTGAGGCCTACGCTCACGATAAGCCGCGCCCTGCAACGAAAACCCCCGTTAACACATATCCGTACCCCAATCGCGAACCTAGGCCTCACCGGGAGCCTTACCCTAACCTGAAGTCAAACCCTTACCCTGAACCCTATGCCTCACCCGCAGCCGGAACCCAGAGGCCCACCCTAAGGATAAGCCGCGCCATGCAACGCACACGCCCCCTAACACGTTTCCGTACCCGAATCTCCACCGAAGTCCTCACCGGGAGACTAAACCAAACCCTAGCTCCAACCCTGACCATGACCACTAAGCCTCACCCGCAGCCTGAACCCTGAGGCCTACCCTAAAGATCAGCCGTGCCCTGCAATGCACACGCCCCCTAACACGTATCCGTACCACAATCTCGACCCTAGGCATCACCAGGAGCCTAACCCTAACCCTAGCTCCAGCCCTGACCATGAACCCTAAGCCTCACCCGCAGCCTGAACCCTGAGGCCTACCCTAACGATCAGCAGCGCCCTTCAATGCACATGCCGCCTAACACGTATCCGTACCACAATCTCGACCCTGGCCTCACCAGGAGCCTACCCCTAACACTAGCTCCAACCCTGACCATGAACTCTAAGCCTCACCCACAGCCTGAACCCTGAGGGCTACCCTAACGATTAGCCGTGCCCTGAAATGCACACGCCCCCTAACACGTATCCGTACTCCAAACTCGACCCTAGGCCTCAGAGATAGCATAAACCTAACCCTAGCTCCAACCCTGACCCTGAACTCTAAGCCTCATCTTCAGCCTGAACCCTGAGGCCGACTCTAACGAAAAGCCACGCCATGCAACTCACACGCTCCCTTACACGTATCCGTACCCCAATCTCGACCCTAGGCCTCACTGGGACCCTAACGCTAACCCTAGCTCCAACCCTGACCCTGAACCCTAAGCCTAACCGGAAGACGGAACCCTGAGGCCTACCCTAAATATAAGCCGCGCCCTGCAACGCACACACCCCCTAACACGTACCCATACACCAATCTCGACCCTAAGCCTCACCGGGAGCCTGACCAAAGCCCTAAATCCAACCCAGACCCTGAACCCTAAGCCTCACCCGCAGTCTGAACCCTGAGGCCTACCCTAACGAGAAGCCTCGCCCTGCAAAAAAACGCCCTGTAACACATATACTTAGGCCAATGTCGACCCTTGGCCGCACTGGGATCCTAAACCTAACCCTAAGTCCAACCGTTACCCTGAACACTAAGCCGCACCAGCATCCTGAACCCTGAGGCCTACCCTAATGATAAGACACGCCCTCCAACGCACACACCCCCTAACACGTATCCGTACCCCAATTTCAACCGTAAGCCTCACCGGGAGTCTAACACTAACCGTAGCTCCAACCCTGACCCTGAAATCTAAGCCTGACCAACAGCCCAATACCTGCGGCCTACCCTAACGATCAGCCACGCCCTGCAATGAACACGCCCCCTAACACGTATCCGTACCCCAATCTCGACCCAAAGCCTCACGGCGAGCCTAAACCTATCCCTAGCTCCAAACGTGACCCTGAACACTAAGTCTCACCTGCAGCCTGAACCCTGAGGCCTACCCTAATGTTAAGTCGCGCCCTGCAACGCAAACGCCCCCTAACACGTATCCGTACCCCAATCTCGAACCTAGGCCTCAGAGGGAGCCTAACCCTAACCCTAGCTCCCAGCCTGACCCTGAAACCTAAGCCTCATCCCCAGCCTGAACCCTGAGGCCTACCCTATCGATAAGCCACTCCCTGCAACCCAAACGCCCCCTAACACTTATCTGTACCCGAATCTCGACCCTAGGCCTCACCGCGAGCTGAACGCTAACTCTAGCTCAAACCCTGACCCTGAACCATAACCCTCACAGGAAGACTGAACTCTGAGGCCTACACTAACGATAAGCCGCGCCCTGCCACGCACACGCCCCCTAACACGTATCAATACCCCAATCTCGAACCAAATCCTCACCGGGATCATAAACCTAACCCTAGCTTCAACTCTGACCCTGAACCCTAAGCCTCACCCGCAGCATGAACCCTTAGGCCTACCCTAACGATAAACCGCGCCCTGCAATGCACACGCCACCTAACACGTTTCTGTACCCCAATCTCGACCCTAGGCCTCACCAGAAGCCTAATCCTAACCCTAGCTCCAACTCACACCCTGAACACTAAGCCTCACCCGCAGTCTGAACCGTGAGGCCTAAGCTAACGATAAGCAACGCCCTGCAATGCACAGGCGACTTAAAATGTATCCGTACCCCAATCTCGACCCTAGGCCTCACCGGGAGCCTAATCCTAACCGGAGCTCCTACCCTGACCCTGAAACCTAAGCCTAATCCTCAGCCTGAACCCTGAGGCCTACTCTAACGATAAGCCGCGCCGGGCAACTGAGACGCCCCTTACACGTATCCGTACCCCAAACTCGACCCTAGGCCTAACCGGGAACCGAACACTAAGCGTAGCTCCAACTCTGACCCTGAACGCTAAGCCTAACCTGCAGCCTGAACCCTGAGGCCTACGCTAACGATAAGTGGCGCCCTGCAACCCACACGCCCCCAAACAAGAATCCGTACCCCAATCTCAACCCTAGGCCTCACCGGAGGCCTAACCCTAACCTGAGCTCCAACCCTGACCCTGAAACCTAAGCCTCATCCGCAGCCTGAACCCTGAGGTCTACTCTAACGATAAGCCCCACCATGCAACTCACACGCTCCCTTACACGTATCCGTACCCCAATCTCGACCCTAGGCCCCACTGGGACCCTAACGCTAACCCTAGGTCCAACCCTGACCCTGAACACTAAGCCTAACCGGAAGACAGAACCCTGAGGCCTACCCTAACTATAAGCCGCGCCCTGCAACGCACACGCCCCCTAACACGTATCCGTACACCAATCCCGAACCTAAGCCTCACCGGGAGCCTGACCAAAGCCCTAAATCCAACCCAGACCCTGAACCCTAAGCCTCACCCGCAGTCTGAACCCTGAGGCCTAGCCTAACGAGAAGCCTCGCCCTGCAAAGAAAACGCCCTGTAACACATATCTGTACGCCAATCTCGACCCTTGGCCGCACTGGGATCCTAAACCTAAGCCTAAGTCCAACCATTACCCTGAACACTAAGCCTCACCAGCAGCCTGAACCCTGAGGCCTACCCTAACGATAAGCCACGCCCTCCAACGCACACGCCCCCTAACACGTATCCGTACCCCAATCTCGACCGTAAGCCTCACCGGGAGTCTAACCCTAAACGTAGCTCCAACCCTGACCCTGAAATCCAAGCCTGACCAACAGCCCAATACCTGCGGCCTACCCTAACGATCAGCCACGCCCTGCAATGAACACGCCCCCTAACACGTATCCGTACACCAATCTCGACGCAAAGCCTCACGGGGAGCCTAAACCTATCCCTAGCTCCAAACCTGACCCTGAACACTAAGTCTCACCCGCAGCCTGAACCCTGAGGCCTACCCTAATGTTAAGTCGCGCCCTGCAACGCAAACGCCCCCTAACACGTATCCGTACCCCAATCTCGAACCTAGGCCTCAGAGGGAGCCTAACCCTAACCCTAGCTCCCAGCCTGACCCTGAAACCTAAGCCTCACCCGCAGCCTGAACCATGAGGCCTACCCTATTGATAAGCCATGCCCTGCAATGCAAACGCCCCTAACACGTATCCGTACCCGAATCTCGACCCTAGGCCTCACCGCGAGCCGAACGCTAACTCTAGCTCAAACCCTGACCCTGAACCATAACCCTCACAGGAAGACTGAACCCTGAGGCCTACACTAACGATAAGCCGCGCCCTGCAACGCACACGCCCCCTAACACGTATCAATACCCCAATCTCGGCCCTAAGCCTCACCGGAAGCCTAACCCTAACCCTAGCTCCAACTCTCACCCTGAACAGTAATCCTCAACTGCAGCCTGAATCCTGAGGCCTAACCTAAAGATAAGCGGCGCTATGCAACGCACACGCCCACTAACACGTATCCGTACCCCAATCTCGACCCTTGGCCTCACCGGGAGCTTAAACCTAACCTTAGCTCCAAACCTGACCCTGAAAACTAAGCCTCACCCGCAGCCTAAACCCTAAGGCCTACTGTAACGATAAGCCACGCCCTGCAACGCACACGCCCCCTAACACGTATCCCTATCCCAATCTCGACCTTAGGCCTCACAGCGAGCCGAACGCTAACGCAAGCTCCAACACTGACCCTGAACCCTAAGCCTCACAGGAAGACTGAACCCTGAGGCCTACACTACAGATAAGCCGCGCCCTGCAACGCACACGCCCCCTACCACGTATCAGTACCACAATCTCGACCCTAAGCCTCACCAGAAGCCTAAACCTAACCCTAGTTCCAACCCTGACCCTGAACCCTATGCATCACCCGCAGCCTGAACCCTGAGGCCTACGCTAAGGATAAGCCGCACCCTGCAACAAAAATGCCCCCTACCACGTATCCGTACCCCAATCTCGACCCTAAGCCTCACCAGAAGCCTAAACCTAACCCTAGTTCCAACCATGACTGAACCGTAAGCCTCACCTGCAGCCTGAAACCTGAGGCCTACGCTAAGGATAAGCCGCGCCCTGCAACGAAAACGCCCCCTAACACATATCCGTACCCCACTCTCGAACCTAGGCCTCACCGCGAGCCTAACCCTAACCCTAAGTCCAACCGATACACTGAACCCTAAGCCTCACCTGCATCCTGAAACCTGAGGCCTACTCTAACGATAAGCCGCGCCCTGAAACTCACACGCCCCCTAACATATATCCGTACCCCAATCTCGACCCAAAGCCTCACCGGGAGCATAACCCTAACCCTAGCTCCAACCCTGACCCTGAACAATAAGCCTCACCCCCAGCCCGATACATGAGGCTTACCCTACCGATAAGCCGCGCCCTGCAGCACACACGCCCCCTGACACGTATCCGTACCCCAATCTCGACCCTACGCCTCACCGGGAGCATAACCCTAACCCTAGCTCCAAACCTGACTCTGAACACTAAGCCTCACCCGCAGCCTGAACCCGGAGGCTTACCCTAACGATAAGCCGCACCCTGCAACACACACGCCCCCTAACACGTATCCTTACCACAATCTCCACCCTAGGCCTCATCGGGAGCCTAACCCTAAACCTAGCTCCAACCCTGACTATGACAACTATGCCTCACCCGCTCCCTGTACGCTGAGGCCTACCCTAATGATCAGCCGTGCCCCGCAATGAACACGCCCCCTAACACGTATCCGTAACCCAATCTCGACAGTAGGATTCAGCAAGAGCCTAACCCTAATCCTAGCTCAAACCCTGACCCTGAACCCTAATCATCACCCGCACCCGCAGCCTGAACGTGAGTCCTACCCTAACGATAAGCCGTGCCCTGCAATGCACAAAGCCTCTAACACGTATCCGTACCCCAATCTCCACCGAAGGCCTCACCGGGAGCCTAAACCTAACCCTAGCTCAAACCCTGACCCTGAACCCCTAGCCTCACCTGCAGCCTGAACCCTGAGGGCTACCCTAACGATAAGCCGCGCCCTGCAAAAACAACGCCCCCTAACACATATCCGTAGCCCAATCTCGACCCTAGGCGTGACCGGGAACCTAAACCTAACCCTAATTCCAACACTTATCCTGAACCCTAAGCCTCACCCACTGCCACAACCCTGAGCCCTACCCTAACGATGAGCCACGCCTTGCAAAGCACACTCCCCATAACACGTATCCATACCCCAATCTCGGACCAGGCCTCAGTTGGAGCCTAACCCTAATCCTATCTCCAAACCTCACCCTGAAGCCTAAGCCTCACACGCAACCTGAACCCTGAGGCCTACCGTAACGTTAAGCTGCGCCCTGCAATGCACACTCCCCCTAACACGTATCCGTACGCCAATCTTGACCCTAAGCCTCACCGGGAGCCGAACGCTAACGCTAGCTCGAACCCTGATCCTGACCCTTAAGACTCACAGGAAGACTGAACCCTGAGGCCTACACTAACGATAAGCCACGCCCTGCAACGCACACGCCCCCTAACACGTATCCGTACCCCAATCTGGACCCGAATCCTCACCTGGAGCCTAAACCTAACCCTAGCTTCAACTCTGACCCTGAACCCTTAGCCTCACCCGCAGCCTGAACCCTTAGGCCTACCCTAACGATAACCCACGCCCTGCAACGAACACGCCTCCTAACACGTATGCGTACCCCAATCTCGACCCAAAGCCTCACAAGAACTTGAACACTAACCCTAGCTCCAACTCTCACCCTGAACCCTAAGCCTCACCCACAGTCAGAACCCTGAGGCCTAAGCTAACGATTAGCCACGCCGGGCAACTCACATGCCCCTTACACGTATTCGTACCCCAATCTCGACCCTAGGCCTCACCGGGAGCCTAACACTAACCCTAGCTCCAACACTGAACCTGAACGCTAAGCCTCACCTGCAGCCTGAACCCTGAGGCCTACGTTAACGAAAAGTGGCGCCCTGCAACCCACACGCCCCCTAACAAGTATCCGTACCACAATCACAACCCTAGGCCTCACCGGGAGCCTAACCCTAACCCGAGCTCCAACCATGTCCCTGAAACCTAAGCCTCATCTGCAGTCTGAACCCTGAGGCTTACTCTAACGATAAACCGCGCCGTGCCACTCACACGCCCCCTTACACATATCCGTAGCCCAATCTCGACCCTAGGCCTCACCGGGAGCCTAAACCTAACCCTAAGTCCAACCCTTACCCTGAACACTAAGCCTCGCCCGCAGCCTGAACCCTGAGGCCTACCCTAACGATAAGCCGCGCCCTGAAACCCACACACCCCCTAACACGTATCCGTACCCCAATCTCCATCGTAGGCCACAGCGGGAACCTAACCCTAACCCTACATCCAAACATTACCCTGAACCCTAAGCCTCACCAGCAGCCTGAACCTGAGGCCTAACCTAGTGATAAGCAGCGCCCTGGAACGCACACGAACCCTAACCCTTATCCCTACCGCAATCTCCTCCATAGGCCTCACCAGGAGCCTAACCCTAACCCTAGCTCCAACCCAGACTCTGAACCCTAAACCTCACCCGCAGCCTGAACCATGAGGCCTACCCTAACGATCAGCCGTGCCCTTCAATGCACACGCCCCCTAACACGTATCCGTAACCCAATCTCGACCATAGGACTCAGCGAGAGCCTAACCCTAACTCTCGCTCCAACCCTGACCCGGAACTCGAAGCCTTACCGACAGCCTGAACTGGGTCCTACCCTAACGATAAGCCGTGCCCTGCAACGAAAACGCCCCCTAACACATATCCGTACAGCAATCGCGACCCTAGGCCTCACTGGGAACCTAACCCTAACCCTAAGTCCAACCCTTACCCTGAAACCTAAGCCTCACCCACAGGCTGAACCCTGAGGCATACACTAACGCTAAGCTGTGCCCCGCAACGCACATGCCCCCTAACACGTATCCGTACCCCAATCTCCACCATAGGCCTCACCGCGAGACAAAACCTAACCCTAGCTCCAACCCTGACACTGAACACTAAGCCTCACCCGCAGCCTGAACCCTGATGCCTACCCTAACGATAAACCGCGCCCTGAAACGCACACGTGCCCTAACAGGTACCCGTACCACAATCCCGACCACAGGCCTCACCGGGAGACTAACCATAACCCTAGCTCCAACCCTGACCATGAACACTAAGCCTCACCAGCAGCATGAACCCTGAGGCCTACCCTAACCATCAGGCATGCCCTGCAACCCACACGCACCCTAACACGTGTCCGTACCCCAATCTCCACCATAGGCCTCACCGGGAGACTACACCTAACCCTAGCTCCAACCCAGACCCTAAACCCTAAACCTCACCCGCAGCCTGAACCCTGAGGCCTACCCTAACAATAAGCCGCGCCCTGAAACGCACACGCCCCCTAACAAGTATCAGTACCCCAATCTCCAATGAAGGCCTCACCGGGAGACTAAACCTAACCCTAGCTCCAACCCTGACCCTGAACCCTAAGCCTCATCCACAGCATGATCCCTGAGGCCTACCCTAAGGATAAGCCGGGCCCTGAAACGCACCAACCCCTAACACGTATCCGTACCACAATCTCCACCCCAGGCTTCACCGGGAGCCTAACCCTAACCCTAGCTCCAACCCTGACCTTGACCCCTAAGCCTCACGCGCAGCCTGAACCCTGAGGCCTACCCTAACGATCAGCAGCGCCCTGCAATGCACATGCCCCCTAACACGTATCCGTTCCACAATCTCGACCCTGGCCTCACCAGCAGCCTAACCCTAACCCTAGCTCCAACCCTGACCATGAACCCGAAGTCTCACCCGCAGCCTGAACCCCGAGGGCTACCCAAACGATCAGCCGTGCCCTGCAATGCACACGCTCGCTAACACGTATCCGTACTCCAAACTCGACCCTAGGCCTCAGCGAGAGCCTAACCCTAACCCTAGCTCCAATCCTGACCCTGAACCCTAAGCCTCACCCACAGCCTGAACCCTGAGGCCTACGCTCACGATAAGCCGCGCCCTGCAACGAAAACCCCCGTTAACACATATCCGTACCCCAATCGCGAACCTAGGCCTCACCGGGAGCCTTACCCTAACCTGAAGTCAAACCCTTACCCTGAACCCTATGCCTCACCCGCAGCCGGAACCCAGAGGCCCACCCTAAGGATAAGCCGCGCCATGCAACGCACACGCCCCCTAACACGTTTCCGTACCCGAATCTCCACCGAAGTCCTCACCGGGAGACTAAACCAAACCCTAGCTCCAACCCTGACCATGACCACTAAGCCTCACCCGCAGCCTGAACCCTGAGGCCTACCCTAAAGATCAGCCGTGCCCTGCAATGCACACGCCCCCTAACACGTATCCGTACCACAATCTCGACCCTAGGCATCACCAGGAGCCTAACCCTAACCCTAGCTCCAGCCCTGACCATGAACCCTAAGCCTCACCCGCAGCCTGAACCCTGAGGCCTACCCTAACGATCAGCAGCGCCCTTCAATGCACATGCCGCCTAACACGTATCCGTACCACAATCTCGACCCTGGCCTCACCAGGAGCCTACCCCTAACACTAGCTCCAACCCTGACCATGAACTCTAAGCCTCACCCACAGCCTGAACCCTGAGGGCTACCCTAACGATTAGCCGTGCCCTGAAATGCACACGCCCCCTAACACGTATCCGTACTCCAAACTCGACCCTAGGCCTCAGAGATAGCATAAACCTAACCCTAGCTCCAACCCTGACCCTGAACTCTAAGCCTCATCTTCAGCCTGAACCCTGAGGCCGACTCTAACGAAAAGCCACGCCATGCAACTCACACGCTCCCTTACACGTATCCGTACCCCAATCTCGACCCTAGGCCTCACTGGGACCCTAACGCTAACCCTAGCTCCAACCCTGACCCTAAACCCTAAGCCTAACCGGAAGACGGAACCCTGAGGCCTACCCTAAATATAAGCCGCGCCCTGCAACGCACACACCCCCTAACACGTACCCATACACCAATCTCGACCCTAAGCCTCACCGGGAGCCTGACCAAAGCCCTAAATCCAACCCAGACCCTGAACCCTAAGCCTCACCCGCAGTCTGAACCCTGAGGCCTACCCTAACGAGAAACCTCGCCCTGCAAAAAAACGCCCTGTAACACATATACTTACGCCAATGTCGACCCTTGGCCGCACTGGGATCCTAAACCTAACCCTAAGTCCAACCGTTACCCTGAACACTAAGCCGCACCAGCATCCTGAACCCTGAGGCCTACCCTAACGATAAGACACGCCCTCCAACGCACACACCCCCTAACACGTATCCGTACCCCAATTTCAACCGTAAGCCTCACCGGGAGTCTAACACTAACCGTAGCTCCAACCCTGACCCTGAAATCTAAGCCTGACCAACAGCCCAATACCTGCGGCCTACCCTAACGATCAGCCACGCCCTGCAATGAACACGCCCCCTAACACGTATCCGTACCCCAATCTCGACCCAAAGCCTCACGGCGAGCCTAAACCTATCCCTAGCTCCAAACGTGACCCTGAACACTAAGTCTCACCTGCAGCCTGAACCCTGAGGCCTACCCTAATGTTAAGTCGCGCCCTGCAACGCAAACGCCCCCTAACACGTATCCGTACCCCAATCTCGAACCTAGGCCTCAGAGGGAGCCTAACCCTAACCCTAGCTCCCAGCCTGACCCTGAAACCTAAGCCTCATCCCCAGCCTGAACCCTGAGGCCTACCCTATCGATAAGCCACTCCCTGCAACCCAAACGCCCCCTAACACTTATCTGTACCCGAATCTCGACCCTAGGCCTCACCGCGAGCTGAACGCTAACTCTAGCTCAAACCCTGACCCTGAACCATAACCCTCACAGGAAGACTGAACTCTGAGGCCTACACTAACGATAAGCCGCGCCCTGCCACGCACACGCCCCCTAACACGTATCAATACCCCAATCTCGGCCCTAAGCCTCACCGGAAGCCTAACCCTAACCCTAGCTCCAACTCTCACCCTGAACAGTAATCCTCAACTGCAGCCTGAATCCTGAGGCCTAACCTAAAGATAAGCGGCGCTATGCAACACACACGCCCACTAACACGTATCCGTACCCCAATCTCGACCCTTGGCCTCACCGGGAGCTTAAACCTAACCTTAGCTCCAAACCTGACCCTGAAGACTAAGCCTCACCCGCAGCCTGAACCCTAAGGCCTACTGTAACGATAAGCCACGCCCTGCAACGCACACGCCCCCTAACACGTATCCCTATCCCAATCTCGACCTTAGGCCTCACAGCGAGCCGAACGCTAACGCAAGCTCCAACACTGACCCTGAACCCTAAGCCTCACAGGAAGACTGAACCCTGAGGCCTACACTACCGATAAGCCGCGCCCTGCAACGCCCACGCCCCCTACCACGTATCAGTACCACAATCTCGACCCTAAGCCTCACCAGAGGCCTAAACCTAACCCTAGTTCCAACCCTGACCCTGAACCCTATGCATCACCCGCAGCCTGAACCCTGAGGCCTACGCTAAGGATAAGCCGCACCCTGCAACAAAAACGCCCCCTACCACGTATCCGTACCCCAATCTCGACCCTAAGCCTCACCAGAAGCCTAAACCTAACCCTAGTTCCAACCCTGACTGAACCGTAAGCCTCACCTGCAGCCTGAAACCTGAGGCCTACGCTAAGGATAAGCCGCACCCGGCAACGAAAACGCCCCCTAACACATATCCGTACCCCACTCTCGAACCTAGGCCTCACCGCGAGCCTAACCCTAACCCTAAGTCCAACCGATACACTGAACCCTAAGCCTCACCTGCATCCTGAAACCTGAGGCCTACCCTAACGATAAGCCGCGCCCTGAAACTCACACGCCCCCTAACATGTATCCGTACCCCAATCTCGACCCAAAGCCTCACCGGGAGCATAACCCTAACCCTAGCTCCAACCCTGACCCTGAACAGTAAGCCTCACTCCCAGCCCGATACATGAGGCTTACCCTACCGATAAGCCGCGCCCTGCAGCACACACGCCCCCTGACACGTATCCGTACCCCAATCTCGACCCTACGCCTCACCGGGAGCCGAACGCTAATGCTACCTCGAACCCTGCCCCTGAACCTTAAGCCTGACAGGAAGACTGAACCCTGAGGCCTACACTAACGATAAGCCACGCCCTGCAATGCACACGCCCCCTAACACGTATCCGTATCCCAATCTCGAACCAAATCCTCACCGGGATCATAAACCTAACCCTAGCTTCAACTCTGACCCTGAACCCTAAGCCTCACCCGCAGCATGAACCCTTAGGCCTACCCTAACGATAAACCGCGCCCTGCAATGCACACGCCACCTAACACGTTTCTGTACCCCAATCTCGACCCTAGGCCTCACCAGAAGCCTAATCCTAACCCTAGCTCCAACTCACACCCTGAACACTAAGCCTCATCCGCAGTCTGAACCGTGAGGCCTAAGCTAACGATAAGCAACGCCCTGCAATGCACAGGCGACTTAAAATGTATCCGTACCCCAATCTCGACCCTAGGCCTCACCGGGAGCCTAATCCTAACCGGAGCTCCTACCCTGACCCTGAAACCTAAGCCTAATCCTCAGCCTGAACCCTGAGGCCTACTCTAACGATAAGCCGCGCCGGGCAACTGAGACGCCCCTTACACGTATCCGTACCCCAAACTCGACCCTAGGCCTAACCGGGAACCGAACACTAAGCGTAGCTCCAACTCTGACCCTGAACGCTAAGCCTAACCTGCAGCCTGAACCCTGAGGCCTACGCTAACGATAAGTGGCGCCCTGCAACCCACACGCCCCCAAACAAGAATCCGTACCCCAATCTCAACCCTAGGCCTCACCGGAGGCCTAACCCTAACCTGAGCTCCAACCCTGACCCTGAAACCTAAGCCTCATCCGCAGCCTGAACCCTGAGGTCTACTCTAACGATAAGCCCCACCATGCAACTCACACGCTCCCTTACACGTATCCGTACCCCAATCTCGACCCTAGGCCCCACTGGGACCCTAACGCTAACCCTAGGTCCAACCCTGACCCTGAACACTAAGCCTAACCGGAAGACAGAACCCTGAGGCCTACCCTAACTATAAGCCGCGCCCTGCAACGCACACGCCCCCTAACACGTATCCATACACCAATCTCGAACCTAAGCCTCACCGGGAGCCTGACCAAAGCCCTAAATCCAACCCAGACCCTGAACCCTAAGCCTCACCCGCAGTCTGAACCCTGAGGCCTAGCCTAACGAGAAGCCTCGCCCTGCAAAGAAAACGCCCTGTAACACATATCTGTACGCCAATCTCGACCCTTGGCCGCACTGGGATCCTAAACCTAAGCCTAAGTCCAACCATTACCCTGAACACTAAGCCTCACCAGCAGCCTGAACCCTGAGGCCAACCCTAACGATAAGCCACGCCCTCCAACGCACACGCCCCCTAACACGTATCCGTACCCCAATCTCGACCGTAAGCCTCACCGGGAGTCTAACCCTAAACGTAGCTCCAACCCTGACCCTGAAATCCAAGCCTGACCAACAGCCCAATACCTGCGGCCTACCCTAACGATCAGCCACGCCCTGCAATGAACACGCCCCCTAACACGTATCCGTACACGAATCTCGACGCAAAGCCTCACGGGGAGCCTAAACCTATCCCTAGCTCCAAACCTGACCCTGAACACTAAGTCTCACCCGCAGCCTGAACCCTGAGGCCTACCCTAATGTTAAGTCACGCGCTGCAACGCAAACGCCCCCTAACACGTATCCGTACCCCAATCTCGAACCTAGGCCTCAGAGGGAGCCTAACCCTAACCCTAGCTCCCAGCCTGACCCTGAAACCTAAGCCTCACCCGCAGCCTGAACCATGAGGCCTACCCTATTGATAAGCCATGCCCTGCAATGCAAACGCCCCTAACACGTATCCGTACCCGAATCTTGACCCTAGGCCTCACCGCGAGCCGAACGCTAACTCTAGCTCAAACCCTGACCCTGAACCCTAACCCTCACAGGAAGACTGAACCCTGAGGACTACACTAATGATAAGCCGCGCCCTGCAACGCACACGCCCCCTAACACGTATCAATACCCCAATCTCGGCCCTAAGCCTCACCGGAAGCCTAACCCTAACCCTAGCTCCAACTCTCACCCTGAACAGTAATCCTCAACTGCAGCCTGAATCCTGAGGCCTAACCTAAAGATAAGCGGCGCTATGCAACGCACACGCCCACTAACACGTATCCGTACCCCAATCTCGACCCTTGGCCTCACCGGGAGCTTAAACCTAACCTTAGCTCCAAACCTGACCCTGAAAACTAAGCCTCACCCGCAGCCTAAACCCTAAGGCCTACTGTAACGATAAGCCACGCCCTGCAACGCACACGCCCCCTAACACGTATCCGTATCCCAATCTCGACCTTAGGCCTCACAGCGAGCCGAACGCTAACGCAAGCTCCAACACTGACCCTGAACCCTAAGCCTCACAGGAAGACTGAACCCTGAGGCCTACACTACAGATAAGCCGCGCCCTGCAACGCACACGCCCCCTACCACGTATCAGTACCACAATCTCGGCCCTAAGCCTCACCGGAAGCCTAACCCTAACCCTAGCTCCAACTCTCACCCTGAACAGTAATCCTCAACTGCAGCCTGAATCCTGAGGCCTAACCTAAAGATAAGCGGCGCTATGCAACGCACACGCCCACTAACACGTATCCGTACCCCAATCTCGACCCTTGGCCTCACCGGGAGCTTAAACCTAACCTTAGCTCCAAACCTGACCCTGAAAACTAAGCCTCACCCGCAGCCTAAACCCTAAGGCCTACTGTAACGATAAGCCACGCCCTGCAACGCACACGCCCCCTAACACGTATCCCTATCCCAATCTCGACCTTAGGCCTCACAGCGAGCCGAACGCTAACGCAAGCTCCAACACTGACCCTGAACCCTAAGCCTCACAGGAAGACTGAACCCTGAGGCCTACACTACAGATAAGCCGCGCCCTGCAACGCACACGCCCCCTACCACGTATCAGTACCACAATCTCGACCCTAAGCCTCACCAGAAGCCTAAACCTAACCCTAGTTCCAACCCTGACCCTGAACCCTATGCATCACCCGCAGCCTGAACCCTGAGGCCTACGCTAAGGATAAGCCGCACCCTGCAACAAAAATGCCCCCTACCACGTATCCGTACCCCAATCTCGACCCTAAGCCTCACCAGAAGCCTAAACCTAACCCTAGTTCCAACCATGACTGAACCGTAAGCCTCACCTGCAGCCTGAAACCTGAGGCCTACGCTAAGGATAAGCCGCGCCCTGCAACGAAAACGCCCCCTAACACATATCCGTACCCCACTCTCGAACCTAGGCCTCACCGCGAGCCTAACCCTAACCCTAAGTCCAACCGATACACTGAACCCTAAGCCTCACCTGCATCCTGAAACCTGAGGCCTACTCTAACGATAAGCCGCGCCCTGAAACTCACACGCCCCCTAACATATATCCGTACCCCAATCTCGACCCAAAGCCTCACCGGGAGCATAACCCTAACCCTAGCTCCAACCCTGACCCTGAACAATAAGCCTCACCCCCAGCCCGATACATGAGGCTTACCCTACTGATAAGCCGCGCCCTGCAGCACACACGCCCCCTGACACGTATCCGTACCCCAATCTCGACCCTACGCCTCACCGGGAGCATAACCCTAACCCTAGCTCCAAACCTGACTCTGAACACTAAGCCTCACCCGCAGCCTGAACCCGGAGGCTTACCCTAACGATAAGCCGCACCCTGCAACACACACGCCCCCTAACACGTATCCTTACCACAATCTCCACCCTAGGCCTCATCGGGAGCCTAACCCTAAACCTAGCTCCAACCCTGACCATGACAACTATGCCTCACCCGCTCCCTGTACGCTGAGGCCTACCCTAATGATCAGCCGTGCCCCGCAATGAACACGCCCCCTAACACGTATCCGTAACCCAATCTCGACAGTAGGATTCAGCAAGAGCCTAACCCTAATCCTAGCTCAAACCCTGACCCTGAACCCTAATCATCACCCGCACCCGCAGCCTGAACGTGAGTCCTACCCTAACGATAAGCCGTGCCCTGCAATGCACAAAGCCTCTAACACGTATCCGTACCCCAATCTCCACCGAAGGCCTCACCGGGAGCCTAAACCTAACCCTAGCTCAAACCCTGACCCTGAACCCCTAGCCTCACCTGCAGCCTGAACCCTGAGGGCTACCCTAACGATAAGCCGCGCCCTGCAAAAACAACGCCCCCTAACACATATCCGTAGCCCAATCTCGACCCTAGGCGTGACCGGGAACCTAAACCTAACCCTAATTCCAACACTTATCCTGAACCCTAAGCCTCACCCACTGCCACAACCCTGAGCCCTACCCTAACGATGAGCCACGCCTTGCAAAGCACACTCCCCATAACACGTATCCATACCCCAATCTCGGACCAGGCCTCAGTTGGAGCCTAACCCTAATCCTATCTCCAAACCTCACCCTGAAGCCTAAGCCTCACACGCAACCTGAACCCTGAGGCCTACCGTAACGTTAAGCTGCGCCCTGCAATGCACACTCCCCCTAACACGTATCCGTACGCCAATCTTGACCCTAAGCCTCACCGGGAGCCGAACGCTAACGCTAGCTCGAACCCTGATCCTGACCCTTAAGACTCACAGGAAGACTGAACCCTGAGGCCTACACTAACGATAAGCCACGCCCTGCAACGCACACGCCCCCTAACACGTATCCGTACCCCAATCTGGACCCGAATCCTCACCTGGAGCCTAAACCTAACCCTAGCTTCAACTCTGACCCTGAACCCTTAGCCTCACCCGCAGCCTGAACCCTTAGGCCTACCCTAACGATAACCCACGCCCTGCAACGAACACGCCTCCTAACACGTATGCGTACCCCAATCTCGACCCAAAGCCTCACAAGAACTTGAACACTAACCCTAGCTCCAACTCTCACCCTGAACCCTAAGCCTCACCCACAGTCAGAACCCTGAGGCCTAAGCTAACGATTAGCCACGCCGGGCAACTCACATGCCCCTTACACGTATTCGTACCCCAATCTCGACCCTAGGCCTCACCGGGAGCCTAACACTAACCCTAGCTCCAACACTGAACCTGAACGCTAAGCCTCACCTGCAGCCTGAACCCTGAGGCCTACGTTAACGAAAAGTGGCGCCCTGCAACCCACACGCCCCCTAACAAGTATCCGTACCACAATCACAACCCTAGGCCTCACCGGGAGCCTAACCCTAACCCGAGCTCCAACCATGTCCCTGAAACCTAAGCCTCATCTGCAGTCTGAACCCTGAGGCTTACTCTAACGATAAACCGCGCCGTGCCACTCACACGCCCCCTTACACATATCCGTAGCCCAATCTCGACCCTAGGCCTCACCGGGAGCCTAAACCTAACCCTAAGTCCAACCCTTACCCTGAACACTAAGCCTCGCCCGCAGCCTGAACCCTGAGGCCTACCCTAACGATAAGCCGCGCCCTGAAACCCACACACCCCCTAACACGTATCCGTACCCCAATCTCCATCGTAGGCCACAGCGGGAACCTAACCCTAACCCTACATCCAAACATTACCCTGAACCCTAAGCCTCACCAGCAGCCTGAACCTGAGGCCTAACCTAGTGATAAGCAGCGCCCTGGAACGCACACGAACCCTAACCCTTATCCCTACCGCAATCTCCTCCATAGGCCTCACCAGGAGCCTAACCCTAACCCTAGCTCCAACCCAGACTCTGAACCCTAAACCTCACCCGCAGCCTGAACCATGAGGCCTACCCTAACGATCAGCCGTGCCCTTCAATGCACACGCCCCCTAACACGTATCCGTAACCCAATCTCGACCATAGGACTCAGCGAGAGCCTAACCCTAACTCTCGCTCCAACCCTGACCCGGAACTCGAAGCCTTACCGACAGCCTGAACTGGGTCCTACCCTAACGATAAGCCGTGCCCTGCAACGAAAACGCCCCCTAACACATATCCGTACAGCAATCGCGACCCTAGGCCTCACTGGGAACCTAACCCTAACCCTAAGTCCAACCCTTACCCTGAAACCTAAGCCTCACCCACAGGCTGAACCCTGAGGCATACACTAACGCTAAGCTGTGCCCCGCAACGCACATGCCCCCTAACACGTATCCGTACCCCAATCTCCACCATAGGCCTCACCGCGAGACAAAACCTAACCCTAGCTCCAACCCTGACACTGAACACTAAGCCTCACCCGCAGCCTGAACCCTGATGCCTACCCTAACGATAAACCGCGCCCTGAAACGCACACGTGCCCTAACAGGTACCCGTACCACAATCCCGACCACAGGCCTCACCGGGAGACTAACCATAACCCTAGCTCCAACCCTGACCATGAACACTAAGCCTCACCAGCAGCATGAACCCTGAGGCCTACCCTAACCATCAGGCATGCCCTGCAACCCACACGCACCCTAACACGTGTCCGTACCCCAATCTCCACCATAGGCCTCACCGGGAGACTACACCTAACCCTAGCTCCAACCCAGACCCTAAACCCTAAACCTCACCCGCAGCCTGAACCCTGAGGCCTACCCTAACAATAAGCCGCGCCCTGAAACGCACACGCCCCCTAACAAGTATCAGTACCCCAATCTCCAATGAAGGCCTCACCGGGAGACTAAACCTAACCCTAGCTCCAACCCTGACCCTGAACCCTAAGCCTCATCCACAGCATGATCCCTGAGGCCTACCCTAAGGATAAGCCGGGCCCTGAAACGCACCAACCCCTAACACGTATCCGTACCACAATCTCCACCCCAGGCTTCACCGGGAGCCTAACCCTAACCCTAGCTCCAACCCTGACCTTGACCCCTAAGCCTCACGCGCAGCCTGAACCCTGAGGCCTACCCTAACGATCAGCAGCGCCCTGCAATGCACATGCCCCCTAACACGTATCCGTTCCACAATCTCGACCCTGGCCTCACCAGCAGCCTAACCCTAACCCTAGCTCCAACCCTGACCATGAACCCGAAGTCTCACCCGCAGCCTGAACCCCGAGGGCTACCCAAACGATCAGCCGTGCCCTGCAATGCACACGCTCACTAACACGTATCCGTACTCCAAACTCGACCCTAGGCCTCAGCGAGAGCCTAACCCTAACCCTAGCTCCAATCCTGACCCTGAACCCTAAGCCTCACCCACAGCCTGAACCCTGAGGCCTACGCTCACGATAAGCCGCGCCCTGCAACGAAAACCCCCGTTAACACATATCCGTACCCCAATCGCGAACCTAGGCCTCACCGGGAGCCTTACCCTAACCTGAAGTCAAACCCTTACCCTGAACCCTATGCCTCACCCGCAGCCGGAACCCAGAGGCCCACCCTAAGGATAAGCCGCGCCATGCAACGCACACGCCCCCTAACACGTTTCCGTACCCGAATCTCCACCGAAGTCCTCACCGGGAGACTAAACCAAACCCTAGCTCCAACCCTGACCATGACCACTAAGCCTCACCCGCAGCCTGAACCCTGAGGCCTACCCTAAAGATCAGCCGTGCCCTGCAATGCACACGCCCCCTAACACGTATCCGTACCACAATCTCGACCCTAGGCATCACCAGGAGCCTAACCCTAACCCTAGCTCCAGCCCTGACCATGAACCCTAAGCCTCACCCGCAGCCTGAACCCTGAGGCCTACCCTAACGATCAGCAGCGCCCTTCAATGCACATGCCGCCTAACACGTATCCGTACCACAATCTCGACCCTGGCCTCACCAGGAGCCTACCCCTAACACTAGCTCCAACCCTGACCATGAACTCTAAGCCTCACCCACAGCCTGAACCCTGAGGGCTACCCTAACGATTAGCCGTGCCCTGAAATGCACACGCCCCCTAACACGTATCCGTACTCCAAACTCGACCCTAGGCCTCAGAGATAGCATAAACCTAACCCTAGCTCCAACCCTGACCCTGAACTCTAAGCCTCATCTTCAGCCTGAACCCTGAGGCCGACTCTAACGAAAAGCCACGCCATGCAACTCACACGCTCCCTTACACGTATCCGTACCCCAATCTCGACCCTAGGCCTCACTGGGACCCTAACGCTAACCCTAGCTCCAACCCTGACCCTAAACCCTAAGCCTAACCGGAAGACGGAACCCTGAGGCCTACCCTAAATATAAGCCGCGCCCTGCAACGCACACACCCCCTAACACGTACCCATACACCAATCTCGACCCTAAGCCTCACCGGGAGCCTGACCAAAGCCCTAAATCCAACCCAGACCCTGAACCCTAAGCCTCACCCGCAGTCTGAACCCTGAGGCCTACCCTAACGAGAAACCTCGCCCTGCAAAAAAACGCCCTGTAACACATATACTTACGCCAATGTCGACCCTTGGCTGCACTGGGATCCTAAACCTAACCCTAAGTCCAACCGTTACCCTGAACACTAAGCCGCACCAGCATCCTGAACCCTGAGGCCTACCCTAACGATAAGACACGCCCTCCAACGCACACACCCCCTAACACGTATCCGTACCCCAATTTCAACCGTAAGCCTCACCGGGAGTCTAACACTAACCGTAGCTCCAACCCTGACCCTGAAATCTAAGCCTGACCAACAGCCCAATACCTGCGGCCTACCCTAACGATCAGCCACGCCCTGCAATGAACACGCCCCCTAACACGTATCCGTACCCCAATCTCGACCCAAAGCCTCACGGCGAGCCTAAACCTATCCCTAGCTCCAAACGTGACCCTGAACACTAAGTCTCACCTGCAGCCTGAACCCTGAGGCCTACCCTAATGTTAAGTCGCGCCCTGCAACGCAAACGCCCCCTAACACGTATCCGTACCCCAATCTCGAACCTAGGCCTCAGAGGGAGCCTAACCCTAACCCTAGCTCCCAGCCTGACCCTGAAACCTAAGCCTCATCCCCAGCCTGAACCCTGAGGCCTACCCTATCGATAAGCCACTCCCTGCAACCCAAACGCCCCCTAACACTTATCTGTACCCGAATCTCGACCCTAGGCCTCACCGCGAGCTGAACGCTAACTCTAGCTCAAACCCTGACCCTGAACCATAACCCTCACAGGAAGACTGAACTCTGAGGCCTACACTAACGATAAGCCGCGCCCTGCCACGCACACGCCCCCTAACACGTATCAATACCCCAATCTCGGCCCTAAGCCTCACCGGAAGCCTAACCCTAACCCTAGCTCCAACTCTCACCCTGAACAGTAATCCTCAACTGCAGCCTGAATCCTGAGGCCTAACCTAAAGATAAGCGGCGCTATGCAACACACACGCCCACTAACACGTATCCGTACCCCAATCTCGACCCTTGGCCTCACCGGGAGCTTAAACCTAACCTTAGCTCCAAACCTGACCCTGAAGACTAAGCCTCACCCGCAGCCTGAACCCTAAGGCCTACTGTAACGATAAGCCACGCCCTGCAACGCACACGCCCCCTAACACGTATCCCTATCCCAATCTCGACCTTAGGCCTCACAGCGAGCCGAACGCTAACGCAAGCTCCAACACTGACCCTGAACCCTAAGCCTCACAGGAAGACTGAACCCTGAGGCCTACACTACCGATAAGCCGCGCCCTGCAACGCCCACGCCCCCTACCACGTATCAGTACCACAATCTCGACCCTAAGCCTCACCAGAGGCCTAAACCTAACCCTAGTTCCAACCCTGACCCTGAACCCTATGCATCACCCGCAGCCTGAACCCTGAGGCCTACGCTAAGGATAAGCCGCACCCTGCAACAAAAACGCCCCCTACCACGTATCCGTACCCCAATCTCGACCCTAAGCCTCACCAGAAGCCTAAACCTAACCCTAGTTCCAACCCTGACTGAACCGTAAGCCTCACCTGCAGCCTGAAACCTGAGGCCTACGCTAAGGATAAGCCGCACCCGGCAACAAAAACGCCCCCTAACACATATCCGTACCCCACTCTCGAACCTAGGCCTCACCGCGAGCCTAACCCTAACCCTAAGTCCAACCGATACACTGAACCCTAAGCCTCACCTGCATCCTGAAACCTGAGGCCTACCCTAACGATAAGCCGCGCCCTGAAACTCACACGCCCCCTAACATGTATCCGTACCCCAATCTCGACCCAAAGCCTCACCGGGAGCATAACCCTAACCCTAGCTCCAACCCTGACCCTGAACAGTAAGCCTCACTCCCAGCCCGATACATGAGGCTTACCCTACCGATAAGCCGCGCCCTGCAGCACACACGCCCCCTGACACGTATCCGTACCCCAATCTCGACCCTACGCCTCACCGGGAGCCGAACGCTAATGCTACCTCGAACCCTGCCCCTGAACCTTAAGCCTGACAGGAAGACTGAACCCTGAGGCCTACACTAACGATAAGCCACGCCCTGCAATGCACACGCCCCCTAACACGTATCCGTATCCCAATCTCGAACCAAATCCTCACCGGGATCATAAACCTAACCCTAGCTTCAACTCTGACCCTGAACCCTAAGCCTCACCCGCAGCATGAACCCTTAGGCCTACCCTAACGATAAACCGCGCCCTGCAATGCACACGCCACCTAACACGTTTCTGTACCCCAATCTCGACCCTAGGCCTCACCAGAAGCCTAATCCTAACCCTAGCTCCAACTCACACCCTGAACACTAAGCCTCATCCGCAGTCTGAACCGTGAGGCCTAAGCTAACGATAAGCAACGCCATGCAATGCACAGGCGACTTAAAATGTATCCGTACCCCAATCTCGACCCTAGGCCTCACCGGGAGCCTAATCCTAACCGGAGCTCCTACCCTGACCCTGAAACCTAAGCCTAATCCTCAGCCTGAACCCTGAGGCCTACTCTAATGATAAGCCGCGCCGGGCAACTGAGACGCCCCTTACACGTATCCGTACCCCAAACTCGACCCTAGGCCTAACCGGGAACCGAACACTAAGCGTAGCTCCAACTCTGACCCTGAACGCTAAGCCTAACCTGCAGCCTGAACCCTGAGGCCTACGCTAACGATAAGTGGCGCCCTGCAACCCACACGCCCCCAAACAAGAATCCGTACCCCAATCTCAACCCTAGGCCTCACCGGAGGCCTAACCCTAACCTGAGCTCCAACCCTGACCCTGAAACCTAAGCCTCATCCGCAGCCTGAACCCTGAGGTCTACTCTAACGATAAGCCCCACCATGCAACTCACACGCTCCCTTACACGTATCCGTACCCCAATCTCGACCCTAGGCCCCACTGGGACCCTAACGCTAACCCTAGGTCCAACCCTGACCCTGAACACTAAGCCTAACCGGAAGACAGAACCCTGAGGCCTACCCTAACTATAAGCCGCGCCCTGCAACGCACACGCCCCCTAACACGTATCCATACACCAATCTCGAACCTAAGCCTCACCGGGAGCCTGACCAAAGCCCTAAATCCAACCCAGACCCTGAACCCTAAGCCTCACCCGCAGTCTGAACCCTGAGGCCTAGCCTAACGAGAAGCCTCGCCCTGCAAAGAAAACGCCCTGTAACAAATATCTGTACGCCAATCTCGACCCTTGGCCGCACTGGGATCCTAAACCTAAGCCTAAGTCCAACCATTACCCTGAACACTAAGCCTCACCAGCAGCCTGAACCCTGAGGCCTACCCTAACGATAAGCCACGCCCTCCAACGCACACGCCCCCTAACACGTATCCGTACCCCAATCTCGACCGTAAGCCTCACCGGGAGTCTAACCCTAAACGTAGCTCCAACCCTGACCCTGAAATCCAAGCCTGACCAACAGCCCAATACCTGCGGCCTACCCTAACGATCAGCCACGCCCTGCAATGAACACGCCCCCTAACACGTATCCGTACACGAATCTCGACGCAAAGCCTCACGGGGAGCCTAAACCTATCCCTAGCTCCAAACCTGACCCTGAACACTAAGTCTCACCCGCAGCCTGAACCCTGAGGCCTACCCTAATGTTAAGTCGCGCGCTGCAACGCAAACGCCCCCTAACACGTATCCGTACCCCAATCTCGAACCTAGGCCTCAGAGGGAGCCTAACCCTAACCCTAGCTCCCAGCCTGACCCTGAAACCTAAGCCTCACCCGCAGCCTGAACCATGAGGCCTACCCTATTGATAAGCCATGCCCTGCAATGCAAACGCCCCTAACACGTATCCGTACCCGAATCTCGACCCTAGGCCTCACCGCGAGCCGAACGCTAACTCTAGCTCAAACCCTGACCCTGAACCCTAACCCTCACAGGAAGACTGAACCCTGAGGACTACACTAACGATAAGCCGCGCCCTGCAACGCACACGCCCCCTAACACGTATCAATACCCCAATCTCGGCCCTAAGCCTCACCGGAAGCCTAACCCTAACCCTAGCTCCAACTCTCACCCTGAACAGTAATCCTCAACTGCAGCCTGAATCCTGAGGCCTAACCTAAAGATAAGCGGCGCTATGCAACGCACACGCCCACTAACACGTATCCGTACCCCAATCTCGACCCTTGGCCTCACCGGGAGCTTAAACCTAACCTTAGCTCCAAACCTGACCCTGAAAACTAAGCCTCACCCGCAGCCTAAACCCTAAGGCCTACTGTAACGATAAGCCACGCCCTGCAACGCACACGCCCCCTAACACGTATCCGTATCCCAATCTCGACCTTAGGCCTCACAGCGAGCCGAACGCTAACGCAAGCTCCAACACTGACCCTGAACCCTAAGCCTCACAGGAAGACTGAACCCTGAGGCCTACACTACAGATAAGCCGCGCCCTGCAACGCACACGCCCCCTACCACGTATCAGTACCACAATCTCGACCCTAAGCCTCACCAGAAGCCTAAACCTAACCCTAGTTCCAACCCTGACCCTGAACCCTATGCATCACCCGCAGCCTGAACCCTGAGGCCTACGCTAAGGATAAGCCGCACCCTGCAACAAAAATGCCCCCTACCACGTATCCGTACCCCAATCTCGACCCTAAGCCTCACCAGAAGCCTAAACCTAACCCTAGTTCCAACCCTGACTGAACCGTAAGCCTCACCTGCAGCCTGAAACCTGAGGCCTACGCTAAGGATAAGCCGCGCCCTGCAACGAAAACGCCCCCTAACACATATCCGTACCCCACTCTCGAACCTAGGCCTCACCGCGAGCCTAACCCTAACCCTAAGTCCAACCGATACACTGAACCCTAAGCCTCACCTGCATCCTGAAACCTGAGGCCTACCCTAACGATAAGCCGCGCCCTGAAACTCACACACCCCCTAACATATATCCGTACCCCAATCTCGACCCAAAGCCTCACCGGGAGCATAACCCTAACCCTAGCTCCAACCCTGACCCTGAACAATAAGCCTCACCCCCAGCCCGATACATGAGGCTTACCCTACCGATAAGCCGCGCCCTGCAGCACACACGCGCCCTGACACGTATCCGTACCCCAATCTCGACCCTACGCCTCACCGGGAGCATAACCCTAACCCTAGCTCCAAACCTGACTCTGAACACTAAGCCTCACCCGCAGCCTGAACCCGGAGGCTTACCCTAACGATAAGCCGCACCCTGCAACACACACGCCCCCTAACACGTATCCTTACCACAATCTCCACCCTAGGCCTCATCGGGAGCCTAACCCTAAACCTAGCTCCAACCCTGACCATGACAACTATGCCTCACCCGCTCCCTGTACGCTGAGGCCTACCCTAATGATCAGCCGTGCCCCGCAATGAACACGCCCCCTAACACGTATCCGTAACCCAATCTCGACAGTAGGATTCAGCAAGAGCCTAACCCTAATCCTAGCTCAAACCCTGACCCTGAACCCTAATCATCACCCGCACCCGCAGCCTGAACGTGAGTCCTACCCTAACGATAAGCCGTGCCCTGCAATGCACAAAGCCTCTAACACGTATCCGTACCCCAATCTCCACCGAAGGCCTCACCGGGAGCCTAAACCTAACCCTAGCTCAAACCCTGACCCTGAACCCCTAGCCTCACCTGCAGCCTGAACCCTGAGGGCTACCCTAACGATAAGCCGCGCCCTGCAAAAACAACGCCCCCTAACACATATCCGTAGCCCAATCTCGACCCTAGGCGTGACCGGGAACCTAAACCTAACCCTAATTCCAACACTTATCCTGAACCCTAAGCCTCACCCACTGCCACAACCCTGAGCCCTACCCTAACGATGAGCCACGCCTTGCAAAGCACACTCCCCATAACACGTATCCATACCCCAATCTCGGACCAGGCCTCAGTTGGAGCCTAACCCTAATCCTATCTCCAAACCTCACCCTGAAGCCTAAGCCTCACACGCAACCTGAACCCTGAGGCCTACCGTAACGTTAAGCTGCGCCCTGCAATGCACACTCCCCCTAACACGTATCCGTACGCCAATCTTGACCCTAAGCCTCACCGGGAGCCGAACGCTAACGCTAGCTCGAACCCTGATCCTGACCCTTAAGACTCACAGGAAGACGGAACCCTGAGGCCTACACTAACGATAAGCCACGCCCTGCAACGCACACGCCCCCTAACACGTATCCGTACCCCAATCTGGACCCGAATCCTCACCTGGAGCCTAAACCTAACCCTAGCTTCAACTCTGACCCTGAACCCTTAGCCTCAACCGCAGCCTGAACCCTTAGGCCTACCCTAACGATAACCCACGCCCTGCAACGAACACGCCTCCTAACACGTATGCGTACCCCAATCTCGACCCAAAGCCTCACAAGAACTTGAACACTAACCCTAGCTCCAACTCTCACCCTGAACCCTAAGCCTCACCCACAGTCAGAACCCTGAGGCCTAAGCTAACGATTAGCCACGCCGGGCAACTCACATGCCCCTTACACGTATTCGTACCCCAATCTCGACCCTAGGCCTCACCGGGAGCCTAACACTAACCCTAGCTCCAACACTGAACCTGAACGCTAAGCCTCACCTGCAGCCTGAACCCTGAGGCCTACGTTAACGAAAAGTGGCGCCCTGCAACCCACACGCCCCCTAACAAGTATCCGTACCACAATCACAACCCTAGGCCTCACCGGGAGCCTAACCCTAACCCGAGCTCCAACCATGTCCCTGAAACCTAAGCCTCATCTGCAGTCTGAACCCTGAGGCTTACTCTAACGATAAACCGCGCCGTGCCACTCACACGCCCCCTTACACATATCCTTAGCCCAATCTCGACCCTAGGCCTCACCGGGAGCCTAAACCTAACCCTAAGTCCAACCCTTACCCTGAACACTAAGCCTCGCCCGCAGCCTGAACCCTGAGGCCTACCCTAACGATAAGCCGCGCCCTGAAACCCACACACCCCCTAACACGTATCCGTACCCCAATCTCCATCGTAGGCCACAGCGGGAACCTAACCCTAACCCTACATCCAAACATTACCCTGAACCCTAAGCCTCACCAGCAGCCTGAACCTGAGGCCTAACCTAGTGATAAGCAGCGCCCTGGAACGCACACGAACCCTAACCCTTATCCCTACCGCAATCTCCTCCATAGGCCTCACCAGGAGCCTAACCCTAACCCTAGCTCCAACCCAGACTCTGAACCCTAAACCTCACCCGCAGCCTGAACCATGAGGCCTACCCTAACGATCAGCCGTGCCCTTCAATGCACACGCCCCCTAACACGTATCCGTAACCCAATCTCGACCATAGGACTCAGCGAGAGCCTAACCCTAACTCTCGCTCCAACCCTGACCCGGAACTCGAAGCCTTACCGACAGCCTGAAATGGGTCCTACCCTAACGATAAGCCGTGCCCTGCAACGAAAACGCCCCCTAACACATATCCGTACAGCAATCGCGACCCTAGGCCTCACTGGGAACCTAACCCTAACCCTAAGTCCAACCCTTACCCTGAAACCTAAGCCTCACCCACAGGCTGAACCCTGAGGCATACACTAACGCTAAGCTGTGCCCCGCAACGCACATGCCCCCTAACACGTATCCGTACCCCAATCTCCACCATAGGCCTCACCGCGAGACAAAATCTAACCCTAGCTCCAACCCTGACACTGAACACTAAGCCTCACCCGCAGCCTGAACCCTGATGCCTACCCTAACGATAAACCGCGCCCTGAAACGCACACGTGCCCTAACAGGTACCCGTACCACAATCCCGACCACAGGCCTCACCGGGAGACTAACCATAACCCTAGCTCCAACCCTGACCATGAACACTAAGCCTCACCAGCAGCATGAACCCTGAGGCCTACCCTAACCATCAGGCATGCCCTGCAACCCACACGCACCCTAACACGTGTCCGTACCCCAATCTCCACCATAGGCCTCACCGGGAGACTACACCTAACCCTAGCTCCAACCCAGACCCTAAACCCTAAACCTCACCCGCAGCCTGAACCCTGAGGCCTACCCTAACAATAAGCCGCGCCCTGAAACGCACACGCCCCCTAACAAGTATCAGTACCCCAATCTCCACCGAAGGCCTCACCGGGAGACTAAACCTAACCCTAGCTCCAACCCTGACCCTGAACCCTAAGCCTAATCCACAGCATGATCCCTGAGGCCTACCCTAAGGATAAGCCGGGCCCTGAAACGCACCAACCCCTAACACGTATCCGTACCACAATCTCCACCCCAGGCTTCACCGGGAGCCTAACCCTAACCCTAGCTCCAACCCTGACCTTGACCCCTAAGCCTCACGCGCAGCCTGAACCCTGAGGCCTACCCTAACGATCAGCAGCGCCCTGCAATGCACATGCCCCCTAACACGTATCCGTTCCACAATCTCGACCCTGGCCTCACCAGCAGCCTAACCCTAACCCTAGCTCCAACCCTGACCATGAACCCGAAGTCTCACCCGCAGCCTGAACCCCGAGGGCTACCCAAACGATCAGCCGTGCCCTGCAATGCACACGCTCGCTAACACCTATCCGTACTCCAAACTCGACCCTAGGCCTCAGCGAGAGCCTAACCCTAACCCTAGCTCCAATCCTGACCCTGAACCCTAAGCCTCACCCACAGCCTGAACCCTGAGGCCTACGCTCACGATAAGCCGCGCCCTGCAACGAAAACCCCCGTTAACACATATCCGTACCCCAATCGCGAACCTAGGCCTCACCGGGAGCCTTACCCTAACCCGAAGTCAAACCCTTACCCTGAACCCTATGCCTCACCCGCAGCCGGAACCCAGAGGCCCACCCTAAGGATAAGCCGCGCCATGCAACGCACACGCTCCCTAACACGTTTCCGTACCCGAATCTCCACCGAAGTCCTCACCGGGAGACTAAACCAAACCCTAGCTCCAACCCTGACCATGACCACTAAGCCTCACCCGCAGCCTGAACCCTGAGGCCTACCCTAAAGATCAGCCGTGCCCTGCAATGCACACGCCCCCTAACACGTATCCGTACCACAATCTCGACCCTAGGCATCACCAGGAGCCTAACCCTAACCCTAGCTCCAGCCCTGACCATGAACCCTAAGCCTCACCCGCAGCCTGAACCCTGAGGCCTACCCTAACGATCAGCAGCGCCCTTCAATGCACATGCCGCCTAACACGTATCCGTACCACAATCTCGACCCTGGCCTCACCAGGAGCCTACCCCTAACACTAGCTCCAACCCTGACCATGAACTCTAAGCCTCACCCACAGCCTGAACCCTGAGGGCTACCCTAACGATTAGCCGTGCCCTGAAATGCACACGCCCCCTAACACGTATCCGTACTCCAAACTCGACCCTAGGCCTCAGAGATAGCATAAACCTAACCCTAGCTCCAACCCTGACCCTGAACTCTAAGCCTCATCTTCAGCCTGAACCCTGAGGCCTACTCTAACGAAAAGCCACGCCATGCAACTCACACGCTCCCTTACACGTATCCGTACCCCAATCTCGACTCTAGGCCTCACTGGGACCCTAACGCTAACCCTAGCTCCAACCCTGACCCTGAACCCTAAGCCTAACCGGAAGACGGAACCCTGAGGCCTACCCTAAATATAAGCCGTGCCCTGCAACGCACACACCCCCTAACACGTACCCATACACCAATCTCGACCCTAAGCCTCACCGGGAGCCTGACCAAAGCCCTAAATCCAACCCAGACCCTGAACCCTAAGCCTCACCCGCAGTCTGAACCCTGAGGCCTACCCGAACGAGAAGCCTCGCCCTGCAAAAAAACGCCCTGTAACACATATACTTACGCCAATGTCGACCCTTGGCCGCACTGGGATCCTAAACCTAACCCTAAGTCCAACCGTTACCCTGAACACTAAGCCGCACCAGCATCCTGAACCCTGAGGCCTACCCTAACGATAAGACACGCCCTCCAACGCACACACCCCCTAACACGTATCCGTACCCCAATTTCAACCGTAAGCCTCACCGGGAGTCTAACACTAACCGTAGCTCCAACCCTGAACCTGAAATCTAAGCCTGACCAACAGCCCAATACCTGCGGCCTACCCTAACGATCAGCCACGCCCTGCAATGAACACGCCCCCTAACACGTATCCGTACCCCAATCTCGACCCAAAGCCTCACGGCGAGCCTAAACCTATCCCTAGCTCCAAACGTGACCCTGAACACTAAGTCTCACCTGCAGCCTGAACCCTGAGGCCTACCCTAATGTTAAGTCGCGCCCTGCAACGCAAACGCCCCCTAACACGTATCCGTACCCCAATCTCGAACCTAGGCCTCAGAGGGAGCCTAACCCTAACCCTAGCTCCCAGCCTGACCCTGAAACCTAAGCCTCATCCCCAGCCTGAACCCTGAGGCCTACCCTATCGATAAGCCACTCCCTGCAACGCAAACGCCCCCTAACACTTATCTGTACCCGAATCTCGACCCTAGGCCTCACCGCGAGCTGAACGCTAACTCTAGCTCAAACCCTGACCCTGAACCATAACCCTCACAGGAAGACTGAACTCTGAGGCCTACACTAACGATAAGCCGCGCCCTGCCACGCACACGCCCCCTAACACGTATCAATACCCCAATCTCGGCCCTAAGCCTCACCGGAAGCCTAACCCTAACCCTAGCTCCAACTCTCACCCTGAACAGTAATCCTCAACTGCAGCCTGAATCCTGAGGCCTAACCTAAAGATAAGCGGCGCTATGCAACACACACGCCCACTAACACGTATCCGTACCCCAATCTCGACCCTTGGCCTCACCGGGAGCTTAAACCTAACCTTAGCTCCAAACCTGACCCTGAAAACTAAGCCTCACCCGCAGCCTGAACCCTAAGGCCTACTGTAACGATAAGCCACGCCCTGCAACGCACACGCCCCCTAACACGTATCCGTATCCCAATCTCGACCTTAGGCCTCACAGCGAGCCGAACGCTAACGCAAGCTCCAACACTGACCCTGAACCCTAAGCCTCACAGGAAGACTGAACCCTGAGGCCTACACTACAGATAAGCCGCGCCCTGCAACGCCCACGCCCCCTACCACGTATCAGTACCACAATCTCGACCCTAAGCCTCACCAGAGGCCTAAACCTAACCCTAGTTCCAACCCTGACCCTGAACCCTATGCATCACCCGCAGCCTGAACCCTGAGGCCTACGCTAAGGATAAGCCGCACCCTGCAACAAAAACGCCCCCTACCACGTATCCGTACCCCAATCTCGACCCTAAGCCTCACCAGAAGCCTAAACCTAACCCTAGTTCCAACCCTGACTGAACCGTAAGCCTCACCTGCAGCCTGAAACCTGAGGCCTACGCTAAGGATAAGCCGCACCCGGCAACGAAAACGCCCCCTAACACATATCCGTACCCCACTCTAGAACCTAGGCCTCACCGCGAGCCTAACCCTAACCCTAAGTCCAACCGATACACTGAACCCTAAGCCTCACCTGCATCCTGAAACCTGAGGCCTACCCTAACGATAAGCCGCGCCCTGAAACTCACACGCCCCCTAACATGTATCCGTACCCCAATCTCGACCCAAAGCCTCACCGGGAGCATAACCCTAACCCTAGCTCCAACCCTGACCCTGAACAGTAAGCCTCACTCCCAGCCCGATACATGAGGCTTACCCTACCGATAAGCCGCGCCCTGCAGCACACACGCCCCCTGACACGTATCCGTACCCCAATCTCGACCCTACGCCTCACCGGGAGCCGAACGCTAATGCTACCTCGAACCCTGCCCCTGAACCTTAAGCCTGACAGGAAGACTGAACCCTGAGGCCTACACTAACGATAAGCCACGCCCTGCAATGCACACGCCCCCTAACACGTATCCGTATCCCAATCTCGACCCTACGCCTCACCGGGAGCATAACCCTAACCCTAGCTCCAAACCTGACTCTGAACACTAAGCCTCACCCGCAGCCTGAACCCGGAGGCTTACCCTAACGATAAGCCGCACCCTGCAACACACACGCCCCCTAACACATATCCTTACCACAATCTCCACCCTAGGCCTCATCGGGAGCCTAACACTAAACCTAGCTCCAACCCTGACCGTGACAACTATGCCTCACCCGCTCCCTGTACGCTGAGGCCTACCCTAATGATCAGCCGTGCCCCGCAATGAACACGCCCCCTAACACGTATCCGTAACCCAATCTCGACAGTAGGATTCAGCAAGAGCCTAACCCTAATCCTAGCTCAAACCCCGACCCTGAACCCTAATCATCACCCGCACCCGCAGCCTGAACGTGAGTCCTACCCTAACGATAAGCCGTGCCCTGCAATGCACAAAGCCTCTAACACGTATCCGTACCCCAATCTCCACCGAAGGCCTCACCGGGAGCCTAAACCTAACCCTAGCTCAAACCCTGACCCTGAACCCTAAGCCTCACCTGCAGCCTGAACCCTGAGGGCTACCCTAACGATAAGCCGCGCCCTGCAAAAACAACGCCCCCTAACACATATCCGTAGCCCAATCTCGACCCTAGGCGTGACCAGGAACCTAAACCTAACCCTAATTCCAACACTTATCCTGAACCCTAAGCCTCACCCACTGCCACAACCCTGAGCCCTACCCTAACGATGAGCCACGCCTTGCAAAGCACACTCCCCATAACACGTATCCATACCCCAATCTCGGACCAGGCCTCAGTTGGAGCCTAACCCTAATCCTATCTCCAAACCTCACCCTGAAGCCTAAGCCTCACACGCAACCTGAACCCTGAGGCCTACCGTAACGTTAAGCTGCGCCCTGCAATGCACACTCCCCCTAACATGTATCCGTACGCCAATCTCGACCCTAAGCCTCACCGGGAGCCAAACGCTAACGCTAGCTCGAACCCTGACCCTGACCCTTAAGACTCACAGGAAGACTGAACCCTGAGTCCTACACTAACGATAAGCCACGCCCTGCAACGCACACGCCCCCTAACACGTATCCGTACCCCAATCTGGACCCGAATCCTCACCTGGAGCCTAAACCTAACCCTAGCTTCAACTCTGACCCTGAACCCTTAGCCTCACCCGCAGCCTGAACCCTTAGGCCTACCCTAACGATAACCCATGCCCTGCAACAAACACGCCTCCTAACACGTATGCGTACCCCAATCTCGACCCAAAGCCTCACAAGAACTTGAACACTAACCCTAGCTCCAACTCTCACCCTGAACCCTAAGCCTCACCCACAGTCAGAACCCTGAGGCCTAAGCTAACGATTAGCCACGCCGGGCAACTCACATGCCCCTTACACGTATTCGTACCCCAATCTCGACCCTAGGCCTCACCGGGAGCCTAACACTAACCCTAGCTCCAACACTGAACCTGAACGCTAAGCCTCACCTGCAGCCTGAACCCTGAGGCCTACATTAACGAAAAGTGGCGCCCTGCAACCCACACGCCCCCTAACAAGTATCCGTACCACAATCACAACCCTAGGCCTCACCGGGAGCCTAACCCTAACCCGAGCTCCAACCATGTCCCTGAAACCTAAGCCTCATCTGCAGTCTGAACCCTGAGGCTTACTCTAACGATAAACCGCGCCGTGCCACTCACATGCCCCCTTACACATATCCGTAGCCCAATCTCGACCCTAGGCCTCACCGGGAGCCTAAACCTAACCCTAAGTCCAACCCTTACCCTGAACACTAAGCCTCACCCGCAGTCTGAACCCTGAGGCCTACCCAAATGATAAGCCACGCCCAGAAACACACACGCCCCCTTACACGTATCCGTACCCAAATTTCTACCCTAAACCTCACTGGGAGTCTAACCCTAACCCTAGCTCCAACCATGACCCTTAACCAAAAGCCTCACCCGCAGCCTGAACCCTGAGGCCTAAACTAACGATAAGCGGCACCCTGCAATGCACACGCCCCCAAACATGTTTCCGTACACCAATCTCAAACCAGGCCTCACCAGGAGTCTAACCCCAACCCGAGCTCCAACCCTGACCCTGAAATCTAAGCCTCATCCGCAGGCTGAAACCTGAGGCCTACCCTAACGTTTAGCCGTGCCCTGCAAGGAACACGTCCCTTAACACGTATCCCTACCCCAATCTCGACCCAAAGCCTCTCCGGGATCATAACCCTAACTCTAGCTCCAACCCTGACCCTGAACAATAAGCCTCACCAGCAACCCGATACTTGAGGCCTACCCTAACGATCAGCCACGCCCTGCAATGCACACGCCCCTTAACTCGTTTCTGTAACACAATCTCGACCCAAAGCCTCACCGGGAGCCCAACCCTAACCCTAGCTCCAACTCTCACCCTGAACGCTAAGCCTAAACCGCAGCCTAAACCCTGAGGCCTAACCTAACGATAAGCGGCGCCCTGCAACGCACACGCCCCCTAACAAGTATCCGTACACCAATCTCGAACCTAGGCCTCAGCGGAAGCCTCACCCTAACCCTATCTCCAACCATTAACCTGAACCCTAAGCCTCACCTGCAACCTGAACCCTGAGGCTTACCCTAACGATAAGCCGCGCCCTGCAACACAAACTCCCACTAACACATATCCGTACCCCAATCGCGACCCTAGGCCTCAACGGGAGCCTAACCCTAACCCTAGATCCAACCCTGACCCTGAACACTAAGCCTCACCCGCAGCCTGAACCGTGAGGCCTACCCTAACGATAAGCCACGCACTGCAACGAAAATGCCCCCTAACACATATCTGTACACCAATCGCGACCCTAGGCCTCACCGGAAGCCTAACCCTAACCCTAAGTCCAACCCTTACCCTGAACCCTAAGCCTCACCCACAGCCTTAACCCTTATGCCTGCCCTAACCATAAGCCACGCCCTGCAATGCACACACCCCCTAACACGAATCCATACCAAAATCTCGACCCTAGGCCTCACCGGGAGCCTAACCCTAACCCTAGCTCCAACCCTGACCATGAACCTTAAGCCTCCCACGCAGCCTGAACCCTGAGGCCTTCCCTAACGATCAGCTGTGCCCTGCAATGCACACGCCCCCTAACACGTATCTGTACCCCAATCTCGACCCTAGGCCTAAGTGGGACCCTCACCCTAACCCTATCTCCAACCCTGACCCTGGACCCTAAGCCTCACACGCAGCCTGAACCCTGAGGCCTACCCTAACGATAAGGAACGCACTGCAACAAAAACGCCCACTAACACATATCCGTACCCCAATCGCGACCCTAGGCCTCACCGGGATCCTAACCCTAAACCTAGGTTCAACCCTGATCATGAACCCTAAGCCTCACCCACAGCCTGAACCCTGAGGCCGACCCTAACGATCAGCCATGCCCTGCAATGCACACGCCCCCTAAAACGTATACGTACCCCAATCTCGACCCTAGGCCTCAGCGAGAGCGTTACCTTAACTGTAGCTCCAACTCTGGCCCTGAACCGTAAGCGTCAACCGCAGCCTGAACCCTGAGACCAACCCTAACGATAAGCCACGCCCTGCAACAAAAACGCCCCCTAACACATATCCGTACCCCAATCACGAACCTAGGCCTCACCGGGAGCCTAACCTTAAAGCTAAGTGCAACCCTTACCCTGAACCCGAAGCCTCACACGCAGCCTGAACCCTAATGATCAGCCGTGCCCTGCAATGCACACGCCCCCTAACACGTATCCGTACCCAAATCTCGACCCTAGGCCTCAGCGATAGCGTAACCCTAACCCTAGCTCCAACCCTGACCCAGAACACTAAGCCTCACCCGCAGCCGGAACCCTGAGGCCTACCCTAACGATAAGCTGCGCCCTGCAACCCAAATGGCCCCTAACACGTATTCGTACCCCAATCTCGACCGAAGGCCTCACCGGGAGCCTAAACCTAACCCTAGCTCCAACACTGACACCTAAACCTAAGCCTCGCCCGCAGCCTGAACGTGAGGCCTACCCTAACGATAAGCCGCGCCCTGCAACACACACGCATCCTAACACATATCCATACCACAATCTTGACCCAAGGCCTAACCGGAATTCAAACCCTAACCCTAGCTCCATCCCTGACACTGAACACAAAGCCTCACCCGCAGTCTGAACGCTGAGGACTACCCTAATGATAAGCCGCGCCCTGCAATGCACATGACCCCAAACACGTATCCGTACCCCAATCTCCACCCTAGGCCTCACCGGGAGCCTCACACTAACCCTAGCTCCAACCCTGACCATGACCACTAAGCCTCACACGCACCCTGTACCCTGAGGCATACCCTAACGATCAGCCATGCCCTGCAATGCACATGCCCCCTAACACGTATCCGTAACCCAATCTCCACCATAGGCCTCACCGGGAGACTACACCTAACCCTAGCTCCAACCCAGACCCTAAACCCTAAACCTCACCCGCAGCCTGAACCCTGAGGCCTACCCTAACAATAAGCCGCACCCTGAAACGCACACGCCCCCTAACAAGTATCAGTACCCCAATCTCCACCGAAGGCCTCACCGGGAGACTAAACCTAACCCTAGCTCCAACCCTGACCCTGAACCCTAAGCCTCATCCACAGCATGATCCCTGAGGCCTACCCTAAGGATAAGCCGGGCCCTGAAACGCACCAACCCCTAACACGTATCCGTACCACAATCTCCACACCAGGCTTCACCGGGAGCCTAACCCTAACCCTAGCTCCAACCCTGAACTTGACCTCTAAGCCTCACGCGCAGCCTGAACCCTGAGGCCTACCCTAACGATCAGCAGCGCCCTGCAATGCACATGCCCCCTAACACGTATCCATACCACAATCCCGACCCTGGCCTCACCAGGAGCCTAACCCTAACCCTAGCTCCAACCCTGACCATGAAACCTAAGCCTCACCCGCAGCCTGAACCCTGAGTGCTAACCTAACGATCAGCCGTGTCCTGCAATGCACACACCCCCTTACACGTATCCGTATGCCAAACTCGACCCTAGGCCTCAGCGAGAGCCTAACCCAAACCCCAGCTCCAACTCTGACCCTGAACCCTAAGCCTCACCCACAGCCTGAACCCTGAGGCCTACGCTAACGATAAGACGCGCCCTGCAACGAAAACGCCCGTTAACACATATCCGTACCGCAATAGCGACCCTAGGACTCACCGGGAGCCTAACCCTAACCCGAAGTCCAAACCTTACCCTGAACCCTATGCCTCACCTGCAGCCGGAACCCAGAAGCCCACCCTAACGATAAGCCGCGCCATTCAACGCTCCCGCCCCCTAACACGTATCCGTACCCCAATCTTGACCCTAGGCCTAACCGGAATTCTAACCCTATCCCTAGCTCCATCCCTGACCCTGAACACAAAGCCTCACCCGCAGCCTGAACGCTGAGGACTACCCTAATGATAAGCCACGCCCTGCAATGCACATGACCCCAAACACGTATCCATACCCCAATCTCCACCCTAGGCCTCACCGGGAGCCTCACCCTAACCCTAGCTCCAACCCTGACCATGACCCCTAAGCCTCACCCGCACCCTGTACCCTGAGGCATACCCTAACAATCAGCCATGCCCTGCAATGCACACGCCCCCTAACACGTATCCGTAACCCAATCTCGACCGTAGGATTCAGTGAGAGCCTAACCCTAATCCTAGCTCCGACACTGACCCTGAACCCTAAGCCTCACCCGCAGCCAGAACCCTGAGGCCTACCCTAACGATAAGCCACGCCCTGCAAAGAAAACGCCCCCTAACACATATCCGTACCCGAATCGCGAACCTAGGCCTCACCGAGATCCTAACCCTAACCCTAAATCCAACCCTTACCCTGAAACCTAAGCCTCAGCCGCCCCCTGAACCCAGAGGCCTACCATAACGATACGCCACGCCATGCAACGCACACGCCCCCTAACACGTATCCGTACCCCAATCTCGAACGTAGGCCTCAGCATGAGTGGAACCTTAACTCTAGCTCCAACCCTGGTCCTGAACCCTACGCCTCACTCGCAGCCTGAACCCTGAGGTCTACCCTAACAATAAGCCGCGCCCTGCCACGAAAACGACCCCTAACAGATATCCATACCCCAATCTCGACCATAGGCCTCACTGGGAGCATAACCCTAACCCTAGCTCCAACCCTGACCCTGAACACTAAGTCTCGCCCGCAGCCTGAACCCTGAGGCCTACCCTAACCATAAGCCGCGCCCTGAAACCCACACGCCCCCTAACACGTATCCGTACCCCAATCTCCACCGTAGGCCGCACCGGGAGCCTAACCCTAACCCTACATCCAAACATTACCCTAAACCCTAAGCCTCACCCGCAGCCTGAACCTGAGGCCTAACCTAGTGATAAGCCGCGCCCTGAAACCCACACGAACCCTAACACTTATCCCTACTGCAATCTCCTCCATTGGCCTCACCGGGAGCCTAACCCTAACCCTAGCTCCAACCCAGACTCAGAACCCTAAACCTCACCCTCAGCCTGAACCCTGAGACCTACCCTAACCATAAGCCGCGCCCTGCAACGCACACGCCCCCTAACACGTATCTGTACCACAATCTCCACCGAAGGACTCACAGGTAGACTAAACCTAACCCTCACTCCAATCCTGACCCTGAACCCTAAGCCTCACGCGCAGCCTGAACCCTGAGGCCTACCCTAACGATCAGCAGCGCCCTGCAATGCACATGCCCCCTAACACGTATCCGTTCCACAATCTCGACCCAGGCCTCACCAGGAGCCGAACCCTAACCCTAGCTCCAACCCTGACCATGAACCCTAAGTCTCACCCGCAGCCTGAACCCCGAGGGCTACCCAAACGATCAGCCGTGCCCTGCAATGCACACGCTCGCTAACACGTATCCGTACTCCAAACTCGACCCTAGGCCTCAGCGAGAGCCTAACCCTAACCCTAGCTCCAACCCTGACCCTGAACCCTAAGCCTCACCCACAGCCTGAACCCTGAGGCCTACGCTCACGATAAGCCGCGCCCTGCAACGAAAACCCCCGTTAACACATATCCGTACCCCAATCGCGAACCTAGGCCTCACCGGGAGCCTTACCCTAACCCGAAGTCCAACCCTTACCCTGAACCCTATGCCTCACCCGCAGCCGGAACCCAGAGGCCCACCCTAAGGATAAGCCGCGCCATGCAACGCACACGCCCCCTAACACGTTTCCATACCCGAATCTCCACCGAAGTCCTCACTGGGAGACTAAACCAAACCCTAGCTCCAACCCTGACCATGACCACTAAGCCTCACCCGCAGCCTGAACCCTGAGGCCTACCCTAACGATCAGCAGCGCCCTTCAATGCACATGCCGCCTGACACGTATCCGTACCACAATCTCGACCCTGGCCTCACCAGGAGCCTACCCCTAACACTAGCTCCAACCCTGACCATGAACTCTAAGCCTCACCAACAGCCTGAACCCTGAGGGCTACCCTAACGATTAGCCGTGCCCTGAAATGCACACGCCCCCTAACACGTATCCGTACTCCAAACTCGACCCTAGGCCTCAGAGAGAGCATAAACCTAACCCTAGCTCCAACCCTGACCCTGAACTCTAAGCCTCATCTTCAGCCTGAACCCTGAGGCCTACTCTAATGAAAAGCCACGCCATGCAACTCCCACGCTCCCTTACACGTATCCGTACCCCAGTCTCGACCCTAGGCCTCACTGGGACCCTAACGCTAACCCTAGCTCCAACCCTGACCCTGAACCCTAAGCCTACCCGGAAGACGGAACCCTGAGGCCTACCCTAAATATAAGCCGCGCCCTGCAATGCACACACCCCCTAACACGTACCCATACACCAATCTCGACCCTAAGCCTCACCGGGAGCCTGACCAAAGCCCTAAATCCAACCCAGACCCTGAACCCTAAGCCTCACCCGCAGTCTGAACCCTGAGGCCTACCCTAACAATAAGCCGCGCCCTGCCACGAAAACGACCCCTAACAGATATCCATACCCCAATATCGACCATAGGCCTCACTGGGAGCATAACCCTAACCCTAAGTCCAACCCTTACCCTGAAACCTAAGCCTCACCCGCACCCTGAACGGGAGGCCTATCCTAAGGATAAGCCACGCCCTGCAATGCACAAGCCCCCTAACAGGTATCCGTACACGAATCTCTACCGAAGGCCTCACCGGGAGCCTAAACCTAACCCTAGCTCCAACCCTGACCCTGAACACTAAGTCTCGCCCGCAGCCTGAACCCTGAGGCCTAGCCTAACCATAAGCCGCGCCCTGAAACAAACACGCCCACTAAAACGTATCTGTTCCTCAATCTCCAACGAAGGACTCACAGGTAGACTAAACCTAACCCTCGCTCCAAGCCTGACCCTGAACCCTAAGCCTCTCCCGCAGCCTGAACCATGAGGCCTACCCTAACGATCAGCCGTGCCCTTCAATGCACACGCCCCCTAACACGTATCCGTAACCCAATGTCGACCCTAAGACTCAGCGAGAGCCTAACCCGAACTCTCGCTCCAACACTGGCCCGGAACTCGAAGGCTTACCGACAGCCTGAACTGGGGCCTACCCTAACGATAAGACGTGCCCAGCAACGAAAACGCCCCCTAACACATATCCGTATCCCAATCGCGACCCTAGGCCTCACTGGAAACCTAACCCTAACCCTAAGTCCAACCCTAACCCTGAAACCTAAGCCTCACCCACAGGCTGAACCCTGAGGCTTACCATAACGCTAAGCCGTGCCCTGCAACGCGCATGCCCCCAACACGTGTCTGTACCCCAATCTCCACCATAGGCCTCACCGCGAGACGAAACCTAACCCTAGATCCAACCTTGACTCTGAACCTTAAGCCTCACCCGCAGCCTGAACCCTGAGGCCTACCCTAACGATAAGCCACTCCCTGCAACACAAACGCCCCCTAACACGTATCCGTACCACAATCTGTACCCTAGGCCTCACCGGGAGCCTTACCCTAACCCTAGCTCCAACCCAGACCATAACCCCTAAGCCTCACCCAAAGCCTGAACCCTGAGGCCTACCCTAACGATAAGCAGCGCCCTGCAATGCACATGCCCCCTAATACGTATCCGTTCAACAATCTCGACCCTGGCCTCACCAGGAGCCTAACCCTAACCCTAGCTCCAACCCTGACCATGAACACTAAGCCTTACCCTCAGCCTGAACCCTGAGGGCTACCCTAACGATCAGCCGTGCAATGCAATGCACATGCCCCCTAACACGTTTCCGTACTCCAAACTCGAACCTAGGCCTCAGCGAGAGCCTAACCCTAACCCTAGCTCCAACCCTGACCCTGAACCCTAAACCTCACCCACAGCCTGAACCCTGAGGCCTACGCTAACGATAAGTCGCGCCCTGCAACGAAAACGCCCGTTAACACATATCCGTACCCCAATCGCGACCCTAGGCCTAAACGGGGGCCTAACCCTAACCCGAAGTCCAACCCTTACCCTGAACCCTATGCCTCACCCGCAGCCGGATCCCAGAGGCCCACCCTAACGATAAGCCGCGCCATGCAACGCACACGCCCCCTAACACGTATCCGTACCCCAATCTCCACCGAAGGCCTCACTGGGAGACTAAACCTAACCCTAGATCCAACCCTGACCCTGAACCTTAATCCTAACCCGTAGCCTGAACCCTGAGGCCTACCCTAACGATAAGCCGCTCCCTGAAACGCAAACCTCCCCTAACACGTATCCGTACCACAATATTTACCCTAGGCCTCACCGGGAGCCTAAACCTAACCCTAGCTCCAACCCGGACCATGACCCCTAAGCCTCACCCACAACCTGAACTCTGAGGCCTACCCTAAAGATCAGCCAGGCCCTGCAATGCACACACCCCCTAACACGTATCCGTACCACAATCTCGACCCTAGGCATCACCAGGAGCCGAACCCTAACCCTAGCTCCAGCCTTGACCATGAACCCTAAGCCTCAACCGCAGCCTGAACCCTGAGGCCTACCCTAACGATCAGCAGCGCCCTGCAATGCACATGCTGCCTAACACGTATCCGTACCACAATCTCGACCCTGGCCTCACCAGGAGCCTACCCCTAACCCTAGCTCCAACCCTGACCATGTACTCTAAGCCTCACCTGCCGCCTGAACCCTGAGGGCTACCCTAACGATCAGTCGTGCCCTGCAATGCACACGCCCCCTAACACGTATCCGTACTCCCAACTCGACCCTAGGCCTAAGAGAGAGCATAAACCTAACCCTAGCTCCACTCCTGACCCTGAACCCTAAGCCTCACACACAGCCTGAACCCTGAGGCCTACCGTAACGATAAGCTGCGCCCTGCAACAAAAAACCTCCTAACACATATCCGTACCCCAATCGCGACCCTAGGCCACACTGGAAGCCTATCCCTAACCCTAAGTCCAACCCTGACCCTGAAACCTAAGCCTCACCCGCAGCCTGACACTGAGGCCTACCCTAACGCTAAGCCATGCCCCGCAACGCACATGCCCCCTAACACGTGTCCGTTCCCCAATCTCCACCATAGGCCTCACCGCGAGACGAAACCTAACCCTAGGTCCAACCCTGACACTGAACACTAAGCCTCACCCGCAGCCTGAACCTTGATGCCTACCCTAACGATAAACCGCGCCCTGAAACGCACACGTGCCCTAACATGTACCCGTACCACAATCCCGACCATAGGCCTCACCGGGAGACTAACCATAACCCTAGCTCCAACCCTGACCATGACCCCTAAGCCTCACCCGAAGCCTGAACCCTGAGGCCTACCCTAACGATCAGCAGCGCCCTGCAATGCACATGCCCCCTAACACGTATCCATTCAACAATCTCGACCCTGGCCTCACCAGGAGCCTAACCCTAACCCTAGCTCCAACCCTGACCATGAACACTAAGCCTTACCCTCAGCCTGAACCCTGAGGGCTACCCTAACGATCAGCCGTGCAATGCAATGCACACGCCCCCTAACACGTATACGTACTCCAAACTCGACCCTAGGCCTCAGCGAGCGACGAACCGTAACCCTAGCTCCAATCCTGACCCTGAACCCTAAGCCTCACCCACAGCCTGAACCCTGAGGCCTACGCTAACGATAAGCTGCACCCTGCAACGAAAAACCCCGTTAACACATATCCGTACCCCAATCGCGATCCTAGGCCTCACCGGGAGCCTAACTCTAACCCGAAGTCCAACCCTTACCCTGAACCCTATGCCTCACCCGCAGCTGGAACCCAGAGACCGACCCTAACGATAAGCCGCGCCATGCAACCCACACGCCCCCTAACACGTATCCGTACCCCAATCTCCACCGTAGGCGGCACCGGGAGCCTAACCCTAAACCTACATCCAAACAGTACCCTGAAACCTAAGCCTCACCCGCAGACTGAACCTGAGGCCTAACCTTGTGATAAGCCGCACCCTGGAACGCACACGAACCCTAACACTTATCCCTACCGCAATCTCCTCCATAGGCCTCACCGGGAGCCTAACCCTAACCCTACCTCCAACCCAGACTCTGAACCCTAAACCTCACCCGCAGCCTGAACCCTGAGACCTACCCTAACCATAAGCCGCGCCCTGCAACGCATACGCCCCCTTAAAAGTATCTGTACCCCAATCTCCACCGAAGGACTCACAGGTAGACTAAACCTAACCCTCGCTCCAAGCCTGACCCTGAACCTTAAGTATCTCCCGCAGCCTGAACCATGAGGCCTACCCTAACGATCAGCCGTGCCCTTCAATGCACACGCCCCCTAACACGTATCCGTAACCCAATGTCGACCCTAAGACTCAGCGAGAGCCTAACCCGAACTCTCGCTCCAACCCTGGCCCGGAACTCGAAGCCTTACCGACAGCCTGAACTGGGGCCTACCCTAACGATAAGACGTGCCCAGCAACGAAAACGCCCCCTTACACATATTCGTACCCCAATCGCGACCCTAGGCCTCACTGGAAACCTAACCCTAACCCTAAGTCCAACGCTTACCCTGAAACCTAAGCCTCACCCACAGGCTGAACCCTGTAGCCTACCATAACGCTAAGCCGCGCCCTGCAACGCACAAGCTCCCTAACACGTGTCCGTACCCCAATCTCCACCATAGGTCTCACCGCGAGACGAAACCTAACCTTAGCTCCAACCCTGACACTGAACACTAAGTCTAACCCGCAGCCTGAACCCTGATGCCTACCCTAACGATAAACCGCGCCCTGAAACGCACACGCGCCCTAACACGTACCCGTAACACAATCCCGACCATAGGCCTCACCGGGAGACTAACCATAACCCTAGCTCCAACCCTGACCATGAACACTAAGCTTCACCCGCAGCATGAGCCCTGAGGCCTACCCTAACCATCAGGAACGCCCTGCAATGCACACGCACCCAAACACGTATCCGTACCCCAATCTCCATCATAGGCCTCAGCAGGAGACTACACCTAACCCTAGCTCCAACCCAGACCCTAAACACTAAACCTCACCCGCAGCCTGAACCCTGAGGCCTACCCTAAGGATAAGTCGCGCCCTGCAGAGCAAACGCCCCCTAACACGTATCCATAACACAATCTCCACCCTAGGCCTCCCCGGGTGAATAAGCCTAACCCTAGCTCCAAAAATAACCGTGAACACTAAGCCTCACCCTCAGCGTGAACCCTGAGGTCTACCCTAATGTTAACCCGCGCCCCTCAATGCACACGCGCCCAAACACGTATCCGTACCCCAATCTCGACCCGAAGCCTCACCGGGAGCCTAACCCTAACCCTAGATCCAGCCTTGTCCTTAACACTAAGCCTACCCCGCAGCATGAACCCTGAGGCCTACCCTAATGATCAGCTGCGCACTGCAACACACACGCCCCCTAATACGTATCCGTACCCCAATCTCGACCCGAAGCCTCACCGGGAGCCTAATCCTTACCCTAGCTCCAACCCTGACCGTGAACACTAAGCCTCACCCGCAGCCTGAACCGTGAGGCCTACCCTAATGATAAACAGCGCGGTGCAACGCACACGCCCCGAACACATATCGGTACCCTTATCTCAATCCAGCCCTCACCGGGATCCTAATCCTAACCGTAGCTACAACCCTGACCCTGAACCCTAAGCCTCACCCGAAGCCTGAACCCTGAGGCCTACTATAACGATAAGCCACGCCCTGCAACGCACACGCCCCCTAACACGTATCCATACCACAATCTCGACCCTAGGTCTCACCGGGAGCCGAACAATAACCCTAGCTCCAACCCTGATCCTGAACCCTAAGCCTCACCTGCAGACTGATCCCTGAGGCCTCCCCCAACGATAAACCACGCCATGCAAATCACAGGCCCCATAACATGTCTGCGTACCCCAATCTCGCCCATAAGCGTCACCGGGAGCTGAACCCTAACCCTAGCTCCAACCCTGACCCTGAACCCTAAGCCTCACCTGCAGACTGAACCCAGAGCCCTACCCTAACGATAAGCCACGCCCTGCAATGCACATGCCCCCTAACACGTATCCGTAACCCAATTTAGACCCTAGGCCTGTGCGAGAGCCAAACCCTAACCCTAGCTCCAACTCAGACCGTGAATCCTAAGCCTCACCCGCAGCATGAACATTGAGGCCAACACTAACGATAAGCTGCGCCGTGCAACGCACACGCCCCCTAACACGAATCCGTACCCCAATCTCAACCCTAGGCCTCACTGGGAGATTAAACCTAACCTTACCTCCAACCATGACCCTGAACACTAAGCATCAGCCGAAGCCTGATCCCTGAGGCCTACCCTAACGATAAACCGCGCCCTGCAACGCAAACGCACCCTAACACGTATCCATACCCGAATCTCGTCCCGAAGCTTCACCGGGACCCTAACCCTAGCCCTATCTCGAACCCTGACCCTGAAACCTAAGCCTCAACCGCAGGCTGAATCTTGAGGCCTACCCTAACGATAAGCCGCGCCCTGCAACGCACATCCAAACTAACACGTATACTTACCCCAATCTCGACCCTACCCCTAACCGGGAGCCTAACCCTAACCCTAGCTCCAACCCTGACCCTAAACACTAAGCCTCACCTGCAGTGTGAACCTTGAGGCGTACCCTAACGATAAGCTGCGCCCTGCAACGCACACGGCCCATAACACGTATCCGTACCCCAATCTCGATCCGAAGCCTCACCGGGAGCCTAACCGTAACACTAGCTCCAACCCTGACCCTGAATCCTAAGCCTCACCCTCCGTCTGAATCCTGAGGCCTACCCTAATGATAAACCGCGATATGCAAGGAATACGACCCCTAACACGTATCCGTACCCCAAACTGGACCCTAGGCCTAACTGGGAGCCTAACCCTAACCCGAGCTCCAACCCTGACCCTGAAAACTAAGCCTGATCCGCAACCTGAACCCTGAGTCCTACTCTAACGATAAGCAACGCACTGCAATGCACACGTCCCCAAACACGTATCCATACCCCAATCTCGAACCTAGGACTCACCGGGAGCCTAACCGGAACCCTAGGTCCAACCCGGACCCTGAACACTAAGCCTCACCGGCAGCCTGAACCCTGAGGCCTACCCTAACGATAAGTCACGCCCTGCAACGCACACGCCCCCTAACACGTATCCATACCCCAATGTCGATCCGAAGCCTCACCGGGAGCCTAACCCTAACACTAGCTTCAACCATGACCCTGAACCCTAAGCCTCACCCGCAGCCTGAACCCTGCGGTCTACCCTAACGGTCAGCCGCACACTGCAACACCCACGCCCCGTATCACGTATCCGTTCCCCAATCTTGACTCTAAACCTCACTGGGAGCCTAACCCTAATCTTACCTAAAACCCTGACTGTTTAAACTAAGCCTCACCCACAGCCTCAACCCTGAGGCCTACCCTAACGATAAGCCACGCCCTTCAACGCACACGCCCCGTAACACGTATCCGTACCCCAAACTCGAACCAAAGCCTCACCGGGCGCCTAACCCTAACCCTAACTCCAACGCTGACCCTGACCCATAAGCATCACCCGCAGCGTGAGCCCTGAGGCCTACCCTAACGATACGCAGCGCCGTGCAATGCACACGCACCCTCAGACGTCGCCATACCCTAATATCGACCCTAGGCCTCACTGGGAGCCTAATCCTAACCCTACCTCCAACCCTGACCCTGAACACAAAGCCTCACCCAAAGCCTAAACCCTGAGGTGTATTGTAACGATACGCCGCGCCCTGCAACGCACACGCCCCCTAACACGTTTCCGTACCCCAATCTCGAACCTAGGCCTCAGCGGGAGCCGAACCTTAACCCTAGCTCCAACCCTCACCCTGAAACCTAAGCCTCACCCGCCGTCTGTACCCTGAGGCCTACCCTAATGATAAGCTGGGCTCTGCAAGGAATACACCCCCTAACCCGTATGCATACCCCAATCTCGACCCTAGGTATCACCAGGAGGCTAACCGTAACCCGAGCTCCAACGCTGACCCTGAAAACTAAGCTTCATCCTCAGCCTGAATCCTAAGGCCTACTCTCACGATAAGCCACGCCATGCAACTCACACGACCCGGTACAGGTATCAGTACCCCAATCTCGAACCTAGGCCTCACCGGGAGCCTAACCCTAACCCTACCTCCAACCCTGACCCTGAATCCTAAGCCTAACAGGAAGACTGATCCCTGAGGCCTACCCTAACTATAAGCCACGCCCTGCAATGCACACGCCCCCTAACACGTATCCATACCCCAATCTCGACCGTAAGCCTCACCGGGAGCCTAAATCTAACCCTAGCTCCAACCATGACCCTGAACCCTAAGCCTCACCACAGCCTGAAACCTGAGGCCTACCATAACAATAACCTGCGCCACGCAACGCACACGCACACTAACAGGTATCCGTACCCCAATCGCGACCCTAAGCCTCACCGGGAGCCTAACCATAACCCTAGCTTCAACCATTATTCTGAACCCTAAGCCTCACCCGCAGTCTGAACCCTGAGGCCTAGCCTAACGATAAGCCGCGCTCTGCAAGTAATATGCCCCCTAACACGTATCCGTACCCCAAACTCGACCCTAGGCCTCACTGGGAGCCTAACCCTAACCCGAGCTCCAACCCTGACCCTGAAACCTAAGCCTCATCCGCAAACTGAACCCGGAGTCTTACCGTAACGATAAGCCACGCCCTTCCACGCACACGCCCCCTAACACGTATCCGTACCCCAAACTCGAACCGAAGCCTCACCGGGAGCCTAACCATAACCCTAACTCCAACACTGACCCTGAAACATAAGCCTCACCCGCAGCGTGAGCCCTGAGTCCTACCCTAACAATAAGCAGCGCCGTGCAACGCACACGCACCCTAACACGTCCCCGTACCCTAATCTCGACCCTAGGCCTCACCGGGAGCCTAATCCTAACCCAAACTCCAACCGTGACCCTGAAGAGAAAGCCTCACACAAAGCCTAAACCCTGAGGCGTATTGTAACGATACGCCACGCCCTGCAACGCACATGCCCCCTAACACGTTTCCGTACCCCAATCTTGAACCCAGGGCTCAGCGGGAGCCGAACCCTAACCCTAGCTCCAACCCTCACCCTGAAACCTAAGCCTCACCCGCCGTCTGAACCCTGAGGCCTACCCTAATGATAAGCTGGGCTCTGCAAGTATCACCAGGAGCCTAACCGTAACACGAGCTCCAACCCTGACCCTGAAAACTAAGCCTCATCCGCAGCCTGAACCCTAAGGCTTACTCTCACGATAAGCCACGCTATGCAACTCACACGACCCGTTACAGGTATCCATACCCCAATCTCGACCCTAGGCCTCACCGGGAGCCTAACCCTAACCCTAGCTCCAACCCTGACCCTGAAACCTAAGCCTAACCGGAAGACTGATCCCTGAGGCCTACCCTAACTATAAGCCACGCCCTGCAATGCACACACCCCCTAACTCGTATCCGTACCCCAATCTCGACCATAAGCCTCACCGGGAGCCTAAATCTAACCCTAGCTCCAACCATGACCCTGAACCCTAAGCCTCACTACAGCCTGAAACCTGAGGCCTACCATAACAATAACCTGCGCCACGCAACGCACACGTATACTAACAAGTATCCGTACACCAATCGCGACCCTAAGCCTCACCGGGAGCCTAACCATAACCCTAGCTTCAACCATGATTCTGAACCCTAAGCCTCACCCGCAGCCTGAACCCTGAGGCCTACCCTAACTGTAAACCACGCCCTGCAACTCACACGCCCCCTAACACGTATTGGTACCCCAATCTCAACCCGAAGCCTCACCGGGAGCCTAACCCTAACACTAGCTCCAACCATCAACCTGAACCCGAAGCCTCACCCGCAGCCTGAACACGGAGGCCTACCCTAACGATCAGCCGCGCACTGCAACGCCCACCCCCCCTAACACGTATCCGTTCCCCAATCTCGACCCAAAACCTCACTGGGTGCCTTATGCTCACCCTAGCTAAAACCCTGATCCTTTAAACTAAGCCTAACCCACAGCTTCAAACCTGAGGACTACCCTAACGATAAGTCACGCCCTGCAACGCACACGCCCCCTAACACGTATCCGTGCCCCAATTTCGATCCAAAGCCTCACCGGGAGTCTAACCCTAACACGAGCTCCAACCATGACCCTGAAACCTAAGCCTCACCTGCAGCCTGAACCCTGAGGTCTACCCTAACGATCACCCGCACACTGCAACACCCAGGCCCCTTAAAAGGTATCCGTTCCTCAATCTTGACCCTAAACCTCACTGGGAGCCTAACCCTAATCCTACCTAAAACCCTGACCGTTTAAACTAAGCCTCACCCACAGCCTCAACCCTGAGGACTACAATAACGTTAGGTCGCGCCCTGCAACGCACACGACCCCTAACACGAATCCGTACCCCAATCTCGAACCTAGGCTTCAGCGGGAGCCTAACCCTAACCCTAGCTCCAACCCTGACCCTGAATCCGGAGCCTCATCCGCAAACTGAACACGGAGTCCTACCGTAACGATAAGCCACGCCCTTCAACGCACAAGCCCCCTAACACGTATCCGTACCCCAAACTCGAACCGAAGCCTCACCGGGAGCCTAACCATAACCCTAACTCCAACACTGACCCTGACACATAAGCCTCGCACGCAGCGTGAGCCCTGAGGCTTACCCTAATGATAAGCAGCGCGGTGCAACGTACACGCCCCCTAACACGTCCCCGTACCCTAATGTCGACCCTAGGCCTCACCGGGAGCCTAATCCTAACCCTAGCTCCAACCCTGACCCTGAACACAAAGCCTCGCCCAAAGCCTGAACCCTGAGGCGTATTATAACGATAGGCCACGCCCTGCAACGCACACCTCCCCTAACACGTTTCCGTACCCCAATCTCGAACCTAGGCCTCAGCGGGAGCCGAACCCTTACCCTAGATCCAACCCTGACCCTGAACCCTTAGCCTAACCGGAAGACTGATCCCTGAGGCCTACCCTAACTGTAAGCCGCGCCCTGCAATGCACACGCCCCCTAACACGTATCCGTACCCCAATCTCGACCGTAAGCCTCACCGGGAGCGTAAATCTAACCCTACCTCCAACCATGACCCTGAAACCGAAGCCTCACCCACAGCCTGAACCCTGAGGCCTACCCTAAGGATAAGTCACGCCCTGGAAAGAAAACGCCCTCTAACACGTATCCGTAACACAATCTCCACCCTAGGCCTCCCCGGGTGTCTAAGCCTAACCCTAGCTCCAAAAATAACCCTGAACACTAAGCCTCACCCTCAGCGTGAACCCTGAGGTCTACCCTAATGTTAACCCGCGCCCCTCAACGCACACGCGCCCAAACACGTATCCGTACCCCAATCTCGACCCGAAGCCTCACCGGGAGCCTAACCCTAACCCTGGATCCAGCCCTGTCCTTAACAGTAAGCCTACCCCGCAGCATGAACCCTGAGGCCTACCCTAATGATCAGCTGCGCACTGCAACACACACGCCCCCTAACACGTATCCGTACCCCAATGTCGATCCGAAGCCTCACCGGGAGCCTAACCCTAACACTAGCTTCAACCATGACCCTGAACCCTAAGCCTCACCCGCAGCCTGAACCCTGCGGTCTACCCTAACGGTCAGCCGCACACTGCAACACCCACGCCCCGTATCACGTATCCGTTCCCCAATCTTGACTCTAAACCTCACTGGGAGCCTAACCCTAATCTTACCTAAAACCCTGACTGTTTAAACTAAGCCTCACCCACAGCCTCAACCCTGAGGCCTACCCTAACGATAAGCCACGCCCTTCAACGCACACGCCCCGTAACACGTATCCGTACCCCAAACTCGAACCAAAGCCTCACCGGGAGCCTAACCCTAACCCTAACTCCAACGCTGACCCTGACCCATAAGCCTCACCCGCAGCGTGAGCCCTGAGGCCTACCCTAACGATACGCAGCGCCGTGCAATGCACACGCACCCTCACACGTCGCCATACCCTAATATCGACCCTAGGCCTCACTGGGAGCCTAATCCTAACCCTACCTCCAACCCTGACCCTGAACACAAAGCCTCACCCAAAGCCTAAACCCTGAGGTGTATTGTAACGATACGCCGCGCCCTGCAACGCACACGCCCCCTAACACGTTTCCGTACCCCAATCTCGAACCTAGGCCTCAGCGGGAGCCGAACCTTAACCCTAGCTCCAACCCTCACCCTGAAACCTAAGCCTCACCCGCCGTCTGTACCCTGAGGCCTACCCTAATGATAAGCTGGGCTCTGCAAGGAATACACCCCCTAACCCGTATGCATACCCCAATCTCGACCCTAGGTATCACCAGGAGGCTAACCGTAACCCGAGCTCCAACGCTGACCCTGAAAACTAAGCCTCATCCTCAGCCTGAACCCTAAGGCCTACTCTCACGATAAGCCACGCCATGCAACTCACACGACCCGGTACAGGTATCAGTACCCCAATCTCGAACCTAGGCCTCACCGGGAGCCTAACCCTAACCCTAGCTCCAACCCTGACCCTGAATCCTAAGCCTAACAGGAAGACTGATCCCTGAGGCCTACCCTATCTATAAGCCGCGCCCTGCAATGCACACGCCCCCTAACACGTATCCATACCCCAATCTCGACCGTAAGCCTCACCGGGAGCCTAAATCTAACCCTAGCTCCAACCATGACCCTGAACCCTAAGCCTCACCGCAGCCTGAAACCTGAGGCCTACCATAACAATAACCTGCGCCACGCAACGCACACGCACACTAACAGGTATCCGTACCCCAATCGCGACCCTAAGCCTCACCGGGAGCCTAACCATAACCCTAGCTTCAACCATTATTCTGAACCCTAAGCCTCACCCACAGCCTGAACCATGAGGCCTACCCTAACTGTAAACCACGCCCTGCAACTCACACGCCCCCTAACACGTATTGGTACCCCAATCTCAACCCGAAGCCTCACCGGGAGCCTAACCCTAACACTAGCTCCAACAATGACCCTGAAACCTAAGCCTCACCCGCAGCCTGAACACGAAGGCCTACCCTAACGATCAGCCGTGCACTGCAACCCCCACGCCCCCTAACACGTATCCGTTCCCCAATCTCGACCCAAAACCTCACTGGGTGCCTTATCCTAACCCTAGCTAAAACCCTGACTCTTTAAACTAAGCCTCACCCACAGCTTCAAACCTGAAGACTACCCTAACGATAAGTCACGCCCTGCAACGCACACGCCCCTTAACACGTATCCGTACCCCAATGTCGATCCGAAGCCTCACCGGGAGCCTAACCCTAACACGAGATCCAACCATGACTCTGAAACCTAAGCCTCACCCTCAGCCTGAACCCTGAGGTCTACCCTAACGATCAGCCGCACACTGCAACACCCACGCCCCCTAACACGTATCCGTTCCTCAATCTTGACCCTAAACCTCACTAGGAGCCTAACCCCAATCCTACCTAAAACCCTGACCATTTAACCTAAGCCTCACCCACAGCCTCAACCCTGAGGACTACAATAACGATAAGTCGTGCCCTGCAACGCACACGACCCCTAACACGTATCCGTACCCCAATCTCGAACCTAGACCTCAGCGGGAGCCTAACCCTAACCCTAGCTCCAACCCTGACCCTGAACCCGAAGCCTCACCCGCAGTCTGAACCCTGAGGCCTAGCCTAACGATAAGCCGCGCTCTGCAATGCACACGCCCCCTAACACGTATCCGTACCCCAAACTCGACCCTAGGCCTCACCGGGAGCCTAACCCTAACCCGAGCTCCAACCCTGACCCTGAAACCTAAGCCTCATCCGCAAACTGAACCCGGAGTCTTACCGTAACGATAAGCCACGCCCTTCCACGCACACGCCCCCTAACACGTATTTGTACCCCAAACTCGAACCGAAGCCTCACCGGGAGCCTAAACATAACCCTAACTCCAACACTGACCCTGACACATAAGCCTCGCACGCAGCGTGAGCCCTGAGGCTTACCCTAATGATAAGCAGTGCGGTGCAACATACACGCCCCCTAACACGTCCCCGTACCCTAATCTCGACCCTACGCCTCACCGGGAGCCTAATCCTAACCCTAGCTCCAACCCTGACCCTGAACACAAAGCCTCACCCAAAGCCTGAACCCTGAGGCGTATTATAACGATAAGCCGCGCCCTGCAACGCACACCTCCCCTAACACGTTTCCGTACCCCAATCTCAAACCTAGGCCTCAGCGGGTGACTAAGCCTAACCCTAGCTCCAAAAATAACCCTGAACACTAAGCCTCACCCTCAGCGTGAACCCTGAGGTCTACCCTAATGTTAACACGCGCCCCTCAATGCACACGCGCCCAAACACGTATCCGTACCCCAATCTCGACCCGAAGCCTCACCGGGAGCCTAACCCTAACCCTAGATCCAGCCCTGTCCTTAACACTAAGCCTACCCCGCAGCATGAACCCTGAGGCCTACCCTAATTATCAGCTGCGCACTGCAACACACATGCCCCCTAACATGTATCCGTACCCCAATCTCGACCCGAAGCCTCACCGGGAGCCTAACCCTTACCCTAGCTGCAACCCTGACCGTGAACACTAAGCCTCACCCGCAGCCTGAACCGTGAGGCCTACCCTAATGATAAGCAGCGCGGTGCAACGCACACGCCCCGAACACATATCCGTACCCTTATCTCGACCCAGCCCTCACCGGGAGCCTAATCCTAACCGTAGCTACAACCCTGACCCTGAACCCTAAGCCTCACCCGAAGCCTGAACCCTGAGGCCTACTATAACGATAAGCCACGCCCTGCAACGCACATGCCCCCTAACACGTATCCATACCACAATCTCGACCCTAGGTCTCACCGGGAGCCGAACAATAACCCTAGCTCCAACCCTGATCCTGAACCCTAAGCCTCACCTGCAGACTGATCCCTGAGGCCTCCCCCAACGATAAACCACGCCATGCAAATCACAGGCCCCATAACATGTCTGCGTACCCAAATCTCCACCATAAGCGTCACCGGGAGCTGAACCCTAACCCTAGCTCCAACCCTGACCCTGAACCCTAAGCCTCACCTGCAGACTGAACCCAGAGCCCTACCCTAACGATAAGCCTCGCCCTGCAATGCACATGCCCCCTAACACGTATCCGTAACCCAATTTAGACCCTAGGCCTGTGCGAGAGCCAAACCCTAACCCTAGCTCCAACTCAGACCGTGAATCCTAAGCCTCACCCGCAGCATGAACATTGAGGCCAACACTAACGATAAGCTGCGCCGTGCAACGCACACGCCCCCTAACACGAATCCGTACCCCAATCTCAACCCTAGGCCTCACTGGGAGATTAAACCTAACCTTACCTCCAACCATGACCCTGAACACTAAGCATCAGCCGAAGCCTGATCCCTGAGTCTTACCCTAACGATAAACCGCGCCCTGCAACGCAAACGCACCCTAACACGTATCCATACCCGAATCTCGTCCCGAAGCTTCACCGGGACCCTAACCCTAGCCCTAGCTCGAACCCTGACCCTGAAACCTAAGCCTCAACTGCAGCCTGAACCTTGAGGCCTACCCTAACGATAAGCCGCGCCCTGCAACGCACATGCCCACTAACACGTATACTTACCCCAATCTCGACCCTACCCCTAACCGGAAGCCTAACCCTAACCCTAGCTCCAACCCTGACCCTAAACCCTAAGCCTCACCTGCAGTGTGAACCTTGAGGCGTACCCTAACGATAAGCTGCGCCCTGCAACGCACACGGCCCATAACACGTATCCGTACCCCAATCTCGATCCGAAGCCTCACCGGGAGCCTAACCGTAACACTAGCTCCAACCCTGACCCTGAATCCTAAGCCTCACCCTCCGTCTGAATCCTGAGGCCTACCCTAATGATAAACCGCGATATGCAAGGAATACGACCCCGAACACGTATCCGTACCCCAAATTGGACCCTAGGACTAACCGGGAGCCTAACCCTAACACGAGCTGCAACCCTGACCCTGAAAACTAAGCCTGATCCGCAACCTGAACCCTGAGTCCTACTCTAACGATAAGCAACGCCCTGCAATGCACAGTCCCCTAACACGTATCCATACCCCAATCTCGAACCTAGGACTCACCGGGAGCCTAACCGGAACCCTAGGTCCAACCCGGACCCTGAACACTAAGCCTCACCGGCAGCCTGAACCCTGAGGCCTACCCTAACGATAAGTCACGCCCTGCAACGCACACGCCCCCTAACACGTATCCGTACCCCAATGTCGATCCGAAGCCTCACCGGGAGCCTAACCCTAACACTAGCTTCAACCATGACCCTGAACCCTAAGCCTCACCCGCAGCCTGAACCCTGCGGTCTACCCTAACGGTCAGCCGCACACTGCAACACACACGCCCCGTAACACGTATCCGTTCCCCAATCTTGACTCTAAACCTCACTGGGAGCCTAACCCTAATCTTACCTAAAACCCTGACCGTTTAAACTAAGCCTCACCCACAGCCTCAACCCTGAGGCCTACCCTAACGATAAGCCACGCCCTTCAACGCACACGCCCCGTAACACGTATCCGTACCCCAAACTCGAACCAAAGCCTCACCGGGAGCGTAACCCTAACCCTAATTCCAACGCTGACCCTGACACATAAGCCTCACCCGCAGCGTGAGCCCTGAGGCCTACCCTAACGATACGCAGCGCCGTGCAATGCACACGCACCCTAACACGTCGCCATACCCTAATATCGACCCTAGGCCTCACTGGGAGCCTAATCCTAACCCTACCTCCAACCCTGACCCTGAACACAAAGCCTCACCCAAAGCCTAAACCCTGAGGTGTATTGTAACGATACGCCGCACCCTGCAACGCACACGCCCCCTAACACGTTTCCGTACCCCAATCTCGAACCTAGGCCTCAGCGGGAGCCGAACCTTAACCCTAGCTCCAACCCTCACCCTGAAACCTAAGCCTCACCCGCCGTCTGTACCCTGAGGCCTACCCTAATGATAAGCTGGGCTCTGCAAGGAATACACCCCCTAACCCGTATGCATACCCCAATCTCGACCCTAGGTATCACCAGGAGGCTAACCGTAACCCGAGCTCCAACGCTGACCCTGAAAACTAAGCCTCATCCTCAGCCTGAACCCTAAGGCCTACTCTCACGATAAGCCACGCCATGCAACTCACACGACCCGGTACAGGTATCAGTAGCCCAATCTCGAACCTAGGCCTCACCGGGAGCCTAACCCTAACCCTAGCTCCAACCCTGACCCTGAATCCTAAGCCTAACAGGAAGACTGATCCCTGAGGCCTACCCTATCTATAAGCCGCGCCCTGCAATGCACACGCCCCCTAACACGTATCCATACCCCAATCTCGACCGTAAGCCTCACCGGGAGCCTAAATCTAACCCTAGCTCCAACCATGACCCTGAACCCTAAGCCTCACCGCAGCCTGAAACCTGAGGCCTACCATAACAATAACCTGCGCCACGCAACGCACACGCACACTAACAGGTATCCGTACCCCAATCGCGACCCTAAGCCTCACCGGGAGCCTAACCATAACCCTAGCTTCAACCATTATTCTGAACCCTAAGCCTCACCCGCAGCCTGAACCCTGAGGCCTACCCTAACTGTAAACCACGCCCTGCAACTCACACGCCCCCTAACACGTATTGGTACCCCAATCTCAACCCGAAGCCTCACCGGGAGCCTAACCCTAACACTAGCTCCAACAATGACCCTGAAACCTAAGCCTCACCCGCAGCCTGAACACGGAGGCCTACCCTAACGATCAGCCGTGCACTGCAACCCCCACGCCCCCTAACACGTATCCGTTCCCCAATCTCGACCCAAAACCTCACTGGGTGCCTTATCCTAACCCTAGCTAAAACCCTGACCCTTTAAACTAAGCCTCACCCACAGCTTCAAACCTGAAGACTACCCTAACGATAAGTCACGCCCTGCAACGCACACGCCCCTTAACACGTATCCGTACCCCAATGTCGATCCGAAGCCTCACCGGGAGCCTAACCCTAACACGAGATCCAACCATGACTCTGAAACCTAAGCCTCACCCTCAGCCTGAACCCTGAGGTCTACCCTAACGATCAGCCGCACACTGCAACACCCACGCCCCCTAACACGTATCCGTTCCTCAATCTTGACCCTAAACCTCACTGGGAGCCTAACCCCAATCCTACCTAAAACCCTGACCATTTAACCTAAGCCTCACCCACAGCCTCAACCCTGAGGACTACAATAACGATAAGTCGTGCCCTGCAACGCACACGACCCCTAACACGTATCCGTACCCCAATCTCGAACCTAGACCTCAGCGGGAGCCTAACCCTAACCCTAGCTCCAACCCTGACCCTGAACCCGAAGCCTCACCCGCAGTCTGAACCCTGAGGCCTAGCCTAACGATAAGCCGCGCCCTGCAATGCACACGCCCCCTAACACGTATCCGTACCCCAAACTCGACCCTAGGCCTCACCGGGAGCCTAACCCTAACCCGAGATCCAACCCTGACCCTGAAACCTAAGCCTCATCCGCAAACTGAACCCGGAGTCTTACCGTAACGATAAGCCACGCCCTTCCACGCACACGCCCCCTAACACGTATCCGTACCCCAAACTCGAACCGAAGCCTCACCGGGAGCCTAACCATAACCCTAACTCCAACACTGACCCTGACACATAAGCCTCGCACGCAGCGTGAGCCCTGAGGCTTACCCTAATGATAAGCAGCGCGGTGCAACGTACACGCCCCCTAACACGTCCCCGTACCCTAATCTCGACCCTAGGCCTCACCCGGAGCCTAACCCTAACCCTAGATCCAGCCCTGTCCTTAACACTAAGCCTACCCCGCAGCATGAACCCTGAGGCCTACCCTAATGATCAGCTGTGCACTGCAACACACACTCCCCCTAACACGTATCCGTACCCCAATGTCGATCCGAAGCCTCACCGGGAGCCTAACCCTAACACTAGCTTCAACCATGACCCTGAACCCTAAGCCTCACCCGCAGCCTGAACCCTGCGGTCTACCCTAATGGTCAGCCGCACACTGCAACACCCACGCCCCGTAACACGTATCCGTTCCCCAATCTTGACTCTAAACCTCACTGGGAGCCTAACCCTAATCTTACCTAAAACCCTGACCGTTTAAACTAAGCCTCACCCACAGCCTCAACCCTGAGGCCTACCCTAACGATAAGCCACGCCCTTCAACGCACACGCCCCGTAACACGTATCCGTACCCCAAACTCGAACCAAAGCCTCACCGGGCGCCTAACCCTAACCCTAACTCCAACGCTGACCCTGACCCATAAGCCTCACCCGCAGCGTGAGCCCTGAGGCCTACCCTAATGATACGCAGCGCCGTGCAATGCACACGCACCCTAACACGTCGCCATACCCTAATATCGACCCTAGGCCTCACTGGGAGCCTAATCCTAACCCTACCTCCAACCCTGACCCTGAACACAAAGCCTCACCCAAAGCCTAAACCCTGAGGTGTATTGTAACGATACGCCACGCCCTGCAACGCACACGCCCCCTAACACGTTTCCGTACCCCAATCTCGAACCTAGGCCTCAGCGGGAGCCGAACCTTAACCCTAGCTCCAACCCTCACCCTGAAACCTAAGCCTCACCCGCCGTCTGTACCCTGAGGCCTACCCTAATGATAAGCTGGGCTCTGCAAGGAATACACCCCCTAACCCGTATGCATACCCCAATCTCGACCCTAGGTATCACCAGGAGGCTAACCGTAACCCGAGCTCCAACGCTGACCCTGAAAACTAAGCCTCATCCTCAGCCTGAACCCTAAGGCCTACTCTCACGATAAGCCACGCCATGCAACTCACACGACCCGGTACAGGTATCAGTACCCCAATCTCGAACCTAGGCCTCACCGGGAGCCTAACCCTAACCCTAGCTCCAACCCTGACCCTGAATCCTAAGCCTAACAGGAAGACTGATCCCTGAGGCCTACCCTATCTATAAGCCGCGCCCTGCAATGCACACGCCCCCTAACACGTATCCATACCCCAATCTCGACCGTAAGGCTCACCGGGAGCCTAAATCTAACCCTAGCTCCAACCATGACCCTGAACCCTAAGCCTCACCGCAGCCTGAAACCTGAGGCCTACCATAACAATAACCTGCGCCACGCAACGCACACTCACACTAACAGGTATCCGTACCCCAATCGCGACCCTAAGCCTCACCGGGAGCCTAACCATAACCCTAGCTTCAACCATTATTCTGAACCCTAAGCCTCACCCGCAGCCTGAACCCTGAGGCCTACCCTAACTGTAAACCACGCCCTGCAACTCACACGCCCCCTAACACGTATTGGTACCCCAATCTCAACCCGAAGCCTCACCGGGAGCCTAACCCTAACACTAGCTCCAACAATGACCCTGAAACCTAAGCCTCACCCGCAGCCTGAACACAGAGGCCTACCCTAACGATCAGCCGTGCACTGCAACCCCCACACCCCCTAACACGTATCCGTTCCCCAATCTCGACCCAAAACCTCACTGGGTGCCTTATCCTAACCCTAGCTAAAATCCTGACCCTTTAAACTAAGCCTCACCCACAGCTTCAAACCTGAAGACTACCCTAACGATAAGTCACGCCCTGCAACGCACACGCCCCTTAACACGTATCCGTACCCCAATGTCGATCCGAAGCCTCACCGGGAGCCTAACCCTAACACGAGATCCAACCATGACTCTGAAACCTAAGCCTCACCCTCAGCCTGAACCCTGAGGTCTACCCTAACGATCAGCCGCACACTGCAACACCCACGCCCCCTAACACGTATCCGTTCCTCAATCTTGACCCTAAACCTCACTGGGAGCCTAACACCAATCCTACCTAAAACCCTGACCATTTAACCTAAGCCTCACCCACAGCCTCAACCCTGAGGACTACAATAACGATAAGTCGTGCCCTGCAACGCACACGACCCCTAACACGTATCCGTACCCCAATCTCGAACCTAGACCTCAGCGGGAGCCTAACCCTAACCCTAGCTCCAACCCTGACCCTGAACCCGAAGCCTCACCCGCAGTCTGAACCCTGAGGCCTAGCCTAACGATAAGCCGCGCTCTGCAAGTAATACGCCCCCTAACACGTATCCGTACCCCAAACTCGACCCTAGGCCTCACCGGGAGCCTAACCCTAACCCGAGCTCCAACCCTGACCCTGAAACCTAAGCCTCATCCGCAAACTGAACCCGGAGTCTTACCGTAACGATAAGCCACGCCCTTCCACGCACACGCCCCCTAACACGTATCCGTACCCCAAACTCGAACCGAAGCCTCACCGGGAGCCTAACCATAACCCTAACTCCAACACTGACCCTGACACATAAGCCTCGCACGCAGCGTGAGCCCTGAGGCTTACCCTAATGATAAGCAGCAAGGTGCAACGTACACGCCCCCTAACACGTCCCTGTACCCTAATCTCGACCCTAGGCCTCACCGGGAGCCTAATCCTAACCGTAGCTCCAACCCTGACCGTGAACACAAAGCCTCACCCAAAGCCTGAACCCTGAGGCGTATTATAACGATAAGCCGCGCCCTGCAACGCACACCTCCCCTAACACGTTTCCGTACCCCAATCTCAAACCTAGGCCTCAGCGGGTGACTAAGCCTAACCCTAGCTCCAAAAATAACCCTGAACACTAAGCCTCACCCTCAGCGTGAACCCTGAGGTCTACCCTAATGTTAACCCGCGCACCTCAACGCACACGCCCCGAACACATATCCGTACCCTTATCTCGACCCAGCCCTCACCGGGAGCCTAATCCTAACCGTAGCTACAACCCTGACCCTGAACCCTAAGCCTCACCCGAAGCCTGAACCCTGAGGCCTACTATAACGATAAGCCACGCCCTGCAATGCACACGCCCCCTAACACGTATCCATACCACAATCTCGACCCTAGGTCTCACCGGGAGCCGAACAATAACCCTAGCTCCAACCCTGATCCTGAACCCTAAGCCTCACCTGCAGACTGATCCCTGAGGCCTCCCCCAACGATAAACCACGCCATGCAAATCACAGGCCCCATAACGTGTCTGCGTACCCCAATCTCGACCATAAGCGTCACCGGGAGCTGAACCCTAACCCTAGCTCCAACCCTGACCCTGAACCCTAAGCCTCACCTGCAGACTGAACCCAGAGCCCTACCCTAACGATAAGCCACGCCCTGCAATGCACATGCCCCCTAACACGTATCCGTAACCCAATTTAGACCCTAGGCCTGTGCGAGAGCCAAACCCTAACCCTAGCTCCAACTCAGACCGTGAATCCTAAGCCTCACCCGCAGCATGAACATTGAGGCCAACACTAACGATAAGCTGCGCCGTGCAACGCACACGCCCCCTAACACGAATCCGTACCCCAATCTCAACCCTAGGCCTCACTGGGAGATTAAACCTAACCTTACCTCCAACCATGACCCTGAACACTAAGCATCAGCCGAAGCCTGATCCCTGAGGCCTACCCTAACGATAAACCGCGCCCTGCAACGCAAACGCACCCTAACACGTATCCATACCCGAATCTCGTCCCGAAGCTTCACCGGGACCCTAACCCTAGCCCTAGCTCGAACCCTGACCCTGAAACCTAAGCCTCAACTGCAGCCTGAACCTTGAGGCCTACCCTAACGATAAGCCGCGCCCTGCAACGCACATGCCCACTAACACGTATACTTACCCCAATCTCGACCCTACCCCTAACCGGGAGCCTAACCCTAACCCTAGCTCCAACCCTGACCCTAAACACTAAGCCTCACCTGCAGTGTGAACCTTGAGGCGTACCCTAACGATAAGCTGCGCCCTGCAACGCACACGGCCCATAACACGTATCCGTACCCCAATCTCGATCCGAAGCCTCACCGGGAGCCTAACCGTAACACTAGCTCCAACCCTGACCCTGAATCCTAAGCCTCACCCTCCGTCTGAATCCTGAGGCCTACCCTAATGATAAACCGCGATATGCAAGGAATACGACCCCTAACACGTATCCGTACCCCAAATTGGACCCTAGGCCTAACCGGGAGCCTAACCCTAACCCGAGCTCCAACCCTGACCCTGAAAACTAAGCCTGATCCGCAACCTGAACCCTGAGTCCTACTCTAACGATAAGCAACGCCCTGCAATGCACACGTCCCCTAACACGTATCCATACCCCAATCTAGAACCTAGGACTCACCGGGAGCCTAACCAGAACCCTAGGTCCAACCCGGACCCTGAACACTAAGCCTCACCGGCAGCCTGAACCCTGAGGCCTACCCTAACGATAAGTCACGCCCTGCAACGCACACGCCCCCTAACACGTATCCGTACCCCAATGTCGATCCGAAGCCTCACCGGGAGCCTAACCCTAACACTAGCTTCAACCATGACCCTGAACCCTAAGCCTCACCCGCAGCCTGAACCCTGCGGTCTACCCTAACGGTCAGCCGCACACTGCAACACCCACGCCCCGTAACACGTATCCGTTCCCCAATCTTGACTCTAAACCTCACTGGGAGCCTAACCCTAATCTTACCTAAAACCCTGACCGTTTAAACTAAGCCTCACCCACAGCCTCAACCCTGAGGCCTACCCTAACGATAAGCCACGCCCTTCAACGCACACGCCCCGTAACACGTATCCGTACCCCAAACTCGAACCAAAGCCTCACCGGGAGCCTAACCCTAACCCTAATTCCAACGCTGACCCTGACCCATAAGCCTCACCCGCAGCGTGAGCCCTGAGGCCTACCCTAACGATACGCAGCGCCGTGCAATGCACACGCACCCTAACACGTCGCCATACCCTAATATCGACCCTAGGCCTCACTGGGAGCCTAATCCTAACCCTACCTCCAACCCTGACCCTGAACACAAAGCCTCACCCAAAGCCTAAACCCTGAGGTGTATTGTAACGATACGCCGCGCCGTGCAACGCACACGCCCCCTAACACGTTTCCGTACCCCAATCTCGAACCTAGGCCTCAGCGGGAGCCGAACCTTAACCCTAGCTCCAACCCTCACCCTGAAACCTAAGCCTCACCCGCCGTCTGTACCCTGAGGCCTACCCTAATGATAAGCTGGGCTCTGAAAGGAATACACCCCCTAACCCGTATGCATACCCCAATCTCGACCCTAGGTATCACCAGGAGGCTAACCGTAACCCGAGCTCCAACGCTGACCCTGAAAACTAAGCCTCATCCTCAGCCTGAACCCTAAGGCCTACTCTCACGATAAGCCACGCGATGCAACTCACACGACCCGGTACAGGTATCAGTACCCCAATCTCGAACCTAGGCCTCACCGGGAGCCTAACCCTAACCCTAGCTCCAACCCTGACCCTGAATCCTAAGCCTAACAGGAAGACTGATCCCTGAGGCCTACCCTATCTATAAGCCGCGCCCTGCAATGCACACGCCCCCTAACACGTATCCATACCCCAATCTCGACCATAAGCCTCACCGGGAGCCTAAATCTAACCCTAGCTCCAACCATGACCCTGAACCCTAAGCCTCACCGCAGCCTGAAACCTGAGGCCTACCATAACAATAACCTGCGCCACGCAACGCACACGCACACTAACAGGTATCCGTACCCCAATCGCGACCCTAAGCCTCACCGGGAGCCTAACCATAACCCTAGCTTCAACCATTATTCTGAACCCTAAGCCTCACCCGCAGCCTGAACCCTGAGGCCTACCCTAACTGTAAACCACGCCCTGCAACTCACACGCCCCCTAACACGTATTGGTACCCCAATCTCAACCCAAAGCCTCACCGGGAGCCTAACCCTAACACTAGCTCCAACAATGACCCTGAAACCTAAGCCTCACCCGCAGCCTGAACACGGAGGCCTACCCTAACGATCAGCCGTGCACTGCAACCCCCACGCCCCCTAACACGTATCCGTTCCCCAATCTCGACCCAAAACCTCACTGGGTGCCTTATCCTAACCCTAGCTAAAACCCTGACCCTTTAAACTAAGCCTCACCCACAGCTTCAAACCTGAAGACTACCCTAACGATAAGTCACGCCCTGCAACGCACACGCCCCTTAACACGTATCCGTACCCCAATGTCGATCCGAAGCCTCACCGGGAGCCTAACCCTAACACGAGATCCAACCATGACTCTGAAACCTAAGCCTCACCCTCAGCCTGAACCCTGAGGTCTACCCTAACGATCAGCCGCACACTGCAACACCCACGCCCCCTAACACGTATCCGTTCCTCATTCTTGACCCTAAACCTCACTAGGAGCCTAACCCCAATCCTACCTAAAACCCTGACCACTTAACCTAAGCCTCACCCACAGCCTCAACCCTGAGGACTACAATAACGATAAGTCGTGCCCTGCAACGCACACGACCCCTAACACGTATCCGTACCCCAATCTCGAACCTAGACCTCAGCGGGAGCCTAACCCTAACCCTAGCTCCAACCCTGACCCTGAACCCGAAGCCTCACCCGCAGTCTGAACCCTGAGGCCTAGCCTAACGATAAGCCGCGCTCTGCAATGCACACGCCCCCTAACACGTATCCGTACCCCAAACTCGACCCTAGGCCTCACCGGGAGCCTAACCCTAACCCGAGCTCCAACCCTGACCCTGAAACCTAAGCCTCATCCGCAAACTGAACCCGGAGTCTTACCGTAACGATAAGCCACGCCCTTCCACGCACACGCCCCCTAACACGTATCCGTACCCCAAACTCGAACCGAAGCCTCACCGGGAGCCTAACCATAACCCTAACTCCAACACTGACCCTGACACATAAGCCTCGCACGCAGCGTGAGCCCTGAGGCTTACCCTAATGATAAGCAGCGCGGTGCAACGTACACGCCCCCTAACACGTCCCCGTACCCTAATCTCGAACCTAGGCCTCACCGGGAGCCTAATCCTAACCCTAGCTCCAACCCTGACCCTGAACACAAAGCCTCACCCAAAGCCTGTACCCTGAGGCGTATTATAACGATAAGCCGCGCCCTGCAACGCACACCTCCCCTAACACGTTTCCGTACCCCAATCTCGAACCTAGGCCTCAGCGGGAGCCGAACCCTTACCCTAGATCCAACCCTGACCCTGAACCCTTAGCCTAACCGGAAGACTGATCCCTGAGGCCTACCCTAACTATATGCCGCGCCCTGCAATGCACACACCCCCTAACACGTATCCGTACCCCAATCTCGACCGTAAGCCTCACCGGGAGCGTAAATCTAACCCTACCTCCAACCATGACCCTGAACCCGAAGCCTCACCCGCAGCCTGAACCCTGAGGCCTACCCTAAGGATAAGTCGCGCCCTGCAAAGCAAACGCCCCCTAACATGTATCCGTAACACAATCTCCACCCTAGGCCTCCCCGGGTGTCTAAGCCTAACCCTAGCTCCAAAGATAACCCTGAACACTAAGCCTCACCCTCAGCGTGAACCCTGAGGTCTACCCTAATGTTAACCCGCGCCCCTCAACGCACACGCGCCCAAACACGTATCCGTACCCCAATCTCGACCCGAAGCCTCACCGGGAGCCTAACCCTAACCCTAGATCCAGCCCTGTCCTTAACACTAAGCCTACCGCGCAGCATGAACCCTGAGGCCTACCCTAATGATCAGCTGCGCACTGCAACACACACGCCCCGTAACACGTATCCGTACCCCAATCTCGACCCGAAGCCTCACCGGGAGCCTAACCCTTACCCTAGCTCCAACCCTGACCGTGAACACTAAGCCTCACCCGCAGCCTGAACCGTGAGGCCTACCCTAATGATAAACAGCGCGGTGCACCGCACACGCCCCGAACACATATCCATACCCTTATCTCGACCCAGCCCTCACCGGGAGCCTAATCCTAACCGTAGCTACAACCCTGACCCTGAACCCTAAGCCTCACCCGAAGCCTGAACCCTGAGGCCTACTATAACGATAAGCCACGCCCTGCAACGCACACGCCCCCTAACACGTATCCATACCACAATCTCGACCCTAGGTCTCACCGGGAGCCGAACAATAACCCTAGCTCCAACCCTGATCCTGAACCCTAAGCCTCACCTGCAGACTGATCCCTGAGGCCTCCCCCAATGATAAACCACGCCATGCAAATCACAGGCCCCATAACATGTCTGCGTACCCCAATCTCGACCATAAGCGTCACCGGGAGCTGAACCCTAACCCTAGCTCCAACCCTGACCCTGAACCCTAAGCCTCACCTGCAGACTGAACCCAGAGCCCTACCCTAACGATAAGCCACGCCCTGCAATGCACATGCCCCCTAACACGTATCCGTAACCCAATTTAGACCCTAGGCCTGTGCGAGAGCCAAACCCTAACCCTAGCTCCAACTCAGACCGTGAATCCTAAGCCTCACCCGCAGCATGAACATTGAGGCCAACACTAACGATAAGCTGCGCCGTGCAACGCACACGCCCCCTAACACGAATCCGTACCCCAATCTCAACCCTAGGCCTCACTGGGAGATTAAACCTAACCTTACCTCCAACCATGACCCTGAACACTAAGCATCAGCCGAAGCCTGATCCCTGAGGCCTACCCTAACGATAAACCGCGCCCTGCAACGCAAACGCACCCTAACACGTATCCATACCCGAATCTCGTCCCGAAGCTTCACCGGGACCCTAACCCTAGCCCTAGCTCGAACCCTGACCCTGAAACCTAAGCCTCAACTGCAGCCTGAACCTTGAGGCCTACCCTAACGATAAGCCGCGCCCTGCAACGCACATGCCCACTAACACGTATACTTACCCCAATCTCGACCCTACCCCTAACCGGGAGCCTAACACTAACCCTAGCTCCAACCCTGACCCTAAACACTAAGCCTCACCTGCAGTGTGAACCTTGAGGCGTACCCTAACGATAAGCTGCGCCCTGCAACGCACACGGCCCATAACACGTATCCGTACCCCAATCTCGATCCGAAGCCTCACCGGGAGCCTAACCGTAACACTAGCTCCAACCCTGACCCTGAATCCTAAGCCTCACCCTCCGTCTGAATCCTGAGGCCTACCCTAATGATAAACCGCGATATGCAAGGAATACGACCCCTAACACGTATCCGTACCCCAAATTGGACCCTAGGCCTAACCGGGAGCCTAACCCTAACCCGAGCTCCAACCCTGACCCTGAAAACTAAGCCTGATCCGCAACCTGAACCCTGAGTCCTACTCTAACGATAAGCAACGCCCTGCAATGCACACGTCCCCTAACACGTATCCATACCCCAATCTCGAACCTAGGACTCACCGGGAGCCTAACCGGAACCCTAGGTCCAACCCGGACCCTGAACACTAAGCCTCACCGGCAGCCTGAACCCTGAGGCCTACCCTAACGATAAGTCACGCCCTGCAACACACACGCCCCCTAACACGTATCCGTACCCCAATGTCGATCCGAAGCCTCACCGGGAGACTAACCCTAACACTAGCTTCAACCATGACCCTGAACCCTAAGCCTCACCCGCAGCCTGAACCCTGCGGTCTACCCTAACGGTCAGCCGCACACTGCAACACACACGCCCCGTAACACGTATCCGTTCCCCAATCTTGACTCTAAACCTCACTGGGAGCCTAACCCTAATCTTACCTAAAACCCTGACCGTTTAAACTAAGCCTCACCCACAGCCTCAACCCTGAGGCCTACCCTAACGATAAGCCACGCCCTTCAACGCACACGCCCCGTAACACGTATCCGTACCCCAAACTCGAACCAAAGCCTCACCGGAGCCTAACCCTAACCCTAACTCCAACGCTGACCCTGACCCATAAGCCTCACCCGCAGCGTGAGCCCTGAGGCCTACCCTAACGATACGCAGCGCCGTGCAATGCACACGCACCCTAACACGTCGCCATACCCTAATATCGACCCTAGGCCTCACTGGGAGCCTAATCCTAACCCTACCTCCAACCCTGACCCTGAACACAAAGCCTCACCCAAAGCCTAAACCCTGAGGTGTATTGTAACGATACGCCGCGCCCTGCAACGCACACGCCCCCTAACACGTTTCCGTACCCCAATCTCGAACCTAGGCCTCAGCGGGAGCCGAACCTTAACCCTAGCTCCAACCCTCACCCTGAAACCTAAGCCTCACCCGCCGTCTGTACCCTGAGGCCTACCCTAATGATAAGCTGGGCTCTGCAAGGAATACACCCTCTAACCCGTATGCATACCCCAATCTCGACCCTAGGTATCACCAGGAGGCTAACCGTAACCCGAGCTCCAACGCTGACACTGAAAACTAAGCCTCATCCTCAGCCTGAACCCTAAGGCCTACTCTCACGATAAGCCACGCCATGCAACTCACACGACCCGGTACAGGTATCAGTACCCCAATCTCGAACCTAGGCCTCACCGGGAGCCTAAATCTAACCCTAGCTCCAACCATGACCCTGAAACCTAAGCCTCACCGCAGCCTGAAACCTGAGGCCTACCATAACAATAACCTGCGCCACGCAACGCACACGCACACTAACAGGTATCCGTACCCCAATCGCGACCCTAAGCCTCACCGGGAGCCTAACCATAACCCTAGCTTCAACCATTATTCTGAACCCTAAGCCTCACCCGCAGCCTGAACCCTGAGGCCTACCCTAACTGTAAACCACGTCCTGCAACTCACACGCCCCCTAACACGTATTGGTACCCCAATCTCAACCCGAAGCCTCACCGGGAGCCTAACCCTAGCACTAGCTCCAACAATGACCCTGAAACCTAAGCCTCACCCGCAGCCTGAACACGGAGGCCTACCCTAACGATCAGCCGTGCACTGCAACCCCCACGCCCCCTAACACGTATCCGTTCCCCAATCTCGACCCAAAACCTCACTGGGTGCCTTATCCTAACCCTAGCTAAAACCATGACCCTTTAAACTATGCCTCACCCACAGCTTCAAACCTGAAGACTACCCTAACGATAAGTCACGCCCTGCAACGCACACGCCCCTTAACACGTATCCGTACCCCAATGTCGATCCGAAGCCTCACCGGGAGCCTAACCCTAACACGAGATCCAACCATGACTCTGAAACCTAAGCCTCACCCTCAGCCTGAACCCTGAGGTCTACCCTAACGATCAGCCGCACACTGCAACACCCACGCCCCCTAACACGTATCCGTTCCTCAATCTTGACCCTAAACCTCACTGGGAGCCTAACCCCAATCCTACCTAAAACCCTGACCATTTAACCTAAGCCTCACCCACAGCCTCAACCCTGAGGACTACAATAACGATAAGTCGTGCCCTGCAACGCACAAGACCCCTAACACGTATCCGTACCCCAATCTCGAACCTAGACCTCAGCGGGAGCCTAACCCTAACCCTAGCTCCAACCCTGACCCTGAACCCGAAGCCTCACCCGCAGTCTGAACCCTGAGGTCTAGCCTAACGATAAGCCGCGCTCTGCAAGTAATACGCCCCCTAACACGTATCCGTAGCTCAAACTCGACCCTAGGCCTCACCGGGAGCCTAACCCTAACCCGAGCTCCAACCCTGACCCTGAAACCTAAGCCTCATCCGCAAACTGAACCCGGAGTCTTACCGTAACGATAAGCCACGCCCTTCCACGCACACGCCCCCTCACAAGTATCCGTACCCCAAACTCGAACCGAAGCCTCACCGGGAGCCTAACCATAACCCTAACTCCAACACTGACCCTGACACATAAGCCTCACACGCAGCGTGAGCCCTGAGGCTTACCCTAATGATAAGCAGCGCGGTGCAACGTACATGCCCCCTAACACGTCCCCGTACCCTAATCTCGACCCTAGGCCTCACCGGGAGCCTAATCCTAACCCTAGCTCCAACCCTGACCCTGAACACAAAGCCTCACCCAAAGCCTGAACCCTGAGGCGTATTATAACGATAAGCCGCGCCCTGCAACGCACACCTCCCCTAACACGTGTCCGTACCCCAATCTCAAACCTAGGCCTCAGCGGGAGCCGAACCCTTACCCTAGATCCAACCCTGACCCTGAACCCTTAGCCTAACCGGAAGACTGATCCCTGAGGCCTACCCTAACTATAAGCCGTGCCCTGCAATGCACACGCCCCCTAACACGTATCCGTACCCTAATCTCGACCGTAAGCCTCACCGGGAGCGTAAATCTAACCCTACCTCCAACCATGACCCTGAACCCGAAGCCTCACCCGCAGCGTGAGCCCTGAGGCCTACCCTAACGATACGCAGCGCCGTGCAATGCACACGCACCCTAACACGTCGCCATACCCTAATATCGACCCTAGGCCTCACTGGGAGCCTAATCCTAACCCTACCTCCAACCCTGACCCTGAACACAAAGCCTCACCCAAAGCCTAAACCCTGAGGTGTATTGTAACGATACGCCGCGCCGTGCAACGCACACGCCCCCTAACACGTTTCCGTACCCCAATCTCGAACCTAGGCCTCAGCGGGAGCCGAACCTTAACCCTAGCTCCAACCCTCACCCTGAAACCTAAGCCTCACCCGCCGTCTGTACCCTGAGGCCTACCCTAATGATAAGCTGGGCTCTGAAAGGAATACACCCCCTAACCCGTATGCATACCCCAATCTCGACCCTAGGTATCACCAGGAGGCTAACCGTAACCCGAGCTCCAACGCTGACCCTGAAAACTAAGCCTCATCCTCAGCCTGAACCCTAAGGCCTACTCTCACGATAAGCCACGCGATGCAACTCACACGACCCGGTACAGGTATCAGTACCCCAATCTCGAACCTAGGCCTCACCGGGAGCCTAACCCTAACCCTAGCTCCAACCCTGACCCTGAATCCTAAGCCTAACAGGAAGACTGATCCCTGAGGCCTACCCTATCTATAAGCCGCGCCCTGCAATGCACACGCCCCCTAACACGTATCCATACCCCAATCTCGACCATAAGCCTCACCGGGAGCCTAAATCTAACCCTAGCTCCAACCATGACCCTGAACCCTAAGCCTCACCGCAGCCTGAAACCTGAGGCCTACCATAACAATAACCTGCGCCACGCAACGCACACGCACACTAACAGGTATCCGTACCCCAATCGCGACCCTAAGCCTCACCGGGAGCCTAACCATAACCCTAGCTTCAACCATTATTCTGAACCCTAAGCCTCACCCGCAGCCTGAACCCTGAGGCCTACCCTAACTGTAAACCACGCCCTGCAACTCACACGCCCCCTAACACGTATTGGTACCCCAATCTCAACCCAAAGCCTCACCGGGAGCCTAACCCTAACACTAGCTCCAACAATGACCCTGAAACCTAAGCCTCACCCGCAGCCTGAACACGGAGGCCTACCCTAACGATCAGCCGTGCACTGCAACCCCCACGCCCCCTAACACGTATCCGTTCCCCAATCTCGACCCAAAACCTCACTGGGTGCCTTATCCTAACCCTAGCTAAAACCCTGACCCTTTAAACTAAGCCTCACCCACAGCTTCAAACCTGAAGACTACCCTAACGATAAGTCACGCCCTGCAACGCACACGCCCCTTAACACGTATCCGTACCCCAATGTCGATCCGAAGCCTCACCGGGAGCCTAACCCTAACACGAGATCCAACCATGACTCTGAAACCTAAGCCTCACCCTCAGCCTGAACCCTGAGGTCTACCCTAACGATCAGCCGCACACTGCAACACCCACGCCCCCTAACACGTATCCGTTCCTCATTCTTGACCCTAAACCTCACTAGGAGCCTAACCCCAATCCTACCTAAAACCCTGACCACTTAACCTAAGCCTCACCCACAGCCTCAACCCTGAGGACTACAATAACGATAAGTCGTGCCCTGCAACGCACACGACCCCTAACACGTATCCGTACCCCAATCTCGAACCTAGACCTCAGCGGGAGCCTAACCCTAACCCTAGCTCCAACCCTGACCCTGAACCCGAAGCCTCACCCGCAGTCTGAACCCTGAGGCCTAGCCTAACGATAAGCCGCGCTCTGCAATGCACACGCCCCCTAACACGTATCCGTACCCCAAACTCGACCCTAGGCCTCACCGGGAGCCTAACCCTAACCCGAGCTCCAACCCTGACCCTGAAACCTAAGCCTCATCCGCAAACTGAACCCGGAGTCTTACCGTAACGATAAGCCACGCCCTTCCACGCACACGCCCCCTAACACGTATCCGTACCCCAAACTCGAACCGAAGCCTCACCGGGAGCCTAACCATAACCCTAACTCCAACACTGACCCTGACACATAAGCCTCGCACGCAGCGTGAGCCCTGAGGCTTACCCTAATGATAAGCAGCGCGGTGCAACGTACACGCCCCCTAACACGTCCCCGTACCCTAATCTCGAACCTAGGCCTCACCGGGAGCCTAATCCTAACCCTAGCTCCAACCCTGACCCTGAACACAAAGCCTCACCCAAAGCCTGTACCCTGAGGCGTATTATAACGATAAGCCGCGCCCTGCAACGCACACCTCCCCTAACACGTTTCCGTACCCCAATCTCGAACCTAGGCCTCAGCGGGAGCCGAACCCTTACCCTAGATCCAACCCTGACCCTGAACCCTTAGCCTAACCGGAAGACTGATCCCTGAGGCCTACCCTAACTATATGCCGCGCCCTGCAATGCACACACCCCCTAACACGTATCCGTACCCCAATCTCGACCGTAAGCCTCACCGGGAGCGTAAATCTAACCCTACCTCCAACCATGACCCTGAACCCGAAGCCTCACCCGCAGCCTGAACCCTGAGGCCTACCCTAAGGATAAGTCGCGCCCTGCAAAGCAAACGCCCCCTAACATGTATCCGTAACACAATCTCCACCCTAGGCCTCCCCGGGTGTCTAAGCCTAACCCTAGCTCCAAAGATAACCCTGAACACTAAGCCTCACCCTCAGCGTGAACCCTGAGGTCTACCCTAATGTTAACCCGCGCCCCTCAACGCACACGCGCCCAAACACGTATCCGTACCCCAATCTCGACCCGAAGCCTCACCGGGAGCCTAACCCTAACCCTAGATCCAGCCCTGTCCTTAACACTAAGCCTACCGCGCAGCATGAACCCTGAGGCCTACCCTAATGATCAGCTGCGCACTGCAACACACACGCCCCGTAACACGTATCCGTACCCCAATCTCGACCCGAAGCCTCACCGGGAGCCTAACCCTTACCCTAGCTCCAACCCTGACCGTGAACACTAAGCCTCACCCGCAGCCTGAACCGTGAGGCCTACCCTAATGATAAACAGCGCGGTGCACCGCACACGCCCCGAACACATATCCATACCCTTATCTCGACCCAGCCCTCACCGGGAGCCTAATCCTAACCGTAGCTACAACCCTGACCCTGAACCCTAAGCCTCACCCGAAGCCTGAACCCTGAGGCCTACTATAACGATAAGCCACGCCCTGCAACGCACACGCCCCCTAACACGTATCCATACCACAATCTCGACCCTAGGTCTCACCGGGAGCCGAACAATAACCCTAGCTCCAACCCTGATCCTGAACCCTAAGCCTCACCTGCAGACTGATCCCTGAGGCCTCCCCCAATGATAAACCACGCCATGCAAATCACAGGCCCCATAACATGTCTGCGTACCCCAATCTCGACCATAAGCGTCACCGGGAGCTGAACCCTAACCCTAGCTCCAACCCTGACCCTGAACCCTAAGCCTCACCTGCAGACTGAACCCAGAGCCCTACCCTAACGATAAGCCACGCCCTGCAATGCACATGCCCCCTAACACGTATCCGTAACCCAATTTAGACCCTAGGCCTGTGCGAGAGCCAAACCCTAACCCTAGCTCCAACTCAGACCGTGAATCCTAAGCCTCACCCGCAGCATGAACATTGAGGCCAACACTAACGATAAGCTGCGCCGTGCAACGCACACGCCCCCTAACACGAATCCGTACCCCAATCTCAACCCTAGGCCTCACTGGGAGATTAAACCTAACCTTACCTCCAACCATGACCCTGAACACTAAGCATCAGCCGAAGCCTGATCCCTGAGGCCTACCCTAACGATAAACCGCGCCCTGCAACGCAAACGCACCCTAACACGTATCCATACCCGAATCTCGTCCCGAAGCTTCACCGGGACCCTAACCCTAGCCCTAGCTCGAACCCTGACCCTGAAACCTAAGCCTCAACTGCAGCCTGAACCTTGAGGCCTACCCTAACGATAAGCCGCGCCCTGCAACGCACATGCCCACTAACACGTATACTTACCCCAATCTCGACCCTACCCCTAACCGGGAGCCTAACACTAACCCTAGCTCCAACCCTGACCCTAAACACTAAGCCTCACCTGCAGTGTGAACCTTGAGGCGTACCCTAACGATAAGCTGCGCCCTGCAACGCACACGGCCCATAACACGTATCCGTACCCCAATCTCGATCCGAAGCCTCACCGGGAGCCTAACCGTAACACTAGCTCCAACCCTGACCCTGAATCCTAAGCCTCACCCTCCGTCTGAATCCTGAGGCCTACCCTAATGATAAACCGCGATATGCAAGGAATACGACCCCTAACACGTATCCGTACCCCAAATTGGACCCTAGGCCTAACCGGGAGCCTAACCCTAACCCGAGCTCCAACCCTGACCCTGAAAACTAAGCCTGATCCGCAACCTGAACCCTGAGTCCTACTCTAACGATAAGCAACGCCCTGCAATGCACACGTCCCCTAACACGTATCCATACCCCAATCTCGAACCTAGGACTCACCGGGAGCCTAACCGGAACCCTAGGTCCAACCCGGACCCTGAACACTAAGCCTCACCGGCAGCCTGAACCCTGAGGCCTACCCTAACGATAAGTCACGCCCTGCAACACACACGCCCCCTAACACGTATCCGTACCCCAATGTCGATCCGAAGCCTCACCGGGAGACTAACCCTAACACTAGCTTCAACCATGACCCTGAACCCTAAGCCTCACCCGCAGCCTGAACCCTGCGGTCTACCCTAACGGTCAGCCGCACACTGCAACACACACGCCCCGTAACACGTATCCGTTCCCCAATCTTGACTCTAAACCTCACTGGGAGCCTAACCCTAATCTTACCTAAAACCCTGACCGTTTAAACTAAGCCTCACCCACAGCCTCAACCCTGAGGCCTACCCTAACGATAAGCCACGCCCTTCAACGCACACGCCCCGTAACACGTATCCGTACCCCAAACTCGAACCAAAGCCTCACCGGGAGCCTAACCCTAACCCTAACTCCAACGCTGACCCTGACCCATAAGCCTCACCCGCAGCGTGAGCCCTGAGGCCTACCCTAACGATACGCAGCGCCGTGCAATGCACACGCACCCTAACACGTCGCCATACCCTAATATCGACCCTAGGCCTCACTGGGAGCCTAATCCTAACCCTACCTCCAACCCTGACCCTGAACACAAAGCCTCACCCAAAGCCTAAACCCTGAGGTGTATTGTAACGATACGCCGCGCCCTGCAACGCACACGCCCCCTAACACGTTTCCGTACCCCAATCTCGAACCTAGGCCTCAGCGGGAGCCGAACCTTAACCCTAGCTCCAACCCTCACCCTGAAACCTAAGCCTCACCCGCCGTCTGTACCCTGAGGCCTACCCTAATGATAAGCTGGGCTCTGCAAGGAATACACCCTCTAACCCGTATGCATACCCCAATCTCGACCCTAGGTATCACCAGGAGGCTAACCGTAACCCGAGCTCCAACGCTGACACTGAAAACTAAGCCTCATCCTCAGCCTGAACCCTAAGGCCTACTCTCACGATAAGCCACGCCATGCAACTCACACGACCCGGTACAGGTATCAGTACCCCAATCTCGAACCTAGGCCTCACCGGGAGCCTAAATCTAACCCTAGCTCCAACCATGACCCTGAAACCTAAGCCTCACCGCAGCCTGAAACCTGAGGCCTACCATAACAATAACCTGCGCCACGCAACGCACACGCACACTAACAGGTATCCGTACCCCAATCGCGACCCTAAGCCTCACCGGGAGCCTAACCATAACCCTAGCTTCAACCATTATTCTGAACCCTAAGCCTCACCCGCAGCCTGAACCCTGAGGCCTACCCTAACTGTAAACCACGTCCTGCAACTCACACGCCCCCTAACACGTATTGGTACCCCAATCTCAACCCGAAGCCTCACCGGGAGCCTAACCCTAGCACTAGCTCCAACAATGACCCTGAAACCTAAGCCTCACCCGCAGCCTGAACACGGAGGCCTACCCTAACGATCAGCCGTGCACTGCAACCCCCACGCCCCCTAACACGTATCCGTTCCCCAATCTCGACCCAAAACCTCACTGGGTGCCTTATCCTAACCCTAGCTAAAACCATGACCCTTTAAACTAAGCCTCACCCACAGCTTCAAACCTGAAGACTACCCTAACGATAAGTCACGCCCTGCAACGCACACGCCCCTTAACACGTATCCGTACCCCAATGTCGATCCGAAGCCTCACCGGGAGCCTAACCCTAACACGAGATCCAACCATGACTCTGAAACCTAAGCCTCACCCTCAGCCTGAACCCTGAGGTCTACCCTAACGATCAGCCGCACACTGCAACACCCACGCCCCCTAACACGTATCCGTTCCTCAATCTTGACCCTAAACCTCACTGGGAGCCTAACCCCAATCCTACCTAAAACCCTGACCATTTAACCTAAGCCTCACCCACAGCCTCAACCCTGAGGACTACAATAACGATAAGTCGTGCCCTGCAACGCACAAGACCCCTAACACGTATCCGTACCCCAATCTCGAACCTAGACCTCAGCGGGAGCCTAACCCTAACCCTAGCTCCAACCCTGACCCTGAACCCGAAGCCTCACCCGCAGTCTGAACCCTGAGGTCTAGCCTAACGATAAGCCGCGCTCTGCAAGTAATACGCCCCCTAACACGTATCCGTAGCTCAAACTCGACCCTAGGCCTCACCGGGAGCCTAACCCTAACCCGAGCTCCAACCCTGACCCTGAAACCTAAGCCTCATCCGCAAACTGAACCCGGAGTCTTACCGTAACGATAAGCCACGCCCTTCCACGCACACGCCCCCTCACAAGTATCCGTACCCCAAACTCGAACCGAAGCCTCACCGGGAGCCTAACCATAACCCTAACTCCAACACTGACCCTGACACATAAGCCTCACACGCAGCGTGAGCCCTGAGGCTTACCCTAATGATAAGCAGCGCGGTGCAACGTACATGCCCCCTAACACGTCCCCGTACCCTAATCTCGACCCTAGGCCTCACCGGGAGCCTAATCCTAACCCTAGCTCCAACCCTGACCCTGAACACAAAGCCTCACCCAAAGCCTGAACCCTGAGGCGTATTATAACGATAAGCCGCGCCCTGCAACGCACACCTCCCCTAACACGTGTCCGTACCCCAATCTCAAACCTAGGCCTCAGCGGGAGCCGAACCCTTACCCTAGATCCAACCCTGACCCTGAACCCTTAGCCTAACCGGAAGACTGATCCCTGAGGCCTACCCTAACTATAAGCCGTGCCCTGCAATGCACACGCCCCCTAACACGTATCCGTACCCTAATCTCGACCGTAAGCCTCACCGGGAGCGTAAATCTAACCCTACCTCCAACCATGACCCTGAACCCGAAGCCTCACCCGCAGCCTGAACCCTGAGGCCTACCCTAAGGATAAGTCGCGCCCTGCAAAGCAAACGCCCCCTAACATGTATCCGTAACACAATCTCCACCCTAGGCCTCCCCGGGTGTCTAAGCCTAACCCTAGCTCCAAAGATAACCCTGAACACTAAGCCTCACCCTCAGCGTGAACCCTGAGGTCTACCCTAATGTTAACCCGCGCCCCTCAACGCACACGCGCCCAAACACGTATCCGTACCCCAATCTCGACCCGAAGCCTCACCGGGAGCCTAACCCTAACCCTAGATCCAGCCCTGTCCTTAACACTAAGCCTACCGCGCAGCATGAACCCTGAGGCCTACCCTAATGATCAGCTGCGCACTGCAACACACACGCCCCGTAACACGTATCCGTACCCCAATCTCGACCCGAAGCCTCACCGGGAGCCTAACCCTTACCCTAGCTCCAACCCTGACCGTGAACACTAAGCCTCACCCGCAGCCTGAACCGTGAGGCCTACCCTAATGATAAACAGCGCGGTGCACCGCACACGCCCCGAACACATATCCATACCCTTATCTCGACCCAGCCCTCACCGGGAGCCTAATCCTAACCGTAGCTACAACCCTGACCCTGAACCCTAAGCCTCACCCGAAGCCTGAACCCTGAGGCCTACTATAACGATAAGCCACGCCCTGCAACGCACACGCCCCCTAACACGTATCCATACCACAATCTCGACCCTAGGTCTCACCGGGAGCCGAACAATAACCCTAGCTCCAACCCTGATCCTGAACCCTAAGCCTCACCTGCAGACTGATCCCTGAGGCCTCCCCCAATGATAAACCACGCCATGCAAATCACAGGCCCCATAACATGTCTGCGTACCCCAATCTCGACCATAAGCGTCACCGGGAGCTGAACCCTAACCCTAGCTCCAACCCTGACCCTGAACCCTAAGCCTCACCTGCAGACTGAACCCAGAGCCCTACCCTAACGATAAGCCACGCCCTGCAATGCACATGCCCCCTAACACGTATCCGTAACCCAATTTAGACCCTAGGCCTGTGCGAGAGCCAAACCCTAACCCTAGCTCCAACTCAGACCGTGAATCCTAAGCCTCACCCGCAGCATGAACATTGAGGCCAACACTAACGATAAGCTGCGCCGTGCAACGCACACGCCCCCTAACACGAATCCGTACCCCAATCTCAACCCTAGGCCTCACTGGGAGATTAAACCTAACCTTACCTCCAACCATGACCCTGAACACTAAGCATCAGCCGAAGCCTGATCCCTGAGGCCTACCCTAACGATAAACCGCGCCCTGCAACGCAAACGCACCCTAACACGTATCCATACCCGAATCTCGTCCCGAAGCTTCACCGGGACCCTAACCCTAGCCCTAGCTCGAACCCTGACCCTGAAACCTAAGCCTCAACTGCAGCCTGAACCTTGAGGCCTACCCTAACGATAAGCCGCGCCCTGCAACGCACATGCCCACTAACACGTATACTTACCCCAATCTCGACCCTACCCCTAACCGGGAGCCTAACACTAACCCTAGCTCCAACCCAGACCCTAAACACTAAGCCTCACCTGCAGTGTGAACCTTGAGGCGTACCCTAACGATAAGCTGCGCCCTGCAACGCACACGGCCCATAACACGTATCCGTACCCCAATCTCGATCCGAAGCCTCACCGGGAGCCTAACCGTAACACTAGCTCCAACCCTGACCCTGAATCCTAAGCCTCACCCTCCGTCTGAATCCTGAGGCCTACCCTAATGATAAACCGCGATATGCAAGGAATACGACCCCTAACACGTATCCGTACCCCAAATTGGACCCTAGGCCTAACCGGGAGCCTAACCCTAACCCGAGCTCCAACCCTGACCCTGAAAACTAAGCCTGATCCGCAACCTGAACCCTGAGTCCTACTCTAACGATAAGCAACGCCCTGCAATGCACACGTCCCCTAACACGTATCCATACCCCAATCTCGAACCTAGGACTCACCGGGAGCCTAACCGGAACCCTAGGTCCAACCCGGACCCTGAACACTAAGCCTCACCGGCAGCCTGAACCCTGAGGCCTACCCTAACGATAAGTCACGCCCTGCAACACACACGCCCCCTAACACGTATCCGTACCCCAATGTCGATCCGAAGCCTCACCGGGAGACTAACCCTAACACTAGCTTCAACCATGACCCTGAACCCTAAGCCTCACCCGCAGCCTGAACCCTGCGGTCTACCCTAACGGTCAGCCGCACACTGCAACACACACGCCCCGTAACACGTATCCGTTCCCCAATCTTGACTCTAAACCTCACTGGGAGCCTAACCCTAATCTTACCTAAAACCCTGACCGTTTAAACTAAGCCTCACCCACAGCCTCAACCCTGAGGCCTACCCTAACGATAAGCCACGCCCTTCAACGCACACGCCCCGTAACACGTATCCGTACCCCAAACTCGAACCAAAGCCTCACCGGGAGCCTAACCCTAACCCTAACTCCAACGCTGACCCTGACCCATAAGCCTCACCCGCAGCGTGAGCCCTGAGGCCTACCCTAACGATACGCAGCGCCGTGCAATGCACACGCACCCTAACACGTCGCCATACCCTAATATCGACCCTAGGCCTCACTGGGAGCCTAATCCTAACCCTACCTCCAACCCTGACCCTGAACACAAAGCCTCACCCAAAGCCTAAACCCTGAGGTGTATTGTAACGATACGCCGCGCCCTGCAACGCACACGCCCCCTAACACGTTTCCGTACCCCAATCTCGAACCTAGGCCTCAGCGGGAGCCGAACCTTAACCCTAGCTCCAACCCTCACCCTGAAACCTAAGCCTCACCCGCCGTCTGTACCCTGAGGCCTACCCTAATGATAAGCTGGGCTCTGCAAGGAATACACCCTCTAACCCGTATGCATACCCCAATCTCGACCCTAGGTATCACCAGGAGGCTAACCGTAACCCGAGCTCCAACGCTGACACTGAAAACTAAGCCTCATCCTCAGCCTGAACCCTAAGGCCTACTCTCACGATAAGCCACGCCATGCAACTCACACGACCCGGTACAGGTATCAGTACCCCAATCTCGAACCTAGGCCTCACCGGGAGCCTAAATCTAACCCTAGCTCCAACCATGACCCTGAAACCTAAGCCTCACCGCAGCCTGAAACCTGAGGCCTACCATAACAATAACCTGCGCCACGCAACGCACACGCACACTAACAGGTATCCGTACCCCAATCGCGACCCTAAGCCTCACCGGGAGCCTAACCATAACCCTAGCTTCAACCATTATTCTGAACCCTAAGCCTCACCCGCAGCCTGAACCCTGAGGCCTACCCTAACTGTAAACCACGTCCTGCAACTCACACGCCCCCTAACACGTATTGGTACCCCAATCTCAACCCGAAGCCTCACCGGGAGCCTAACCCTAGCACTAGCTCCAACAATGACCCTGAAACCTAAGCCTCACCCGCAGCCTGAACACGGAGGCCTACCCTAACGATCAGCCGTGCACTGCAACCCCCACGCCCCCTAACACGTATCCGTTCCCCAATCTCGACCCAAAACCTCACTGGGTGCCTTATCCTAACCCTAGCTAAAACCATGACCCTTTAAACTAAGCCTCACCCACAGCTTCAAACCTGAAGACTACCCTAACGATAAGTCACGCCCTGCAACGCACACGCCCCTTAACACGTATCCGTACCCCAATGTCGATCCGAAGCCTCACCGGGAGCCTAACCCTAACACGAGATCCAACCATGACTCTGAAACCTAAGCCTCACCCTCAGCCTGAACCCTGAGGTCTACCCTAACGATCAGCCGCACACTGCAACACCCACGCCCCCTAACACGTATCCGTTCCTCAATCTTGACCCTAAACCTCACTGGGAGCCTAACCCCAATCCTACCTAAAACCCTGACCATTTAACCTAAGCCTCACCCACAGCCTCAACCCTGAGGACTACAATAACGATAAGTCGTGCCCTGCAACGCACAAGACCCCTAACACGTATCCGTACCCCAATCTCGAACCTAGACCTCAGCGGGAGCCTAACCCTAACCCTAGCTCCAACCCTGACCCTGAACCCGAAGCCTCACCCGCAGTCTGAACCCTGAGGTCTAGCCTAACGATAAGCCGCGCTCTGCAAGTAATACGCCCCCTAACACGTATCCGTAGCTCAAACTCGACCCTAGGCCTCACCGGGAGCCTAACCCTAACCCGAGCTCCAACCCTGACCCTGAAACCTAAGCCTCATCCGCAAACTGAACCCGGAGTCTTACCGTAACGATAAGCCACGCCCTTCCACGCACACGCCCCCTCACAAGTATCCGTACCCCAAACTCGAACCGAAGCCTCACCGGGAGCCTAACCATAACCCTAACTCCAACACTGACCCTGACACATAAGCCTCACACGCAGCGTGAGCCCTGAGGCTTACCCTAATGATAAGCAGCGCGGTGCAACGTACATGCCCCCTAACACGTCCCCGTACCCTAATCTCGACCCTAGGCCTCACCGGGAGCCTAATCCTAACCCTAGCTCCAACCCTGACCCTGAACACAAAGCCTCACCCAAAGCCTGAACCCTGAGGCGTATTATAACGATAAGCCGCGCCCTGCAACGCACACCTCCCCTAACACGTGTCCGTACCCCAATCTCAAACCTAGGCCTCAGCGGGAGCCGAACCCTTACCCTAGATCCAACCCTGACCCTGAACCCTTAGCCTAACCGGAAGACTGATCCCTGAGGCCTACCCTAACTATAAGCCGTGCCCTGCAATGCACACGCCCCCTAACACGTATCCGTACCCTAATCTCGACCGTAAGCCTCACCGGGAGCGTAAATCTAACCCTACCTCCAACCATGACCCTGAACCCGAAGCCTCACCCGCAGCCTGAACCCTGAGGCCTACCCTAAGGATAAGTCGCGCCCTGCAAAGCAAACGCCCCCTAACATGTATCCGTAACACAATCTCCACCCTAGGCCTCCCCGGGTGTCTAAGCCTAACCCTAGCTCCAAAGATAACCCTGAACACTAAGCCTCACCCTCAGCGTGAACCCTGAGGTCTACCCTAATGTTAACCCGCGCCCCTCAACGCACACGCGCCCAAACACGTATCCGTACCCCAATCTCGACCCGAAGACTCACCGGGAGCCTAACCCTAACCCTAGATCCAGCCCTGTCCTTAACACTAAGCCTACCGCGCAGCATGAACCCTGAGGCCTACCCTAATGATCAGCTGCGCACTGCAACACACACGCCCCCTAACACGTATCCGTACCCCAATCTCGACCCGAAGCCTCACCGGGAGCCTAACCCTTACCCTAGCTCCAACCCTGACCGTGAACACTAAGCCTCACCCGCAGCCTGAACCGTGAGGCCTACCCTAATGATAAACAGCGCGGTGCAACGCACACGCCCCGAACACATATCCATACCCTTATCTCGACCCAGCCCTCACCGGGAGCCTAATCCTAACCGTAGCTACAACCCTGACCCTGAACCCTAAGCCTCACCCGAAGCCTGAACCCTGAGGCCTACTATAACGATAAGCCACGCCCTGCAACGCACACGCCCCCTAACACGTATCCATACCACAATCTCGACCCTAGGTCTCACCGGGAGCCGAACAATAACCCTAGCTCCAACCCTGATCCTGAACCCTAAGCCTCACCTGCAGACTGATCCCTGAGGCTTCCCCCAACGATAAACCACGCCATGCAAATCACAGGCCCCATAACATGTCTGCGTACCCCAATCTCGACCATAAGCGTCACCGGGAGCTGAACCCTAACCCTAGCTCCAACCCTGACCCTGAACCCTAAGCCTCACCTGCAGACTGAACCCAGAGCCCTACCCTAACGATAAGCCACGCCCTGCAATGCACATGCCCCCTAACACGTATCCGTAACCCAATTTAGACCCTAGGCCTGTGCGAGAGCCAAACCCTAACCCTAGCTCCAACTCAGACCGTGAATCCTAAGCCTCACCCGCAGCATGAACATTGAGGCCAACACTAACGATAAGCTGCGCCGTGCAACGCACACGCCCCCTAACACGAATCCGTACCCCAATCTCAACCCTAGGCCTCACTGGGAGATTAAACCTAACCTTACCTCCAACCATGACCCTGAACACTAAGCATCAGCCAAAGCCTGATCCCTGAGGCCTACCCTAACGATAAACCGCGCCCTGCAACGCAAACGCACCCTAACACGTATCCATACCCGAATCTCGTCCCGAAGCTTCACCGGGACCCTAACCCTAGCCCTAGCTCGAACCCTGACCCTGAAACCTAAGCCTCAACTGCAGCCTGAACCTTGAGGCCTACCCTAACGATAAGCCGCGCCCTGCAACGCACATGCCCACTAACACGTATACTTACCCCAATCTCGACCCTACCCCTAACCGGGAGCCTAACACTAACCCTAGCTCCAACCCTGACCCTAAACACTAAGCCTCACCTGCAGTGTGAACCTTGAGGCGTACCCTAACGATAAGCTGCGCCCTGCAACGCACACGGCCCATAACACGTATCCGTACCCCAATCTCGATCCGAAGCCTCACCGGGAGCCTAACCGTAACACTAGCTCCAACCCTGACCCTGAATCCTAAGCCTCACCCTCCGTCTGAATCCTGAGGCCTACCCTAATGATAAACCGCGATATGCAAGGAATACGACCCCTAACACGTATCCGTACCCCAAATTGGACCCTAGGCCTAACCGGGAGCCTAACCCTAACCCGAGCTCCAACCCTGACCCTGAAAACTAAGCCTGATCCGCAACCTGAACCCTGAGTCCTACTCTAACGATAAGCAACGCCCTGCAATGCACACGTCCCCTAACACGTATCCATACCCCAATCTCGAACCTAGGACTCACCGGGAGCCTAACCGGAACCCTAGGTCCAACCCGGACCCTGAACACTAAGCCTCACCGGCAGCCTGAACCCTGAGGCCTACCCTAACGATAAGTCACGCCCTGCAACACACACGCCCCCTAACACGTATCCGTACCCCAATGTCGATCCGAAGCCTCACCGGGAGCCTAACCCTAACACTAGCTTCAACCATGACCCTGAACCCTAAGCCTCACCCGCAGCCTGAACCCTGCGGTCTACCCTAACGGTCAGCCGCACACTGCAACACACACGCCCCGTAACACGTATCCGTTCCCCAATCTTGACTCTAAACCTCACTGGGAGCCTAACCCTAATCTTACCTAAAACCCTGACCGTTTAAACTAAGCCTCACCCACAGCCTCAACCCTGAGGCCTACCCTAACGATAAGCCACGCCCTTCAACGCACACGCCCCGTAACACGTATCCGTACCCCAAACTCGAACCAAAGCCTCACCGGGAGCCTTACCCTAACCCTAACTCCAACGCTGACCCTGACCCATAAGCCTCACCCGCAGCATGAGCCCTGAGGCCTACCCTAACGATACGCAGCGCCGTGCAATGCACACGCACCCTAACACGTCGCCATACCCTAATATCGACCCTAGGCCTCACTGGGAGCCTAATCCTAACCCTACCTCCAACCCTGACCCTGAACACAAAGCCTCACCCAAAGCCTAAACCCTGAGGTGTATTGTAACGATACGCCGCGCCCTGCAACGCACACGCCCCCTAACACGTTTCCGTACCCCAATCTCGAACCTAGGCCTCAGCGGGAGCCGAACCTTAACCCTAGCTCCAACCCTCACCCTGAAACCTAAGCCTCACCCGCCGTCTGTACCCTGAGGCCTACCCTAATGATAAGCTGGGCTCTGCAAGGAATACACCCCCTAACCCGTATGCATACCCCAATCTCGACCCTAGGTATCACCAGGAGGCTAACCGTAACCCGAGCTCCAACGCTGACCCTGAAAACTAAGCCTCATCCTCAGCCTGAACCCTAAGGCCTACTCTCACGATAAGCCACGCCATGCAACTCACACGACCCGGTACAGGTATCAGTACCCCAATCTCGAACCTAGGCCTCACCGGGAGCCTAACCCTAACCCTAGCTCCAACCCTGACCCTGAATCCTAAGCCTAACAGGAAGACTGATCCCTGAGGCCTACCCTATCTATAAGCCGCGCCCTGCAATGCACACGCCCCCTAACACGTATCCATACCCCAATCTCGACCGTAAGGCTCACCGGGAGCCTAAATCTAACCCTAGCTCCAACCATGACCCTGAACCCTAAGCCTCACCGCAGCCTGAAACCTGAGGCCTACCATAACAATAACCTGCGCCACGCAACGCACACGCACACTAACAGGTATCCGTACCCCAATCGCGACCCTAAGCCTCACCGGGAGCCTAACCATAACCCTAGCTTCAACCATTATTCTGAACCCTAAGCGTCACCCGCAGCCTGAACCCTGAGGCCTACCCTAACTGTAAACCACGCCCTGCAACTCACACGCCCCCTAACACGTATTGGTACCCCAATCTCAACCCGAAGCCTCACCGGGAGCCTAACCCTAACACTAGCTCCAACAATGACCCTGAAACCTAAGCCTCACCCGCAGCCTGAACACGGAGGCCTACCCTAACGATCAGCCGTGCACTGCAACCCCCACGCCCCCTAACACGTATCCGTTCCCCAATCTCGACCCAAAACCTCACTGGGTGCCTTATCCTAACCCTAGCTAAAACCCTGACCCTTTAAACTAAGCCTCACCCACAGCTTCAAACCTGACGACTACCCTAACAATAAGTCACGCCCTGAAACGCACACGCCGCTTAACACGTATACGTACCCCAATGTCGATCCGAAGCCTCACCGGGAGCCTAACCCTAACACGAGATCCAACCATGACTCTGAAACCTAAGCCTCACCCTCAGCCTGAACCCTGAGGTCTACCCTAACGATCAGCCGCACACTGCAACACCCACGCCCCCTAACACGTATCCGTTCCTCAATCTTGACCCTAAACCTCACTAGGAGCCTAACCCCAATCCTACCTAAAACCCTGACCATTTAACCTAAGCCTCACCCACAGCCTCAACCCTGAGGACTACAATAACGATAAGTCGTGCCCTGCAACGCACACGACCCCTAACACGTATCCGTACCCCAATCTCGAACCTAGACCTCAGCGGGAGCCTAACCCTAACCCTAGCTCCAACCCTGACCCTGAACCCGAAGCCTCACCCGCAGTCTGAACCCTGAGGCCTAGCCTAACGATAAGCCGCGCTCTGCAATGCACACGCCCCCTAACACGTATCCGTACCCCAAACTCGACCCTAGGCCTCACCGGGAGCCTAACCCTAACCCGAGCTCCAACCCTGACCCTGAAACCTAAGCCTCATCCGCAAACTGAACCCGGAGTCTTACCGTAACGATAAGCCACGCCCTTCCACGCACACGCCCCCTAACACGTATCCGTACCCCAAACTCGAACCGAAGCCTCACCGGGAGCCTAACCATAACCCTAACTCCAACACTGACCCTGACACATAAGCCTCGCACGCAGCGTGAGCCCTGAGGCTTACCCTAATGATAAGCAGCGCGGTGCAACGTACACGCCCCCTAACACGTCCCCGTACCCTAATCTCGACCCTAGGCCTCACCGGGAGCCTAATCCTAACCCTAGCTCCAACCCTGACCCTGAACACAAAGCCTCACCCAAAGCCTGAACCCTGAGGCGTATTATAACGATAAGCCGCGCCCTGCAACGCACACCTCCCCTAACACGTTTCCGTACCCCAATCTCGAACCTAGGCCTCAGCGGGAGCCGAACCCTTACCCTAGATCCAACCCTGACCCTGAACCCTTAGCCTAACCGGAAGACTGATCCCTGAGGCCTACCCTAACTATAAGCCGTGCCCTGCAATGCACACGCCCCCTAACACGTATCCGTACCCCAATCTCGACCGTAAGCCTCACCGGGAGCGTAAATCTAACCCTACCTCCAACCATGACCCTGAACCCGAAGCCTCACCCGCAGCCTGAACCCTGAGGCCTACCCTAAGGATAAGTCGCGCCCTGCAAAGCAAACGCCCCCTAACATGTATCCGTAACACAATCTCCACCCTAGGCCTCCCCGGGTGTCTAAGCCTAACCCTAGCTCCAAAGATAACCCTGAACACTAAGCCTCACCCTCAGCGTGAACCCTGAGGTCTACCCTAATGTTAACCCGCGCCCCTCAACGCACACGCGCCCAAACACGTATCCGTACCCCAATCTCGACCCGAAGCCTCACCGGGAGCCTAACCCTAACCCTAGATCCAGCCCTGTCCTTAACACTAAGCCTACCGCGCAGCATGAACCCTGAGGCCTACCCTAATGATCAGCTGCGCACTGCAACACACACGCCCCCTAACACGTATCCGTACCCCAATCTCGACCCGAAGCCTCACCGGGAGCCTAACCCTTACCCTAGCTCCAACCCTGACCGTGAACACTAAGCCTCACCCGCAGCCTGAACCGTGAGGCCTACCCTAATGATAAACAGCGCGGTGCAACGCACACGCCCCGAACACATATCCATACCCTTATCTCGACCCAGCCCTCACCGGGAGCCTAATCCTAACCGTAGCTACAACCCTGACCCTGAACCCTAAGCCTCACCCGAAGCCTGAACCCTGAGGCCTACTATAACGATAAGCCACGCCCTGCAACGCACACGCCCCCTAACACGTATCCATACCACAATCTTGACCCTAGGTCTCACCGGGAGCCGAACAATAACCCTAGCTCCAACCCTGATCCTGAACCCTAAGCCTCACCTGCAGACTGATCCCTGAGGCCTCCCCCAACGATAAACCACGCCATGCAAATCACAGGCCCCATAACATGTCTGCGTACCCCAATCTCGACCATAAGCGTCACCGGGAGCTGAACCCTAACCCTAGCTCCAACCCTGACCCTGAACCCTAAGCCTCACCTGCAGACTGAACCCAGAGCCCTACCCTAATGATAAGCCACGCCCTGCAATGCACATGCCCCCTAACACGTATCCGTAACCCAATTTAGACCCTAGGCCTGTGCGAGAGCCAAACCCTAACCCTAGCTCCAACTCAGACCGTGAATCCTAAGCCTCACCCGCAGCATGAACATTGAGGCCAACACTAACGATAAGCTGCGCCGTGCAACGCACACGCCCCCTAACACGAATCCGTACCCCAATCTCAACCCTAGGCCTCACTGGGAGATTAAACCTAACCTTACCTCCAACCATGACCCTGAACACTAAGCATCAGCCGAAGCCTGATCCCTGAGGCCTACCCTAACGATAAACCGCGCCCTGCAACGCAAACGCACCCTAACACGTATCCATACCCGAATCTCGTCCCGAAGCTTCACCGGGACCCTAACCCTAGCCCTAGCTCGAACCCTGACCCTGAAACCTAAGCCTCAAATGCAGCCTGAACCTTGAGGCCTACCCTAACGATAAGCCGCGCCCTGCAACGCACATGCCCACTAACACGTATACTTACCCCAATCTCGACCCTACCCCTAACCGGGAGCCTAACCCTAACCCTAGCTCCAACCCTGACCCTAAACACTAAGCCTCACCTGCAGTGTGAACCTTGAGGCGTACCCTAACGATAAGCTGCGCCCTGCAACGCACACGGCCCATAACACGTATCCGTACCCCAATCTCGATCCGAAGCCTCACCGGGAGCCTAACCGTAACACTAGCTCCAACCCTGACCCTGAATCCTAAGCCTCACCCTCCGTCTGAATCCTGAGGCCTACCCTAATGATAAACCGCGATATGCAAGGAATACGACCCCTAACACGTATCCGTACCCCAAATTGGACCCTAGGCCTAACCGGGAGCCTAACCCTAACCCGAGCTCCAACCCTGACCCTGAAAACTAAGCCTGATCCGCAACCTGATCCCTGAGTCCTACTCTAACGATAAGCAACGCCCTGCAATGCACAGTCCCCTAACACGTATCCATACCCCAATCTCGAACCTAGGACTCACCGGGAGCCTAACCGGAACCCTAGGTCCAACCCGGACCCTGAACACTAAGCCTCACCGGCAGCCTGAACCCTGAGGCCTACCCTAACGATAAGTCACGCCCTGCAACACACACGCCCCCTAACACGTATCCGTACCCCAATGTCGATCCGAAGCCTCACCGGGAGCCTAACCCTAACACTAGCTTCAACCATGACCCTGAACCCTAAGCCTCACCCGCAGCCTGAACCCTGCGGTCTACCCTAACGGTCAGCCGCACACTGCAACACACACGCCCCGTAACACGTATCCGTTCCCCAATCTTGACTCTAAACCTCACTGGGAGCCTAACCCTAATCTTACCTAAAACCCTGACCGTTTAAACTAAGCCTCACCCACAGCCTCAACCCTGAGGCCTACCCTAACGATAAGCCACGCCCTTCAACGCACACGCCCCGTAACACGTATCCGTACCCCAAACTCGAACCAAAGCCTCACCGGGAGCCTAACCCTAACCCTAACTCCAACGCTGACCCTGACCCATAAGCCTCACCCGCAGCGTGAGCCCTGAGGCCTACCCTAATGATACGCAGCGCCGTGCAATGCACACGCACCCTAACACGTCGCCATACCCTAATATCGACCCTAGGCCTCACTGGGAGCCTAATCCTAACCCTACCTCCAACCCTGACCCTGAACACAAAGCCTCACCCAAAGCCTAAACCCTGAGGTGTATTGTAACGATACGCCGCGCCCTGCAACGCACACGCCCCCTAACACGTTTCCGTACCCCAATCTCGAACCTAGGCCTCAGCGGGAGCCGAACCTTAACCCTAGCTCCAACCCTCACCCTGAAACCTAAGCCTCACCCGCCGTCTGTACCCTGAGGCCTACCCTAATGATAAGCTGGGCTCTGCAAGGAATACACCCTCTAACCCGTATGCATACCCCAATCTCGACCCTAGGTATCACCAGGAGGCTAACCGTAACCCGAGCTCCAACGCTGACCCTGAAAACTAAGCCTCATCCTCAGCCTGAACCCTAAGGCCTACTCTCACGATAAGCCACGCCATGCAACTCACACGACCCGGTACAGGTATCAGTACCCCAATCTCGAACCTAGGCCTCACCGGGAGCCTAACCCTAACCCTAGCTCCAACCCTGACCCTGAATCCTAAGCCTAACAGGAAGACTGATCCCTGAGGCCTACCCTATCTATAAGCCGCGCCCTGCAATGCACACGCCCCCTAACACGTATCCATACCCCAATCTCGACCGTAAGCCTCACCGGGAGCCTAAATCTAACCCTAGCTCCAACCATGACCCTGAACCCTAAGCCTCACCGCAGCCTGAAACCTGAGGCCTACCATAACAATAACCTGCGCCACGCAACGCACACGCACACTAACAGGTATCCGTACCCCAATCGCGACCCTAAGCCTCACCGGGAGCCTAACCATAACCCTAGCTTCAACCATTATTCTGAACCCTAAGCCTCACCCGCAGCCTGAACCCTGAGGCCTACCCTAACTGTAAACCACGCCCTGCAACTCACACGCCCCCTAACACGTATTGGTACCCCAATCTCAACCCGAAGCCTCACCGGGAGCCTAACCCTAACACTAGCTCCAACAATGACCCTGAAACCTAAGCCTCACCCGCAGCCTGAACACGGAGGCCTACCCTAACGATCAGCCGTGCACTGCAACCCCCACGCCCCCTAACACGTATCCGTTCCCCAATCTCGACCCAAAACCTCACTGGGTGCCTTATCCTAACCCTAGCTAAAACCCTGACCCTTTAAACTAAGCCTCACCCACAGCTTCAAACCTGAAGACTA